>NC_064846.1:45464698-45766865 GCF_024166365.1 Elephas maximus indicus
AACCCTATGAGGCAGTTCTACTCTGTCTACTCATACGTGGTCACTATGAGTTGGCATCGACTCAACAGCAGTGGGTTTGGTTTGGGGGGCTTTGGTCCACTCCAGAGCATGAATAAATTCACAATCCCAAGCAAATACCTATAAATCAGAACATTTTATTTAGAGCTACAAGTTCCAGAACTTAAATAATCCAAAGCTTCAACAACCTTGCCAACAGCATTTAGGTCTGTGACTTTCCTACCACTAGCTCCATGTAAAGTTAGGATGTTACTGATTTTTTTTAAATAGGAAGTTGTTGCTGATCATTGTCAAGTTGATTCCAGCTCATAGCAACACCATGTGACCGAGTAGAAGTCTCCCATAGGGCTTTCTTGGCTAGAAACTTTACAGAAGCAGATCACCAGGTGTTTTTCCTGCACACCTGCTGAGTGGGTTCGAGAGTTGCCCTGAATTGTTATTCTCCAAGGTTTCCCAAGGAAGAAAAATCAGAACAGAGAAGGCATTTTTATTAAAAAGATAATTTTTGGTCCTTGTAAAAATAAGTAAAATATAGAATTCCACAAAATTAAAAGTCTACCTTCCCTTCCCTAACTCCCTCTCTCCCCACCACCAAAAAAAAATATATATATATAACCCTGGTGATGTAGTGGTTAAGTGCTACGGCTGCTAACCAAAGGGTCAGCAGTTCGAATCCACCAGGCGCTCCTTGGAAACTCTATGGGGCAGTTCTACTCTGTCCTATAGGGTCGCTATGAGTTGGAATCGACTCAACTGCACTGGGTTTGGTTTTTTGGGGGGTGTATATATATATATATATATATATACATATACATTTCTCAGAAGTAGACATTGTTAACAGTTCGAGCCTTTTGAAGGATGTTATTTTATAAAAATAGTAGAACATAATCTTCAGAATGACTTTAAAATGCAGCCAGAGAACTGGCCCTTAGTATATACAATGCCAGCTCAGGATGGCAGGGTTCAGACCAGGTCCACAGAATGAAGGAGTGATGCCACACAATAAGGCCATCGTCCCTCAAATTTCTCATCGCCAAAGACCCTTCTTAATATTTTCCTTCATGAACCCTTTGTCTTCAACTATTTTGCCTACCAAACCGATTTCAGTAAGGAAAAATTTGTTTTCCCTAATCTTCAGTAATCAAAGCCAAATGTATCTGGCACTGGAATGAAGTTCTCTTAGACTATAAGCTGTTTCTTAGAGTAAAAAGACAGCAGTGAAGCACATAACTTTTTCAAGACTGTGTATTCATT
Organism: Elephas maximus indicus; assembly: GCF_024166365.1. Taxonomy (NCBI): domain Eukaryota; kingdom Metazoa; phylum Chordata; class Mammalia; order Proboscidea; family Elephantidae; genus Elephas; species Elephas maximus. Next base: position 45,465,971 of record NC_064846.1, read on the forward strand.
CAGCCAACAAATAATTATTAAGGGATCAAAATAATTCAGGCACTGTTCCAGGCACTGGGGATACGGCAGTGAAGAAAACCGCTGAAGTCCCCGCCCTGTGGAAATGACATTTTGATGGAGTGAGGCAGACAGTAAGTAATAAATACCAAGTATGTCAGGTGGGGATAAATGCTATGGAGAAAAATAGAAGAGAGTAAGGTGGTTAGGGAATGCTAGGGGTTGGGGTTTTGTTTTATGTAGGATGATTAGGTATGGTCCCTCTAATAAGGCAATATTTGACCAGAGATCTGAAGGAAGTGAGGAAGTGAACTAGGAGGCATATCTGGGGGTGGGGGGTTAGCACGAGCATTTCTGGAAGAAGGAACAGGAAGTGCAAGAATCCTGAGGCAGAAGTATGTGCTTGGTGTGTTAAAGGAATTCTGTTTGTTCTGTTTATTCTGTTCCACTGTGACTGGGATGAAATAAGCCAAGGGGAGAGTAAGACTAGATCAGAGAGGTAGCTAAAGCCTGTGAGAGCCAGAACTCAACAGGACTGCCTTGTTTTTCCAGGTCTCGAAAGCTTTCCGCCTTTGACAGGGTGTAGCCACCACTATTCTACCACTATTTTGTGGAAAATATTTGAGTTTTCCTTCTCTGACAGATTTCTGCCTTACACAGGTACTGGCTTTCACAGGTTTTACTGTAATAGATCAGATAGGTAGCTAAGAGCAGATCAGGTAAAAACCTTGCCTTTCCCTCTGAGTGAACTGGGAGCTATGGAAGGGTTTTGAGCAGAGGTGCAGTGTGATCTAACTTATGTTTTTTAAAAAGTCAATTTTCGTGCTGTTTAACAAAAAATTCTGGGTGGAGGGAGGAATGACAGAAGCAGAGAGGCCAGTTAGGAGGCTCTTGTGATAATTCACTTGACCAGGATGATAGCAGAGAAGGTACTGAAACCTGAACAGATCCTAAATATATTTTAAAAGTAGAGCTGATGGATTGAATGAGGTGTGAATTAAGGATTCGTTCATTTATTCAACAAATATTTACTGAGCACCTATTATGTGCCAGGTATTGTTCTATGCACTTGAGCAATGAATGAAGCAGACAAAAAAGCAAACTATAATGGAGCTTACTTTCTAATGGATAGTAATAGCTAACATTTACTAAACACTTCCTATGTTCTAAGCATTTTTATTTAACTCATTTAATTCTCACCACAACCCGTAAGGTATGTACTAGGATTATCCCCATTTTTCAGATGAGGAAACTAAGGCACAGAGAGAGTAATTAAACTCCTTGAGGTCATACAGCTGGTAAGTAGCAGAGCTGTACTTGAAACCCAGGAAGTCCTGCTCCAGCATCTGAGCCTAAACCATTACATTCCACTACCTCTCCAACAGGCCAGTGTTCCCAAACCAAGAGTCAAAGCTGGACCATCTGGGTATAAACCAGGAATTCTAACTGCTAGATGACTTCTAGGCTTTTGGTCTGAAAAACTGCAAGAATACACCTGCCATTTTCAATAGCATGACTATGAATGTAAATTGGTAGCCTGAGCACAGAAATGGTTTAGGCCAGTGAGTACACTCTGAAAGGTCCTGTATTGTTTGACACAAAGTGTTGTGTCATAGTACCATGTGTTAGCTGTAATTATCCAGTAGAGTGGTTAAGCGGAATTCAAAAGGGCAGAAGTTATCTGGCCTGCTGAGAACCTGACACACTGCCAGGCAAATCAGGAGGCTTTGGTCAATTAAACTGCCCTGGAATTCTGTGGAAATCTCTCATCAATATGGCAGAAAGACACAGGTGCAAACAAAAGTGAAATTGGGAGATATAAGGATAGAAATTGCTCACATATATTGCATTTTTACTATGTTGTAGGGTCTGTACTAAGTGCTGAAAATGCATTACCTCATCTATTCCTCACAACCACCCCAGGAGGAAGATACTGGTATCTCCATGTATGAAACTGAGGTTCAAGGAGGCTCAGTGACTTGTCCTAGCTCTCCCAGCTATGAAGTGATAGGAAAAGGACACTAACTCTCATTTGTTTGATTCCAAAGCCCACACTATTCCAGAGTAGGGTAAACTCTCCTCCTGCAATCCCCAGAAAGCCCTGCCTAGGTTTTCCATTCACCTTTACTTCCATTGCTTCAACCACTTCGATTTTTATACATGCTTTGGTATGATCACATTCAAACATGTGTCCCATCTCTCTCCCAATCATTTATTTAATAAGCTCGCTAAGTTCAGGGGCTGTGATTTGCTTGACTTTTTACTTCCAAGTAGTTCCAGTTATGGGGATCTGCCCACAAGAGAGTGTCTAATAAAGGTAGCTGACTGATTGACTGACTGACTGACTGACTGACTGCAATCAATAAACACTTTAGGGCCCACTGATGTTTCTGTATGCTTTCACCCAAGACAAGATTAATACCACACTTACAGAAAAAATAATAGCTACCATTTCTTTAAAAAAAATGTTTTTTTCTTTTTACACCATTTCTCTAAGGCTTAATTTGTGCTCGATACTATGCTGAGGGCTTTCTGTGCATTAGCTCATTTAACTCTGAAAGTATGGATTAGGTACTATCATACCCACTTTTCCAATGGGAAACTAAGACTTAAAGAGGTTAAAAAAACTTCCTCAAAGTCACTTGGCTAGTAAATGACAGAGCCACAGGGCTATCCTACTCCAAAGCCAGTTTTCTTTTTATTTCTTTTTTCTAAATTTTATTTTTTGTTGTTGTTGAGAATATGCATAGCAAAACATACGCCAGTTTAACAGTTTCTACATGTACAATTTAGTGACACTGATTACATTCTTTGAATTTTGCAACCATTCTCACCCTCCTTTTCTGACTTATTCCTCCCTCATTAACATAAACTCACTACCCCCTAAGTTTCCTATCTAATCTTTCAAGTTGCAATTGTCAATATAATCCCATATACTTCTTTTTTATTATTATTTTATTGTGCTTTAGGTGAAAGTTTACAGAGCAAATTAGTTTCTCATTAAACAATTAATACAGAAATTTTTTTGTGACATTAGTTGCCAATCCTGTGATGTGTCAACACTCTTCGCTTCTCCACCCCAGGTTCCCTGTTTCCATTCATCCAACTTTGCTGTTCCTTCCTGCCTTCTTGTCTTTGCTTTTGGGCTGATGTGCCCATTAGTCTTGTATACAGGTTGGAACTATGAAGCACATTCCTCATGTGTGTTATTGTTTGCCCTGTAGACCTGTCTCATCTTTGGCTGAAGAGTGAACCTCGGGAGTGACTTTAGTACTGAGTTAACAGGATGTCCAGGGGCCATACTCCCGGAGTTTCTCCAATCTCTGTCAGACTAGCAAGTTGGGCCTTTTTATTGTGAATTTGAATTTTGTTCTACTTTTTTCTCCCACTCTGGCACCATTTATTATGATCCCTGTCAGAGCAGTCGGTGGTGGGAGCTGGGCACGATCTAGTTGTTCTGGGCTCACTCTGGTAGAGACTGTGGTAGTGGTCCATTAGTCCTTTGGACTAATCTTTCCCTTGTGTTTTTAGTTTTCTTCATTCTCTTTTGCTCCAGCCAGGATGGGACCAATAGATGTATCTTAGAGGGCCACTCATAGGCTTTTAAGACTCCAGATGTTATTCACCACAATGGGATGTAGAACATTTTCTTTATAAACTATGTTATGCCAGTTGAGCTAGATGTCCCCCGAGACCATGGTCCCCAGCCCTCAGCCCAGCAACTTGGTCCCTCAGGGAGTTTGGATGTGTCTGTTTAGCTTCTATGACTTTGCCTTGGTCAAGTTGTGCTGGCTTTCCCCTTCCTCAAAGTTACCACTTACCTACTATCTAATTAGTGTTTTTCCCTACCCAACCCTCCCCTCCCCCATAACCATCAAAGATTGTTTCTTTCTGTGTGTAAACTTTTTCATGAGTTTTTACAGTAGTGGTCTCATACAGTATTTGTCCTTTTGTAATTGACTTATTTCACTCAGCATAATGTCCTCCAGATTCATCCATGTTGTGAGATGTTATGCGGATTCACCATTGTTCTTTATTATGTGTGTGTACCATAGTTTGTCCCCAATGTGTCTGTCAGTTTGTTGTACTGTGTGGGCTTGCGTGTTGCTGTGATGCTGGAAGCTATGTCACCGGTATTCAGATACCAGCAGGGTCACGCATGGAGGACAGGTTTCAGCTGAGCTTCCAGACTAAGACAGACTAGGAAGAAGGACCCGGCAGTCTACTTCTGAAAAGCATTAGCCAGTGAAAACTTTATGAATAGCAGCGGAACATTGTCTGATACAGTGCTGGAAGATGAGCCCCCCAGGTTGGAAGGCACTCAAAAGATGACTGGGGAAGAGCTGCCTCCTCAAAGTGGAGTCCACCTTAATGACATGGATGGAGTCAAGCTTTCAGGACCTTCATTTGCTGTTGTGGCAACAATGAGCTCAAGCATAACAACGATTTTGAGGATGGCGCAGGACCGGGCAGTGTTTCGTTCTGTTGTGCATAGGGTCGCTATGAGTCAGAACCCACTCGACGGCACCTAACAATAACCACCATAGTTTGTTTATCCATTCATCTGTTGATGGGCGCTTAGGTTGTTTCCATCTTTTTGCTATTGTGAACAATGCTGCAATGAACATGGGTGTGCATATGTCTATTTGTATGACGGCTCGTATTTTTCTAGGATATATTCCTAGGAGTGGGATCCCTGGATCGTATGGTATTTCTATTTCTAGCTTTCTAAGGAAGCACCATATCATTTTCCAAAATGATTTTACTATTTTGCATTCCCACCATGAGTGCATAACAGTTCCAATCTCACCACAACCTCCCCAACATTTATTATTTTCTGGTTTTTTGATTCATGCCAGTAACGTTGGGGTGAGCTGGTATCTCATTGTGGTTTTGATTTGTATTTCTCTAATGGCTAGTGGTCTCCAGCATTTTTTCATGTGTCTGTTGGCCACTTGAATGTCTTCTTTGGTGAAGTGTCTGTTCATAGCCTTTGCCCATTTTTTCTTTGGATTATTTGTCTTTTTATTGTAGAGGTGTTGGATTTTCCTAAAGATTTGAGAGATTTGACATTTGTCGGATATGTAATAGCCAAAATTTTTTTCTCAGTCTGTAGATTCTCTTTTTACTCTTGGGTGAAGTCTTTTGAGGAGCATAATTGTTCAATTTTTAGAAGATCCCGTTTATCTGGCCTATCTTCTGGTGTTTGTGTATTGTTAATTATGGTTTGTATCCTGTTTCTGCCATATATTAGAGCCCCTAGTTGACCCTATTTTTCCTTCTGTGATCTTATAGTTTTTGGCTTTATATTTAGGTCTTTGATCCATTTTGAATTAGTTTTTGTGTATGGTTTGAGGTGTGGGTTCTGTTTCATTTTTTTACAGATGGACATCCAGTTCTGCCAGCACCATTTGTTAAAAAGACTGTCTTTTCCCCCGTTTAATATGGACTTTGGGCATTTTTCAAAGATCAGATGGCCATAGGTAGATGGATTTACATCCGGGTTCTCCATTCTGTTCCATTGGTAAATGTGTCTGTTGTGCCAGTATCTGGCTGTTTGACTACCATAGCTGTATACTAGGTTCTGAGGTCAGGTAGTATGAGGTCTCCTACTTTGTTCTTCTTCAAAAATGCTTTACTTATCTGGGGCCTCTTTCCTTTCCATATAAAGTTAATGATTAGTTTTTTCATCTTGTTAAAGAATGCTGTTGATATTTGCATTGGGATTGCATTGTATTTGTAGATTGCTTTGGGAAGAATTGACATTTTCCCAATGTTGAGTTTGCCCATTCATGAGCGTGGTATGTTTTTCCATTTATGTAGGTCTCGTTTGGGTTCTTTCAGTTTTGTAGTTTTCTTTGTATAGGTCTTTTTCATCCCTGGTAGATTTATTCTTAAGTATTTTATTTTTTTAAGGGCTATTATAAATGGTATTGCTTTCCTGATTTTATTATAAATGGTATCGTTCTCCTGAGTTCCTTCTCATAGTTCTCTTTATTAGTGTATAGGAATCCAACTGATTTTTGTATGTTTACTCTGCTGAATCTATAAGTTCCTGTAGTTTATTTGTGGAGTTTTTCAGGTTCTCTGTGTATAGTATCACATCATCCACATATAGGGATAGTTTTACTTCTTCCTTACCAATTTGGATGCCCTTTCTTTCTTTTTGCCTTATTGCTCTAACTAGGACTTCCAGCACAATGTTAAACAGAAGTGGTGATAATGGGCATCCTTATCTTGTTCCCATTCCCAGGGGGAATGTTTTCATCCTCTCTCCATTGAGAATGATGTTGGCTGTTGGTTTTGTATAGATGTCCTCTATTATGTTGAGGAATTTCCCTTGTATTCCTATCTTATTGAGAGTTTTTATCAGGAATGTGTGATGGATTTTACTGAATGGCTTTTCTGCATCAATTGAGATGATCATGTGATTCTTTTATTTATGTGGTGGATTACGTTGATGGATTTTCTAATGCTGAACCATCTTTGCAAACCTGGTATGAATCCCACTTTATCTTGGTATATATATTATTTTTTTATATGATCCTAAATTCTAGTGGCTAGAATTTTTTTAGAATTTCTGCATATATATTCATGAGAGATGTTGGACTGTAATTTTATTTTTTGTGGTGTCTTTGCCTGGTTTTGGTATCTGGATTATGCTGGTTTCATAGAATGAATTTGGAAGTATCCCCTCCTTTTGTATGTTCTGAAATAGTTTGAGTAGTACTGGTGCAAGCTCTTCTCTGAATGTTTGATGGAATTCTCCAGTGAAGCCATCTGGTCCAGGACTTTTTTTTGTTGGGAGTTTTTTTTTTTTTTAATTAACTTTTCAATCTCTTCTCTTGTTATGGGTCTGTTCAGATTTTCTACCTCAGTTTGTGTTAGTTTAGGTAGGCAGTGTGTTTGTAGAAATTTGCCCATTTCCTCCGGGTTTTCAAATTTGTTGGAGTACAGTTTTTCATAGTACTCTATTATGATCCTTTTTTATTTCAGTTAGGTCTGTTGTAGTGTCCTCCATTTCATTTCTTATTTGGGTTATTTGCATCCTCTCCTGTTTTCTTTTGTTAATTTGGCCAATGGTCTGTCTATTTTATTGATCCTTTCCAAGAACCTACTTTTGGTTTTGTCAATTCTTTCTATTGTTTTTCTGTTCTCTATTTCACTTATTTGTGCTGTGATCTTTATTATATTCTTTTGGTAGCTGTGGGCTTCTTTTGCTGTTCTCTATGTGTTCAAGTTGTAGGGCTAACATTTTTATTTTGTCCCTTCTTTTCTGATAAGTGCACCTATTGCTATAAATTGACCTCTAAGCACTGCCTTTGCTGTGTTGCAAAGGTTTTGGTATGATGTGTTTTCATTCTCATTTGAGTCTAGAATTTTATTTTTATTCCATCTTTGATTTCTTCTACTACCCAGTAGTTCTTAAGCAAGGTGTTATTCAGTTTCCATGTTTTTTTTGCTCTTCCTGTTATTAATTTCTATTTTTATGGCGTGATCAAAGAATATGCTTTGTATTATTTCAGTGTTTTGAATTTTGTTGAGGGTTGCTTTGTGGCCTAAGATGTGTTCTATTCTGGAGAATGTTCCATGTGCTTTGGAAAAGAATGTGTACTTTGCTGCTGTTGGATAGAGTGTTCTATGTATGTCTATAAGGTCAAGGTGATTGATTGTGGCCTTTAGATCTTCTGTATCTTTGCTGAGTTTCTTTCTAGATGCTCTCCCTTTTACCGAGAGTTGTGTGTTGAGGTCTCCTGCTGTCATTGTGGAACTGTCAGTTTCTGTTTTCAGTTCTTTTAGAGTTTGTTTTATATGTTTTGGAGCCCTGTCATTGGTGGGTAGAGGCCTGGGGGACAGGTCAGTTCACCTAGGGGGCTGTGGAGTGTGGTATGGAGGTAGCTGAGCTGGCAGGGAGGGTCTGGGTGCAGGGTCAGTTCCCCTTGGGGCTGCAGTGGCAGGGAGGGGCTTGGGGCCTGGACCAGTTCCCCTCAGGGTTGTGGAGCAGGGCACAGTGGGGGCCAAGCTGGCAGGGGAGGATATGGGAGCCAGCTAGTGGGGCGGGGTTAAGAGGCAGGGGGGTGGCAAAGGCAGGAGCAGAGGGGGCTGGACAGAGTTGGGCAGTCTGGGCTGCCGGGATGGGGTGTTCTTGCTGCTATTCACTAGACGAGCAGGGGTTGTAGGAGTATGCTCCTGTAGTTACTGGGTGAGAAAGTCTTGGCTCCTCCTTGAGTTGCATCCAGCAAACATGGTCTAACTTAGCACTGAGCATGTCTATGCCATATCTTTATTTCCTATTGGAAATTCCATGGCGATGCCTTTCTTTGTGTAGGGTTGTTGGTTTTATTCCAAGATGGCCTGCTAAGTCATGCCATTTGGCCAGGAACCTCCACTCCATATCACTACTCCTTTGCCATTTTCTATCAGTGTCTTCCAGTCTAATACTTTATCCCTTCATTTAAGGTTCAGGGTTCCAGAATTGAAATCTGTATCTCTTTTACTTGTTTTTTCAGGTCTTTGTTGCAGCAGGATGGCTTAGTGCATCTGACTAGCCTGCCATCTTGGCCTCTCCCCATAGATAGTTCTTAAAAATGCAGAATGCTTAGGGCAAATCTTTTTTACTAGTTAAGCTAAACTACTGTTAAGTTTTAAGAAGACTTCAGGGGATATTTTTGGTTTAAGTTTTAAAGATTATCCAGGGCAATAGTTCCAGAGGTTCATCCACTCTCCATGGCTCCAGAAATTCTGCATTCCATGAGAATTTGAAATTCCGTTTTGTATTTTCCCCTAAGGATTCTTCTATAGAATCTTTGATCAAAATGTTTAGTAATGATTGCCAAGCACCATCTAGTTGTTCTGGTCTCATGGAAAAGGAAGCAGTTGTTCATGGAGGCAATTAGCCACACATTCCATGTCCTTCTCCTATTCCTGACTCTCATCTCTCTGTTGCTGAAGGTGAATAGAGACCAATTATTATGCCTTGGATGGCCACTTGCAAGCTTTTAAGACCCCAGGAACTACGCAACAAACTAGGAGGTAGAACAGAAGCATTAAACACACTATTAGGCCAATGAACTGGTATATCCCATGAAACCATGATCCTACGCCTCCAAACCAAGGAACCAAATCTCATGAGGTGTTGGGTTGTACATAAGTAGCCTCAGCAGCTACTCTTTTTATTTATTTTGTCATTGTTATAAATATATCTATCACACAACTTTTGTCTATTCAACTTTTTACAGGTATACAACTTATCGACAGCAATTAAAATAATCCAAAACCAGTTTTCTTAACCACTGGGCTTATGGTGGGTTAAGGTGGAATTTATACCCTAAGACAATTTGTCTCAATGGCAATTTTTTTTAATTTTAATTCTTCAGTTTTTACCAGCTTTCTTGATATATAATTGACATTCAATAAATTTCATGTATTTACACTGACCAATGGAACAGAATTGAGAACCCAAATATAAATCCATTCACCTACAGTCACCTGATCTTCAACAGGGGCCCAAAGTCCATCAAATGTGGAAAAGACCATCTTTTTAATAAATGGTGCTGGCAAAACTGGATGTTCATCTGCAAAAAATGAAACAGGACCCATACTTCACACCAAATAAAAAACTAATTCAAAATGGATCAAAGACCTAAATATAAAGCCAAAAACTATAAAGTTCATAGAAATAAAAATAGAATCAATGCTAGAGTCCCTAATACATGGCATTAACAGGACATAAACTATAACCAACACCACACAAACTCCAAGAGATAAGCTAGATAACTGGGATCGTCTAAAAATTAAACACTTATGCTCATCAAAAGACTTCACCAAAAGAGTTGAAAGAGAACCTACAGACTGGGAAAAAATTTTGGGCTATTATAAATCAGACAAAGTTCTAATCTCTAAAATCTACAGGAAAATTCAGCACATCTACAACAAAAAGACAAATAATACGATTAAAAAATGGGTAAAGGAACTGAACACTTCACCAAAGAAGACATTCAAGTGGCCAACAGACACATGAGGAAATGCTCACCATCACTAGCTATTAGAGAAATGCAAATTAAAACCACAATGAGATACCATCTCACCTTGGCATTACTGGCACAAATAAAAAAAAAACGGAAATAACAAATGTTGGAGAGGCTGTGGGGAGATCAGAACTCTTATGTACTGCTTGTGGGAATGCAAAATGATACAACCTTTTTGGAAAATGATATGGTGCTTCCTTAGAAAGCTAGGAATAGAAATACCATATGATCCAGCAGTCCCACTCCTAGGAATATATCCTAGAGAAATAAGAATCATCACACGAATAGACATATGCACACCCATGTTCATTGCAGCAGTGGTCACAATAGCAAAAAGATGGAAACAACCTAAATGTCCATCAACATATGAATGGATAAACAAACTATGGTACAAACACACAGTGGAGTACCAAAACCAAACCCAGTGCCGTCGAGTCGATTCTGACTCACAGTGACCCTCTAAGACAGAGTAGAACTGCCCCATAGAGTTTCCAAGGAGCACCTGGCAGATTCGAACTGCCGACCCTTTGGTTAGCAGCCGTAGCACTTAACCACTACACCACCAGGGTTTCCCGGTGGAGCATTGCGCAATGATAAAGAACAATGATGAATCTGCGAAGCATCTCATAGCATGGATGAATCTGGAGGGCGTTATGCTGAGTGAAATAAGTCAATCACAAAAGGACAAATATTGTATGAGACTCCTACTGTAAAAACTCATGAAAAGGTTTACACACAAAAAGAATCTTTGATGGTTACAGGGAAGGGGAAGGATAAGAATGAAAAAACACTAAACAGACAATAGATAAGTGGTAACATTGGTGAAGGGTGAAACAGTACACAGTACTTGGGAAGCCAGCACAACTTGTACAAGGCAAGGTCATGGAAGCTCCATATACACATCTAAACTCCCTGAGGGATGGAGTTGCTAGGGTAAGCATCGTGGGGACCATGGTCTCAGGGAACATCTCGCTCAATTGGCATAACATAGTTTATAAAGAAAATGTTGTGCATTCTACTTTGGTGAGTAGCATTGGTGGTCTGAAAAGCTTGTGAGCAGCCATCTAAAATATTCCACTGGTCTCACCCCATCAGGAGCAAGGGAGAATGAAGAAAACTAAAGACACATAGAAAGATTAGTCCAAAGGAGTAATGGACCACAACTACCACAGCCTCTACCATACTGACTCCAGTACAACTGGATGGTGCCTGGCTATCACCACTGACTGCTCTGACAGGGATCACAATAGAGGGTCCCAGACAGAGCTGGAGAAAAATGTAGAACAAAATTCTAACTCACAGAAAAAAGACCAGACTTACTGGCTTGACAGAGACTGGAGAAACCCCAAGAGTATGGCCCCCAGACACCCTTTTAGCTTAGTAATGAAGTCATTCCTGAGCTTCACCCTTCAGCCAAAGATTAGACAGGCCCATAAAACAAGATGAGACTAATGGGGCACACCTGCCCAGGGGCAAAAACTAAAAGGCGGGAGGGGACAGGAAAGCTGGTAATAGGGAACCCAAGGTCGAGAAGGAGAGTGTTGACATGTCGTGGGGTTGTTAACCAATGTCATAAAACAATATGTGTACTAAGTGTTTAATGAGAAACTAATTCGTTCTGTAAACCTTCACCTGAAGTACAATTAAAAAAGAAAAAAATATATGATTTGAGACACAAATGCTTATTAAGATTTAGATTGACAAAAAAATTTCATGTAAAGTGAATAATTTGATGAATGTGTGAATATCACCACAATCATCACCCCCAAAAGTTTCCAAGCCCCTTCATAAGCAATGCCTCCCACACTCTCTGCCCCTACCCCATCCCTAGGCACAATTCGGCTTTTGAATGTACAACGTAGTAACTTGGGAGAGGCTCTGCTTGCCCAATTATCATACCAGCTCTGTCCCTAATAGACTGGCTTCATTTGGTTAGTGTTACAGCTTCCTGATCTTTGACTTGGGAGTCTCAGTGATGAACTTCAACTTCAGGCTGACATCCAGGCTAACTATAGTAAGAAGAGTGATGATGAACTTCTGAGTTAGAAGTCAGCTGATCTCATTGATTTCTTCTTTTTAGAAACAATACATGCAGATTATTTATCAGATAGACAGAAACCCTAGGGATCCTTTTGGGCTTCTCTGTATAAGGAAAAATGAGTTTGGTATTTGTAAGCTTTTGAGAAATGTCTGTATTTCCCAGTAGAGAGATTGCCAGGCCGTGACAAAGGTATCAGAGCCAGTCAGCAGCTAAATTCATTTTTTATAAAACCTACCCAACCTATTTATTTGATGAATGGACCAAGAAGAGAGAGATTGTCGCTAAGTTCTTAGAAAATGATGCACAAGAGCCCTAAAGGGCTTTTCTTTAACAAATCGATTCATCTGTCTAGCAAATCTGCTCATTTCTCATGGATCGCCTCCATCCATACATTAAGCTAACATTTTCACTCTAAGTGGGGAAGGCAAATAGGGGTGAAGAAGGATAGTGTGAACATCTGGGTCATGCAGGCCACTGCCTGTGTCACCATCTATCCAATTCCCAGCCCTGTTTATGAAATGCAATTATGGTGAAAGAAGATTAACATCATTCAAATGGTGAGAGAATCCAATGCAGTATAACACAGGAGCCCTGGTGGCACATCAATTGAGAGCTCAGCTGCTAACCAAAAGATTGGCAGTTCAAACCCACCAGCCACTATGTGGAAGAAAGATGTGGCAGTCTGCTTCCATAAAGATTACACCCTCAGAAACCCTATGAGACAGTTCTACTCTGTCCTATAATGTTGCTATGAGTTGGAATCAACACAATGGCACTGGGCTTGGTTTTTTCGTTTTGTTTTTAAATACAATACAGCAGAGGAGAGGTCATTGTGCACCAAAATGGTCAGGGAAGACTTCTTGTAGGAGGGGCTGGACATAGGTCCAGAGGACAAAAGGGAAGAATTCCAAATTCATGTAGCAAATGGCATGACCACTGGGTTAGAGGCAGGAATGAGTGTAGCAAATGGAGTGAGCATAGAGGAAAAGAGAGCATTCTGGCATTCAGGATCGAAGGTATCTAACAGCTGTGCATTACCGGCCTAGAAGAGATAGAGACACAAGGAACGAAAGAGGAAAAAGACAAACAACTGGTGGGGTGAGAGAGTAGGTGCCAATTAGCTCTTCTTTCTCTTTACCACAGTCAGTGGCAATCAGATGCCTGGGTCTTTCATTTCAAACAAGCCCTTGTCTACCCATCAAAGATAAAGCAATTCTACTTAGAGTAGCTTCTATTAGCATCAGCAATTAGCATGAAAGAAAAAAGTAGGCAGGGGAAGAAATTCTGCAGGGAAAATGTTTTCTCTTGATTCCTGTCAAAGGATATAAATGTATTCCATGGTGGGAAATATCCAAGACAATTCAACTTCTTTATAGTAGGCCATCTGGTAGCCAAGCACGTCTGATCTTTAGTTCCTCCACTGAAGCCAGGATATAGGTCATCCAGGAGCCCAGAAAGTAATGAATCTTTTTTTTAATATAATTTTTATTGAGCTTCAAGTGAACGTTTACAAATCAAGTCAGTCTGTCACATATAAGTTTATATACACCTTACTCCATATTCCCACTTTCTCTCCCCCTAATGAGTCAGCCCTTCCAGTCTCTCCTTTTGTGACAATTTCGCCAGCTTCCAACCCTCTCTACCCTCCCATCCCCCCTCCAGACAGTAGATGCCAATACAGTCTCAAGTGTCCATCTGATACAAATAGCTCACTCTTCATCAGCATCTCTCTCCTACCCACTATCCAGTCCCTTCCATGTCTGATGAGTTGTCTTCAGGAATGGTTCCTGTCCTGGGCCAACAGAAGGTTTGGGGACCATGACCGCAGGGATTCCTCTAGTCTCAGTCAGACCATTAAGTATGGTCTTTTTGTAAGAATTTGGGGTCTGCATCCCACTGATCTCCTGCTCCCTCAGGGGTTCTCTGTTGTGCTCCCTGTCAGGGCAGTCATCGGTTGAGGCCGGGCACCAACTAGTTCTTCTGGTCTCAGGATGATGTAAGTCTCTGGTTCATGTGGCCCTTTCTGTCTCTTGGGCTCATAGTTATCATGTGACCTTGGCATTCTTCATTCTCCTTTGATCCAGGTGGGTTGAGACCAATTGATGCATCTTAGATGGCCACTTGTTAGCATTTAAGACCCCAGACGCCACATTTCAAAGTGGGATGCAGCATGTTTTCATAATAGAATTATTTTGCCAGTTGACTTAGAAGTCCCCTTAAACCATGGTCCCCAAACCCCCGCCCTTGCTCCGCTGACCTTTGAAGCATTCATTTTATCCCGGAAACTTCTTTGCTTTTGGTTCAGTGCAGTTGAGCTGACCTTCCGTGTATTGAGTATTGTCCTTCCCTTCACCTAAAGTAGTTCTTATCTACTAACTAATCAGTAAAAAACCCTCTCCCACCCTCCCTCCCTCCCCACCTCGTAACCACAAAAGTATGTGTTCTTCTCAGTTTATACTGTTTCTCAAGATCTTATAATAGTGGTCTTATACAATATTTGTCCTTTTGCCTCTAACTTCGCTCAGCATAATGCCTACCAGGTTCCTCCATGTTATGAAATGTTTCACAGATTTCGTCACTGTTCTTTATCGATGCGTAGTATTCCATTGTGTGAATATACCACAATTTATTTAACCATTCATCCGTTGATGGACACCTTGGTTGCTTCCAGCTTTTTGCTATTGTAAACAGAGCTGCAATAAACATGGGTGTGCATATATCTGTTCGTGTGAAGGCTCTTATTTCTCTAGGGTATATTCCGAGGAGTGGGATTTCTGGGTTGTATGGTAGTTCTATATCTAACTGTTTAAGATAACGCCAGATAGATTTCCAAAGTGGTTGTACCATTTTACATTCCCACCAGCAATGTACAAGAGTTCCAATCTCTCCGCAGCCTCTCCAACATTTATTCTTTTGTTTTTTGGATTAATGCCAGCCTTGTTGGAGTGAGATGGAATCTCATCGTAGTTTTAATTTGCCTTTCTCTAATTTCTAATGGCTAATGATCGAGAGCATTTTCTCATGTATCTGTTAGCTGCCTGAATATCTTCTTTAGTGAAGTGCGTGTTCATATCCTTTGCCCACTTCTTGATTGGGTTGTCTGTCTTTTTGTAGTTGAGTTTTGACAGAATGATATAGATTTTAGAGATCAGGCACTGGTCGGAGATGTCCTAGCTGAAAATTCTTTCCCAGTCTGTAGGTGGTCTTTTTACTCTTTTGGTGAAGTCTTTAGATGAGCTTAGGTGTTTGATTTTTAGGAGCTCCCAGTTATCTGGTTTCTTTTCGTCATTTTTGGTAATGTTTTGTATTCTGTTTATGCCTTGTATTAGGGCTCCTAAGGTTGTCCCTATATTTTCTTCCATGATCTTTATCATTTTAGTCTTTATGTCTAGGTCTTTGATCCACTTGGAGTTAGTTTTTGTGCATGGTGTGAGGTATGGGTCCTGTTTCATTTTTTTGCAAATGGATATCCAGTTATGCCAGCACCATTTGTTAAAAAGACTATCTTTTCCCCAATTAACTGACACTGGGCCTTTGTCAAATATCAGCTGCTCATATGTAGATGGATTTATATCTGGGTTCTCAATTCTGTTCCATTGGTCTATGTGCCTGTTGTTGTACCAGTACCAGGCTGTTTTGACTACTGTGGCTGTATAATAGGTTCTGAAATCAGGTAGAGTGAGGCCTCCCACTTTCTTCTTCTTTTTCAGTAATGCTTTACTCACCCGAGGCTTCTTTCCCTTCCATATGAAGTTGGTGATTTGTTTCTCCATCACATTAAAAAATGACATTGGAATTTGGATCAGAAGTGCATTGTATGTATAGATGGCTTTTGGTAGAATAGACATTTTTACTATGTTAAGTCTTCCTATCCATGACCAAGGTATGTTTTTCCACTTAAGTATGTCCTTTTGAATTTCTTGTAGTAGTGCTTTGTAGTTTTCTTTGTATACGTCTTTTACATCTTTGGTAAGATTTATTCCTAAGTATTTTATCTTCTTGGGGGCTACTGTGAATGGTATTGATTTGGTTATTTCCTCTTCGATGTTCTTTTTGTTGATGTAGAGGAATCTAAGTGATTTTTGTATGTTTATCTTATAACCTGAGACTCTGCCAAACTCTTCTACTAGTTTCAGTAGTTTTCTGGAGGATTCCTTAGGGTTTTCTGTGTATAAGATCATGTCATCTGCAAATAGAGATAATTTTACTACCTCCTTGCCAATCCGGATGCCCTTTATTTCTTTGTCTAGCCTAATTGCTCTGGCTAGGACTTCTAGCACAATGTTGAATAAAGGGCATCCTTGTCTGGTTCCTGTTCTCAAGGGAAATGCTTTCAGGTTCTCTCCATTTAGAGTGATCTTGGCTGTTGGCTTTGTATAGATGCCCTTTCTTATGTTGAGGAATTTTCCTTCAATTCCTATTTTGGTGAGAGTTTTTATCATAAATGGGTATTGGACTTTGTCAAATGCCTTTTCTGCATCAATTGATAAGATCATGTGGTTTTTGTCTTTTGTTTTATTTATATGGTGGATTACATTAATGGTTTTTCTAAAATTAAACCAGCCTTGCATACCTGGTATAAATCCCACTTGGTTGTGGTGAATTATTTTTTTAATATGTTGTTGAATTCTATTGGCTAGAATTTTGTTGAGGATTTTTGCATCTATGTTCATGAGGGATATAGGTCTGTAATTTTCTTTTTTTTGTGATGTCTTTACCTGGTTTTGGTATCAGGGAGATGGTGGCTTCACAGAATGAGTTAGGTGGTATTCTGTCGTTTTCTATGCTTTGAAATACCTTTAGTAGTAGTGGTGTTAACTCTTCTCTGAAAGTTTGGTAGAACTCTGCAGTAAAGCCATCCGGGCCAGGGTTTTTTTTGTTGGGAGTTTTTTCATTACCGTTTCAATCTCTTTTTTTGTTATGGGTCTATTTAGTTGTTCTACTTCTGAATGTGTTAGTTTAGGTAGGTGGTGTTTTTCCAGTAATTCATCCATTTCTTCTAGGTTTGCAAATTTGTTAGAGTACAATTTTTCGTAATAATCTGATATGATTCTTTTAATTTCAGTTGGGTCTGTTGTGATGTGGCCCTTCTCGTTTCTTATTCAGGTTATTTGTTTCCTTTCCTGTATTAGCCAATGGTTTATCAATTTTGTTAATTTTTTTAAAGAACCAGCTTTTAGCTTTGTTAATTCTTTCAATTGTTTTTCTGTTCTCTAATTCATTTAGTTCGGCTCTAATTTTTATTATTTGTTTTCTTCTGGTGCCTGATGGATTCTTTTGTTGCTCACTTTCTATTTGTTCAAGTTGTAGGGACAGTTCTCTGATTTTGGCTCTTTCTTCTTTTTGTATGTGTGCATTTATTGATATAAATTGGCCTCTGAGCACTGCTTTTGCTGTGTCCCAGAGGTTTTGATAGGAAGTATTTTCATTCTCGTTGCGTTCTATGAATTTCTTTATTCCCTCCTTAATGTCTTCTATAATCCAGTCTTTTTTCAGCAGGGTATTGTTCAGTTTCCAAGTATTTGATTTAGTTTCCCTAATTTTTCTGTTATTGATTTCCACTTTTATGGCCTTGTGGTCTGAGAAGATGCTTTGTAATATTTCGATGTTTTAGATTCCGCAAAGGTTTGTTTTATGACCTAATATGTGGTCTATTCTAGAGAATGTTCCATGTGCGCTAGAAAAAAAAGTATACTTTGTAGCAGTTGGGTGGAGAGTTCTGTATAAGTCAATGAGGTCAAGTTGGTTGATTGTAGTAATTAGGTCTTCCGTGTCTCTATTGAGCTTCTTACTGGATGTCCTGTCCTTCTCCGAAAGAGGTGTGTTGAAGTCTCCTACTATAATTGTGGAGGTGTCTATCTCACTTTTCAGTTCTGTTAAAATTTGATTTATGTATCTTGCAGCCCTGTCATTGGGTGCATAAATATTTAATATGGTTATATCTTCCTGGTCAATTGTCCCTTTTATCATTATGTAGTGGCCTTCTTTATCCTTTGTGGTGGATTTAAGTTTAAAGTCTATTTTGTCAGAAATTAATATTGCTACTCCTGCTCTTTTTTGCTTATTGTTTGCTTGATATATTTTTTTCCATCCTTTGAGTTTTAGTTTGTTTGTGTCTCTAAGTCTAAGGTGTGTCTCTTGTAGGCAGCATATAGACGGATCATGTTTCTTTATCCAGTCTGAGACTCTCTGTCTCTTTATTGGTGCGTTTAGTCCATTTACATTCAGCGTAATTATAGATAAGTATGTGTTTAGTGTTGTCATTTTGATGCCTTTTTACGTGTGTTGTTGACAATTTCATTTTTCCACTTACTTTTTTGTGCTGAGACGTTTTTCTTTGTAAATTATGTGTTCCTCATTTTCATAGTATTTGACTTTATGTTTGCTGAGTCGTTATATTTTTCATGGTTTTTACTTTGAGTTATGGAGTTGTTATACCTCTTTGTGGTTACCTTAGTATTTACCCCTATTTTTCTAAGTAAAAACCTAACTTGTATTGTCCTATATCGCCTTGTATACCTCTCCATATAGCAGTTCTATGCCACCTGTATTTAGTCCCTCTTTTTGATTATTGTGATCTTTTACATATTGACTTCAATGATTCCCTGTTTTGAGCGTTTTTTGTTATTTTTTTAATTAATCTTAATTTGTTTTTGTGATTTCCCCATTTGAGCTGATATCAGGATGTTCTGTTCTGTGACCTTGTGTTGTGCTGGTATCTGATATTATTGGTTTTCTGACCAATTTCCTTTAGTATTTCTTGTAGCTTTGGTCTGGTTTTTGCAAATTCTCTAAGCTTGTGTTTAGCTGTAAATATCTTAATTTCGCCTTCATATTTCAGAGAGAGTTTTGCTGGATATATGATCCTTGGCTGGCAGTTTTCCTCCTTCAGTGCTCTGTATATGTCATCCCATTCCCTTCTTGCCTGCATGGTTTCTGCTGAGTAGTCTGAACTTATTCTTATTGATTCTCCCTTGAAGGAGACCTTTCTTTTCTCCCTGGCTGCTTTTAAAATTTTCTCTTATCTTTGGTTTTGGCAAGTTTGATGATAATATGTCTTGGTGTTTTTCTTTTTGGATCAATCTTAAATGGGGTTCGATGAGCATCTTGGATAGATATCCTTTCATCTTTCATGATGTCAGGGAAGTTTTCTGCCAGCAGATCTTCAACTATTCTCTCTGTGTTTTCTGTTAACCCTGCCTGTCCTGGGACTCCAATCACATGCAAGTTATTCTTCTTGATAGAGTCACACATGATTCTTAGGGTTTCTTCATTTTTTTTAATTCTCTTATCTGATCTTTTTTTAGCTATATTGGTGTTAATTTCCTGGTCCTCCAGATTTCCCACTCTGCATTCTAATTGCTCGAGTCTGCTCCTCTGACTTCCTATTGCGTTGTCTAATTCTGTAATTTTATTGTTAATCTTTTGGATTTCTGAATGCTGTCTCTCTATGGATTCTTGCAACTTATTAATTTTTCCACTATGTTCTTGAATAATCTTTTTTAGTTCTTCAACTGCTTTATCGGTGTGTTCCTTGACTTTTTCTGTAGCTTGCCATATTTCATTTCTGAGGTCATCCCTGATTTCTTGAAGCATTCCGTAAATTAGTTTTTTATATTCTGCATCTGGTAATTCCAGGATTGTATCTTCATTTGGGAAAGATTTTATTCTTTAGTTTGGGGGGTTGTAGAAGCAGTCATGGTCTGCTTCTTTATGTGGTTTGATGTCGAGTGCTGTCTCTGAGCCATCACTAAGATATTGTAGTGATTTATTCTATATTTCCTCACTGAGTCTTATCTTGTTTTGTTTTCTTTCAATATACATAGATGGACTACTAGATCGCGCTGTCTTGATTGTTGTAGACCTTGACTCACTTATGACCTATTACCAGCTGGTTTGGGCTGTTACCAGATATGTATGCCTGAGTCCATTCACTATTCTTGAGTACAATCTGATTTTGGGTCATCAGGTGTGTGATGCACACTGTCACCTATCCACCTTGAGAAGTAGTGGTGATAGTTGTGTGCACCAGATTCTAGTAGCAGCTGGGGTTCACACTCCAGGGGGGCAGGATGCTGTCAGGCTTCCCCCAAGTGTCAGTGAGGTAGGTGTGTCTCTATTCCTAAAGCACCTTGGTGCGTGGGCTCTGCAGCTGTACCTTAGGCCCCCAATGCAAGTACCTCTACAGATTGGTAGGTGTCACCCTCCTTAGACCCCTAAGGCAGGAGGCTAGGTGGTCTGGGGGGAGCTTCAGCCCTCAGTTCCCTATTGTGGGTCAGTGAGGGCTCTGTTGAATACGCAGAGATATCAGACCTGGAAAACCTGTCTTTCCAGTAAATCCGCTAAAACAAATGCAGTCAGATCCCTATCAGAAATGCCTTTGCATTATAATAGCCACCTTGTTCCCTGTAGGGATGAAAGCTGGAGACTGTGGATCACATATGCTTGGCTGGAGCTGGTTCTGTGCTTTTAGTCCAATTAGGGAAGGATTTTTGGTCTCTGGGTTTTTTGTGGTTGCTTCTCTCAGGCCAGAAGAATGGGTTAGGAAAAGACCAAAAAAAAAGGAAAAGAAAAACCGTGGAGCAGTTCTTCCTCTGGGTCAGGAAATTCCAATGTTAATGAAGCCGCCTGGGAAGGGGAGGGGAGGGTTCAGAAAAACAGAAGAGAGTAGCACCCCGGAATATAGACAAAGTTACTTACCTTGCTTGGGATGACTGTTTTATCTGAGATTCCCGAGGGGAGCGTCGCCTGTGTGCGCTGGCTGGGTAGAGATTGCCCCCAAGGGTCAGGCCCACAGAAGCCGCAGTCAGTTCCTCCGCTGCCAGTCCAAAGCCCGGCACCAAGGTTTCCTGACTGGGACGCTGGCTTTAGGCTCCGAAAACAGTCGCTGCTTCCCCGTAGTTGTTCGTTCTCCGTCTCTGTCACTCAGGTCAACTCTTTAAATCTGTGTTTGTTGGTCAGGGTTCGTAGATTGTCATATATGTGATCGATTCACTTGTTTTTCCGAGTCTTTGTTGCAAGAGGGATCCGAGGTAGCGTCTACCTAGTCAGCCATCTTGGCCCCCCTCCATGAATCTTTTAAGAGAAATAAGCCCAGCTTTACTCCTTTTCATAGACACTCAGGGTAGGAATAGATCTTAAAGATGGTCTGCTCTGAGTACTATTCACAGTAACCAAAAGATGTAAACAATCTAAATGTCCACTGACAAATGAAAAGATAAACAAAAAGTGAAAAAGGAGAAGCATGTTAGAACACTGCAGGCTCTGAGAAACATCATGCCCCAGCCCAAAATATTTCCTTTACCTTTCCTCATGGGTCCTGATAAACCTCCCCTTCAGATAAAATTTCTCTACCCATAAAAGTTCCCTGGGTCTACCCTAAGAGTTGAATAAATGTTGGCCATTTACCAGTTTGCTTGCTCAGAACAAAATCATTATGGACAATGGACACAAGATATGCATCCAAGTAGGCGGTCTGGATGAAGGAAAGGCAAAGATAATGGAAGAAAATAGACATTTATTGACTGCCTGCTATGTGCCAAGTAGTGTGCTCAGTACTTTACACATAAATGATCACAATAGGATTATTATTGCTACTTTCTGTATTAGGAAAGAAGAGCTCAAAGAGGTTAAATAACTTGCCCAATGTTTATTTGCTCTTACATTCATATGTTCAACAAAATTTTGCTGAACTACTATTTTGCTAGCTCTGAGCCAGATACTGTGCTAGGTGAGGAAATATAACGGTGAATATGACAGGCCAAGATTCTGTTCTTATGGACTTGAAATCATGAGAACTTATATACCATGGACAAAGCAAGATATACATGATCAGGCACATTGAGTTGGGCACTATGACTGTAGACAGCTGGCAAATCATAAGCACCTTGAGGTCTCATTCATTTATTCATTCAACAAATATATATATTGAGTGGCTACTATATTCAGGCAATGTGCTAGTCACTTTGGAGGAATATAAAGGTGAATAAGATAGTACATGCTCCTAATAGTGCTTACTGCATAGTAGGTCTTCACTCAATACTTGAATACCAGATTAAGAAAATTTAAATTCAGGTTCAAGTGACGAACTCATGTTTCCAAGCTATTGGTCTTATCAGGTGCAAGGGAAAATGTGTGTCAAGCAGAGGAGAGAGGAAAGGAGGATGAAATGGGTAGAAAATGACAAAGTATCAGCTACTATCTCTAAGAAACTGCACTTCTCTATAAAATGCTACAATCAGTAGAAACAGGGACAAGAAGCCAGTTTTTTCACCAGCTGACTGACAGGTAGACAGCACCTTCTTGATACGAAGGATCAGCAGGTTCTTCTTCTCTGACTAGAAGCAAAACGTCAAAGGGATTGCCAGTGTGTCTGTATATGGGCTATTTTTTGTTTGTTTTTGTTTTTCTAAGATCCAGAGCAATTCTGCCTTAGAGGTAGAAATCCTGACAAACTTTGGGAGCAACTTACCAGAAGCCAAATAGCTGCTCTACATCCAATCCAATAGTGTGCTAGTAAATGTTTAACAACTGGATCTTCAGGGAAAAAAAATGTATGCTACTTTATATGCTATGCATAAGTTTATCATAAGATTTACGGATACAAAGAATGTATAGCAGACCATTTACAAATAATAAATATACAACACTCAACTGTAAATTCCATTTAGCCAATTAAATCTAAAAGAATGGTTTTTAATGATTTTTGCTGATGCTTCTATCCTTAGCTATCCTGTGGTTGGAATTGACAAATATAGTTCTGACATGAATGTTGGCTGATATTTTTAATTAAGTTAATGAGTGAACTAAGGTGAAACAACAAAAATGTATGTTGGAAATTCACTCATCCATCAATGACATGAATGATTTCTTTGCTGAATCTGGAATAGTTTTCTAATGCTAGAAGAATATTTCCTCAAGTTTTTGTACAAATTTCAATGTAACAGCTTTTAGACACAACAGTTTTTCTTTAAGTTTTATTAATGTATAAGATATAATAGCAGCCGTAGCACTTAACCACTACACCACCAATCGACTCAACGGCACTGGGTCACTGGGCTGGGTAAGATATAATAAACTGCATATATTAAAGTATAATATTTGATAAGTTTAACACATGTATAAACCCATGAAACCATCACCAAAATCAAAGTAATGAACACATCCATCACCAGCAAAAGTTTCCTCTTCACCCCTTTGTCATCCTCCCTCTTGTCTCTCCATTCCCCACCATTCCAGGCAACCATTGATTGTTCTCTCGCTATAGACTAATTTGCATTTTCAAGAATTTTATATAAGTGGAATCATAATAAAAAAAATCTTTTTTTTCTTGGAATCATAAAGTATATACTCTTTCTTGTTTTGCCTCATTCACTCAGCATGCTTATTTTGAAATCTGTCGATGTTGTAGCATCTATTAACAGTTCTTTCCACTTTATAGCTGAATAATACTGAATTGTATGGATATACCACAATTTGTTTATTCATTTACCTGTCAATGGGCGTATGGATTGTTTCCTGTTCTGGGGTGTTAAAAATAAAGCTACTATGAAAATTCATGTACAGGTTTTGTATGGAAATATATACTGTCCCCACCCCACCCCGTCCTCCCGCCACCCCTTGGGTAATTACCAAGGAGAATGGCTGTATCATATGGTAGATATATGTTTAATTTTGAAAGAAACTGCTAAACTGTTTTACAAAGTGGTTGTACCATTCTACATTCTCACCAGCAGTATATGAGAGTTCCAGTTTCTCCACATTCTTGCCAAAACTTGGTATGGTCATTTTAGTTTTGGCTATTTTAGTAGGTGCCTAGTAGTGTCTTATTGCGGATTTAGTTTGCATTAACCTAAAGACTAATGATATTGAGCACCTTTTCCATCCATATATCCTCTTCCATGAAGTGTTTGTTCAAATATTTTGCCCATTTTTTAAACTAGATTATTACCATATTACCATATTATGGAGTTTGAGAGTTTTAATGTATTGGAGCCCTAGTGCCACAGTGGTTAAGACCTCAGCTACTATTTTTCAAATACTTTGTCATCCCCTTTCTCTCCTGTCCTCTGGGGACTCCAATTAATTATAATGTTCCCCACCCCTCATGAAGCTGGCCCACAGCTCATTCATACTCTGTTGTTTTGGGGTTTTTTTCCCCCTCTGTTTTATTTTGGGTAGTTTTCTATTGCTGTATATTCAAATTCATTAAAATGGAATAATGTGTGGTCTTTTGTGACTGGATTCATTCACTTAGCATAATGTTTTCAAGGTTTTTCCATGTTGCAGCATGTACCATTCCTTTTCATATCTGAATAATATTCTATTGCATGAATATACCATATTTTGTGTAAACATTAATCAGCTGATGTACATTTAGGTTGTTTCCACTTTCTGGGTATTATGAATAATGTTACTACGAACATTTGTGTGCAAGTTTTTACATGGGCATGTGTTTCCATTTCTCTCAAGCAAATAGCTGAGAGGAATTGGTGGTTCAGTGGTAGAATTCTTGCCTTCCATGAAGAAGACCAGGGTTTGATCCCAGGCCAATGCACCTCATGTCAGTGGAGGCTTGTATGTTACTATGATGCTGAACAAGTTTTAGTAGAGCTTCCAGACTAAGATGGACTAGTTAGAAAGGCTTGGTGATCTACTACCGAAAATCAGCCAATAAAAACCCTGTGGATCATAATGATCCAATCCACAAACTTGGGGATGATGCAGGACCCCGAGGCTGTCAAGGATTTCATTTTACTTGGATCCACAATCAATACCCATGGAAGCAGCAGTCAAGAAATCATGACATATTGCTTTGGGCAAAGATGTCACCTTGAGGACTAAGGTGTACCTGATATGCATGTGAAAGCTGGATAATGAATAAGGAAGACTAAAGAAGAATTGATGCCTTTGAATTATGGTGTTGGCAAAGAATATTGAATATACCATGGGCTGCCACAAGAATGAACAAATCTGTCTTGGAAGAAGTATAGGCAGAATGCTCCTTAGAACGGAGGATGGCAAGACTTAGTCTCACGTGCTTTGGACATGTTATCAGGAGTCAGGAGATACCAGTCCCTAGAGAAGGATATCATACTTGGTAGAGTAGGGAAAAAAAAAAAAAACACTGCCATTGAGTTGATTCCCACTCATAGGGAAACCATAGGGTTTCCAAGGCTGTAAATCTTTTTTTTTTTTTTTTTGGAGAGGAAGAAGTAAAACTTTTTATTTGGGAGAACTTGATTTTTTTACACAGAAAATACTAAGGAATCTACAAAAAATATCCACTAGAATTAATAAATGTATCTATCGAGTTTGCAAAATCCAAGAACCTCATCACATGGCTGGTATTTTAAAATTATGAAATGGAATTTTGACAAGGATGGGACACCTGGAACTGTAGAAGCCATCCGGCCACCATGAGGCCACAACCATCTGGACAAAAAGCCAACAGTAAATATGATGAAAGCGAAGGCTAGAATTGCTTGTGTCCTTCAGTGTCATCATTAAATTATTGAACTACTGGCGGCCCGTGTCTGCCTCCTGAATTCTGTGTGTGTGTGTGTGTGTGTGTGTGTGTGTGTGTGTGTGTGTGTGTGTGTGTGTGTGTGTGTGTGTGTGTGTGTGTGTGTGTGTGTGTGTGTGTGTGTGTGTGTGTGTGTGTGTGTATGCTTTAGGTGAAAGTTTACAGGTCAAGTTAGTTTCTCATTCAAAAATTTATACACGTTGTTTTGTGACATTTGTTGTAACCCCCACAATGTGACAGCACTCTCCGCCTTTCCACCCCTGGTTCCCTGTGTTCATTTGTCCAGTTCCTGTCCTTTCCTGCCTTCCTGTCTTGCTTTTGGGCAGGAATTTCCCATTTGGTCTCATATATTTGATTGGATTAAGAAGCATGTTCTTCACATGTGAGATTGTTTGTTCTATAGTCCTATCTAATCTCTGTCTGAAAAGTGGGCTTTGGGAGTGGTTTCAGTTCTGAGTTAGCAGAGTGTCCAGGGATTAGAATCTCAGGGGTTCCTCCAGTCTCTCTCTGTCAGACCACTTAAGTCTGGTCTTTTTTCATGAATTTGAATTTTGTTCTACATTTTTCTCCCGCTCTGTCGGGGACTCTCTGTTGTGGTCCCTGTCAGAGCACTCAGTGGTGGTAGCTGGGCACCATCTAGTTCTTCTGGTGAAGGCTCTGGTTCATGTACCAAGTCTGTAAATCTTTACAGAAGCAGACTGGCACATCTTTCTCCCACAGAGCCACTGGTGATTTCAAACCGCCGACCTTTTGGTTAGCAGCCGAGCGCTTTAACTACTGCACCACTAGGGCTCCTTAGGTAAAGGGCCAGCGAAAGAGAGGAAGACCCTCAACAACATGGATTGACACAGTGGCTGCAACAATGGGCTCAAGCTTAGCAGCGATTGTGAGGATGGCACAGGACCAGGCCATGTTTCGTTCTGTCGTATATAGGGTCACTATGAGTGGGAATTGACTCGAGGGCACCTAACAACATTAATTTAATTGATTTTTGGTTGTTAAACTAACCTTATGTTCCTGAAATAAATCTCATTTGGTCATGGTGTGTAACTATTTTTATATGTTATTGGCTCCAGTTTCTAGCATTTTGTTTTTTATATTTGCATCCATATTCATAAAAGATACTGGTCTGTGGATTTCTTGTGCTGTCTTTGCCTGGTTTTGGTATCAGGGTAATAATGGTATCATAGAATGAGTTTGGAAGTGTTCCCTCTTCTATTGTTCATAAGAATTGCTATTAATTCTTCTTTAAAAGTTTTGTGGACTTCACCAGTGAAGCTCTCTGGACCTGGGCTTTTCTTTGTGGATAGTTTTTTGATAACTAATTCATTATCTTTAGTTATTATAGGTCTATTCAGATTGTCTATTTCTTCTTCAGTTTCAGTAGTTTGTGTCTTTGCATTTGTCCATTTCATCTAAGTTATCTAATTTAGTGGCATACATTTTGTTCCAAACTTTTTTTTATTGAACTTTTAGACGAAAGTTTATGGAACAAACTAGTTTCTCACCAAACAGTTAGTACACACATTGTTCTATGACATTGGTGAACAACCCCATGATATGTCAACGGTCTCCCTTCTCAACCCTGGGTTCCCTATTACCAGCTTTCCTGTTCCGTCCTGCCTTCCAGTCCCCGCCCCAGGGCTGGTGGGCCCCTTTAGTCTTGTTTTGTTCCATGGGCTTGTTCAGTCATGGCTGAAGGGTGAACCTCAGGACTGACCTCATTACTGAGCTGAAAGGGTTTCCGGGGCCATACTCCCGGGTTTCTCCAGTCTCTTGTCAGGCCAACTCTGGTCTTTCTTTTTGAGTTAGAATTTTGTTCTACATTTTTCTCCAGCTCTGTCTGGGACCCTCTATTGTGATCCCTGTCAGAGCAGTCAGTGGTGGTAGCTGGGCACCATCTAGTTTTACTGGACTCAGTCTGGTGGAGGCCGTGGTAGATGTGGTCCATTAGTCTTTGGACTAATCTTTCCCTTGTGTCTTTAGTTTTCTTCATTATTCCTTGCTCCCAAAGGGGTGAGACCAGTGAAGTGTCCTAGATGGCCACTCAGTCTTTTAAGATCCCAGACACTACTCACCAAAGTAGAATGTAGAACATTTTCTTTATAAACTATGTTATGGCATATATTTTTTATAGTATTCTTTTATAATCCTGTTTTTATTTCTGTAAGGTTGGTAGTAATGTCTCCCCCTTCTTTTGTGATTCTAGTAATTTGTCTTCTTTCTCTTTTTCTCCCTCTCCCCATTTCTTCACCCTCCCCCTCCTTTTCTCTATTTGTCAATCTAGCTAAAGGTTTCTCTTTTTTTTTTAACTTAAAAAAAAGCTTCTGTTTTCTGTGATTTCTCTCTATTTTTCTATTCTCTCATTAATTTCAACTCTAATCTTTATTATTTCCTTCTGCTTGCTTTAGGTTTAGTTTACTTTTATTTTTCCAGTGTTTTAAGATGGATGGTTAAGTTCTTGATTTGAAATCTTTCTTTTAATATAAACATTTATAGATATAAATTTCCCTCTAAACACTCTTTTAGCTGCACTCCATAAATTTTAGTACATTGTGTCTTCATTTTCATTAATCTCTGGGTATTTTCTAATCTACATTTTGATTTCTTCTTTGAGTCATTGGTTATTTGGGAGTGTTTTGCTTAATATCCACACATTTGTGGGTTTCCCAAATTTTCTTTTTAATTAATTTCTAATTTAACTTCATCGTTTTCAGAGAATATAATTTGTATTAGTATTATTTTAATCCATTTAAATCTATTGAGTGTTATGTTCAAACATATGGTCTACCCTGGAGAATGTTCCAGGTGCACTTGTGAAGGAGGTATATTCTGCTGTTGTTTGGTGGGGTGTTCTATAAATGTTTGTTAGGTTTGTAAAAAAAATTATTATTTTTATTATTTTATATGTTATTCAAATGTTTATTTCCCTGCTGACCTTCTGCCTCATTGTTCCATCCATTATTGAAAGTGGGGTATGGTACTGATGTCTCCAACTATTACTGTTAAACTTTCTATTTCTCCATTCAATTCTGTCAGCTTTTGTTTCATGTATTCGGTGCTGTTATTAGGTATGTATATTGTGCAGATATTTCTTTACTGCCTTGAAAAATTAATTCTTCCAGCTTTTGCCAAGGGGCTCTGAGTGTGTTTGGGCAAGCCTTCAATGCTCTCTGGAAGGCACTTAACATCTCTGCCTTAGCTTTCACTTCCTGTTTGTACAGACCCTCATGATCAGCCTTATGTGAGATAGAGAGCTCTTTTCAGGTCTTTCCTGAGCACACACACAGCCCTGCACATGTTTGTCACCTTTTAGATTTCCAGGAAATTTAAGAAATCTTCCAAGGACCCTATAATACCTTATGCCACTTATTTTCTTTTTTAATTTTTGTCAGCCCCTTGTTGGCCCCACCTGGTATCACTTCCTCAGGCAACTATAGTGTTAAATAATTGTCTGATTTTTAATTTATTTATTTACTTTTAGACAGAAAGCCTTGGGATATGATTTTCCTCACTGAGAGAGCTCTGGAGTCAGATCAAATAAAGAGAAGCTTTGAGAATGAGGATTTTCCAAGGACTTGCCAGGCAGATAAAATAGTGACAGTTTCTTGGGGATGGGAAGCTCCAAGCTCATTCTTTTCTCTCCAGTCACTGATAGGCTGCTGACTTTCAAAGCTACCATGAATCTGGAGAAAGGAAAATGGGAATAGGGCAAGTAAAAACACTACAATTTTCCCTATTCCTGCTGAGATTCAGCTTTTTTTTTTTTTTAATAAACACTTCTCAGATTGTTGTAACTCTTGGGTTAATTTCCAGAGCTCTGAAAAAGCCATTTTTTTGTTGTTTTTTAAATTGAACTTTAGATGAAAGTTTACAGAACAAACTAGCTTCTCATTAAACAGTTAGTACATATATTGTTTTATGATATTGGTTAATAACCCCACGACATGTCAACACTCTTCCTTCTTGACCTTGGGTTCCCTTTTACCAGCTTTCCTGTCCCCTCATGCCTTCTAGTCCTTGACCTTTGGCTCGTGTGCCCTTTAGTCTTATTTTGTTCTATGGGCATATCTAATCTTTGGCTGAAGGGTGACCCTCGGGAGCAGCTTTATTACTGAGCTAAAAGGGTGTCTGGGGGTCATACTCTCAGGGTTTCTCCAATCTCTGTCAGGTCAGTAAGTCTAGTCTTTTTTGTTGAGTTAGAATTTTGTTCTACATTTTTCTCCAGCTCTATCTGGGATTGTCTATTGTGATCCCTGTCAGAGCAGTTGGTGGCGGTAGCCAGGCACCATCGACGTGTACTGGACTCAATCTGGTGGAGGCTGTGGCAGCTGTGGTCCATAAGTCCTTTGGATTCATCTTTCCCTTGTATCTTTAATTTTCTTCATTCACCCTTGCTCCCAAAGGGGTGAGACTGGTAGAGTATCTTAGATGGCCACTCACAAACGAAAAAGCCACTTCGGTAAATTTTTTGCCAGTGTTCTTGTTGCTTTTATGGAGGATCAAATTTTGGGGGGTCCTTACACAGCCATTTCAGAAGTGCTTCCCCCATCTCTCCCATGCTGGATATTTTCATATTCCTATAAATATTCTTGAACTTCATTTGGAATACAGGTAAAATACTTGGAAACAGAATGATCCTTTCTGTTCTTCCTTCTAAGATGTGTTAGATGGAACCAGAGACTTATTTAGTCTAGGGCTACTTATTTCTTAGTACCATGGCATGGCCTTTTTACCCAATGCCCCGTGAACTATGAAGGTTTCCAGTGCGGCTAGTAGCAAGAGGATCTATTCCCTGTTCTGTATGAGCACTGGGTAATGTTCTATCTAATCCTTTGGGTGGTTCCTTCTCCAGTCTTGCATTGTCTCCTTGCATACATGTAATGTTCAGTGTTCTCCTTAATACCTATAGGGGACCCTATGCAGATCTTCAGGGTTTTTTGTCTGTGCATCTCTCTTTTGTCTGATATGCTGCCCTGCTCTGTAGCTTCCTTTGTTTCCCCAGACTATCAGCTCTACCTTCTCATCACAAGGAGTCTGTCAGACTCTACCTCAATTCCTTCTCCATGCACCATGGCCTGGAAGCTCTCTTCAGGCAATGAGCTGGGACAATCGTAGAATTCTCTTCATTTATTTCCTGTATCTCAGAGACCACTGTCCTTCATTGGCTGATGTTCAATGTCCTAGACACCATCGTTTTGTCTCATTTTTGGTTGTTTCAGTCCCTACGACTGCATTTTGGCCAGAAGCAGAAGTCCCAACATAAATACACTTTAAAGTTTAATTGGTATTAGTTAATATTTTATCCATAACTTCCTTAAGTCTAGACCATCAACAAAACAATAAATCTAGCCCTGATTTGTATCATTTGTCAGTTTTTGTGGTGTAATGACTCCTACTATGGTCCATTTAAAGCTACCAACATATGTAATGTTTCCTCTATAGAGATATAATAGATGTAAATAATGTCAAGAGCATTGATTACAGTAAAACATAGCAAAGTAATTAGGAAGTGATGAATTTTGAGTATTACTTTTGTTTTTAACAATTTATTTAAAGTTTGTATAATTTTTAATAATAACTGTGTTTAATAACCAGCATATAAAATTCTTGAAAATTATTAATAACCAGCTCTCAGGATATAGTATGACCACATGCAGCACACCACTCCCTCTATCTCTGGAGATTATAATAACTGTGGAAGCATCAGTATAAACCAATATGTAAGGATCAGAATTCACCCACCTAGAGACATGTGTGCATGCTCCCTGCTCATCAAAGGTGTTAGGCCACCCTAACAAATATACAAGCAGGCATTTGACCGTTTTTCTTTCCAGACCAAAAATACCAAAAAAGCCAAACCCATTGCAGTCAAATCGATTCTGACTCATAGCAACTCTATAGGACAGAGTAGAACTGCCCCAGAGGGTTTCCAAGGAGTGCCCGGTAAATTCAAACAGCTGACCTTTTGGTTAGCAGCCATAGCTTTTAACCACTATGCAACCAGGGTTTCCAGAACAAAAATAGTTATCCTGAAAATTCCGTCATTAAAAATTCATTACTATGGATCTTAAAGTCTTTCTGATTTCTAAGAATACTCTTTCAAAAATAGCAAGGTATTTCCTGGGAGCAGTTACACTTTAAGCCTGTTGATCGGTTAACACTTTTATAGATATTAGGCAGCTAAGTGAGAACAAAGCCCTGTGTCATTAGCCCATAGGATCTGTGCTTGGTGGAGGCAATGGGGATAGATGTGGGAGGGGCATAAAAAAGGGAAAAGAGAAAGGCTCCAACAAAAAAATACCTTTTCCATAGTCTTTCAGAAGGTCAGTTCCAGTATGTCCAAATATAGGACTGTGTTTTTAAAATACTAAGAGAACAGCTGGTGACTTCCCCTACATTGGTGAGATTAACCACTAGCAGAGAAGGCTACGTGAGCTGCTCACCATTCTGTCTTGCCCATGTCCTTGAGAACATTTTAATACTGGAAATTTTTTTGAAAAAAGAAACAAATTACACCACCATCAATAAACCTCAGGTTTAAAAGACCCTATATGACAGTAGCCATACCAAATATAAAAAGCTAGGAATGTTCAGCAGTTCATGAAAGTAAAGGATGACTATGAGAAACCAGAGAAAAATGAGGAAGAAAAATTTGTTAATGAAAACAGGGTTTGTAATTAAATTGTCATTTTTTACTTGAGTTGAAAACAGTATTTTTCCTCAGGATTAAAAAACAAAATTATAAGTGGGAGATGTATAATGGCCCTTTAATAAATACATAGAATGTGTACAACTGTTTTTAGCATCTTTGAGGAAGGAGAGTGCTAAGAGACAGGCCAAGACCCTCTAATCATAGGCAGCATTTTCTGTACAAAGCTGTTAGGCCCATCAACAAAGCCGGCTGTGCAAATTCTCAGTCAGCTACACAGAGTTTCCAGGCACCGAACACTACTAACTGTCCCCACAAAAAAAAAAAAGTGTCACCTTCCAAGTCACCTAGTCAGGCCCCATCACTTCCTTTGAATCCCAAACCAAGGGCAACTCTTACTACCTATCATGGGTGGAATGGGTGGAGTCTAGTTATTTAGATTATGTCACTCCAGAAAGAAAGAGGTAGAATCCACCTGTCTCCACCTGCACAGTTGTTAGTATGTGAGTGATACCTTCTTCAGGTTTCTGACTTTTTCTGAGGTAAGAAGAAATGTAAAGTGAAGAAGGATTCTGTCTCCACAAAAGATAGTAAGCCTGGTTCAGCTTGGTAAAGGGCCTAAGGGCACAGTCCTCTCTGGAGCACCAATGGAATATGGTGGTTGTGTCTTCAAATAAAATATGAAGCAGAGCCCTGAGATGGTAGCAGAGGTAATTCACACAAAGTTATTCACATTAAATCAGTGTAATTCATAGAGGATTCCTTCACTTCTCCATTTTACACTGAATGGAACAACTGGAAAAAGCCCTGAATGTGGAGTCAAAAGGCTTGGGTTATAATCCTGGCTCTGCTACTTAATTAGTCCTTGGGTCTTGGAGCAATTATTAATTTCTATGATCCTGAATATAGTCATCTACTTAAGAAAATAGATGGTAACAACTCTGAGTAGTAGGCAAGGGTAGGTGAGAGAATTGAATAATTCAATATATGTGAAAAAACTTTGTAAGTACAAGGTTCTATATAAATATCAGGGACCATTAAACTAAAGAAAGAGCTCAAAAACATCCTGACTCCAAGAGGGCCCCAGACGCCCCTGAAAGGCTCTGGAAAACCCTAGGTGATGAGCAGCTCTGAATTTCAAGACCTTCACTGGCAGATATGCTACCTGGCGCTGGCCTGCCCCTCTCCCTTGGTGAGTTATTAGTACCACGTCCCACAGACTGGAGTTGAGGCCTTTACAGCATGGTTTATGGAAATTTCGCCACCAGAGAGGTGGATGATAAAGGGACAGTGTTGAACACAGAAAAATAAACTCTTCACAAAGTCAAAAAAAAAAAAAAACCTGACTCCAGAGACACATTCCACATTTCATGTGAGAAAGTCAATGGCCAAGAGGGACCTTTTTAATGGAAGATACAAATCCCAAGATAGTAGTATTAGAGGAAATTTGAGGATAAATAAAAGTCCTAAACTGCACAGTAATTTATAAACACAACTTACAAAGCTGCTTACTATAAGTAATTAAATAGGAGGCAAGGCCAAAATGGTGGAGTAGTCAGACACTTTTGGTGGTCCCTCTTACAACAAAGACCTGAAAAAATAAGTGACCCGATTATATATATGGCAGGCTAGGAGCCCTGAACATCAAAGGCAAAGTTAAGAAATCAGACTGAGTGGCAGAGGGAGGGAGAAATGCTTCCGAAGTAATGAGGAGTTGCTGGACCTGATGTGCGGGAACCGGCGTCCCTCAGCCCCAATCCCCTGGCATGACCGCAGCAGGGCTGGTGATAACATTTGGGACAAGTTTTCCTTAGCCACAGAGAGCCAGCAGCACAGAGTCTATTCATGCCTCCAGAACAGGAAAGAACAGCACTCTTGGCATAAGATAAGTGCTTGTGTCTAATTTACCATGCAGTTCAAATACCTCCCCTTTCAAAAGAACTCTCTCCCATTTAACTGATCCCTCCTCCTGCTGTCCCAGACCCCAAGTGGGCTTCAGTGACAGTCGATTTCCCTGGGCCTGAGATAAATCCTGCTGTAGACTCTGAGCCATTCTCCTATCCCTGCAGAAGGAACAAATTAACAAATGGGGAAAAAATAATCTACTGGCTCCCCTAAGCTGGGAACTTAAGGAAGAAGCGACTCCTCTACAGGCAAAAGCAGTCCATGGACTTTGAATGCCTTTCACCCTTGCATGGACCCATGTAGCCCCATATCAGCAGTTAGGCCCTAGTTGTTACAGTGCAAGGGTATACGTGCCTGAGGTCTGACTTTAACTATTTCAGCTGTGCATTGGAGAGGCGAGTTTTTGAAGTTTGACACCACTCTGCCTATTAAGCAGAGTCCTCCCCTACCCACATCAGGGACCTGAGGACTGGTGGCTCCACCCATGCCACATAGCCACACATGACAGGGATCCAAGGATAAGTGGTGCCTCCCAGTCCTTACATACAAATGCACTGTGTGACTATGGTATGCCTGCAGAGCCCACACACCTTTGTGCTCTAGAGAACAGGAACACACCTTCCTCAAAGTCACTCAGGGGACATTTTGAGCCCCGTGCCTTGCTCAGAGTGTGACCCCCCTCCTAGAACCAGAACCCTGTGCATACACCAATCATCACTGTTCCTCTAAGACCCTAGGTGAGAGCCTGCACCACACACTTAGTTACCAACTACCTGGATACCTGAGCTGAATCCATACAAAAAAAGTGAATGGGCTCCTAGCCTTATATACCTGGTAACAGCTCTAGTCGTCTGGAGACAGGACGTTAGAGCTTCAAAGGTGAAAATAATCAAGGTAGCTCACTCAAGCAGCCTATTTGGGTATATCAAAAGAAAACAAAGCAAGAAGCTAGGACACAGTGAACAAACATAAAATAAATTAATACAATAGTTTATAGATGGCTCAGAGACAACAGTCAGTATCAAATCACATAAAGAAGCAGACCATTATTGCTTCAACAAGCTCCCAAAACAAAAAAATCAAGGAATCTTCTGAATGAAGAGGTATTCCTAGAATTACCAGAGGTAGTAATATTACATAACTCTTAAGGAGATCAGGATGGAGGTCATGGAAAACACAGAACAAGCCAAGGAACCCACAGATAAAGCAGCTGAGGAAATTAAGGTTATTCAAAAGAATAATGAAAAACTTCATAGGCTGCGAGAATCCATAGAGAGACAGCAATCAGAAATTCAAAAGATTAACAATAACATTTCAGAATTAGACAATTCAGTAGAAAGTCAGAGGAGCAGAATTGAGGAAATGGAAGTCATAATTAGTGAGATGGAAGATAAAACATTTGGCACCAATACATTTGAAGAAAAATCAGATAAAGTAATTTTTTTAAATGAGAAACTCTAAGAATCATGTGGGACTCTATCAAGAGAAATAACTTACAAGTGATTGGAGTACCAGAACAGAAAGGGATAACAGGAAATACAAAGAGAATTGTTGAAGATTTGTTGGCAGAAAACTTCCCTGATATAGTGAAAGACAAGAAGATATCTATCCAAGATACTCATCGAACCCCACACAAGGTAGACACCAAAAGAAAGTCACCAAGACATATTATCCTCAAACTTGCCAAAACCAAAGATAAAGAGAGAATTTTAAGAGCAGCTAGGGATAAACAAAAAGTCACCGACAAAGGAGAGTCAATAAGACTAAGCTCAGGCTACGCAGCAGAAACCATGCAGGCAAAAAAAGGAATGGGATGACATATATAAAGCCTTGAAGGAAAAAAATTGCCAGCCAAGAATCACGTATCCAGCAAAAGCATGTCTCAAATATGAAGGTGAAAATAGGAAATTTCCAAATAAAGACAAGTTTAGGGAATTTGCAAAAACCAAACCAAAACTACAAGAAATACTAAAGGGAGTCCTCTGGTTAGAAAACCAATAACAGCGGGTAACAACACAAGACTAGAACACAGGACAGAGAAACCAGATATCAACCCAGATAGGGAAATCACAAAGATAAATCAAGATAAAAAAACAAACACTCGAAACAGGGAAACAGAGACATCATTATGTAAAAGATGACAACTTAAAATCAGTAAAGTGGGACTAAAAAATGTAGTCATAGAGCTTTCATATGGAGAGGAAGTCAAGGTCATCTAGAGAGATAAAAGATTGGTTTAAGCTTAGAAAAATAGGGGTAAATAATGAGGTAACCACAAAGGATAATAACAATCCTACACATCAAAATAAATACAAGAAAAACATAAAGGCTCGGCAAAAACAAAATCAACAACATGAAAAAGAGAAGACAATTTAGAAAGAAAAACTACTCAGCACAAAAAATTAAGATAAAAAAGAAACTGTCAACAACACATAAAAAAAGACATCAAAATGACAGCACTAAACTCATACCTATCCATAAGTATGCTGAATGTAAATGGACTGAGTGCACCAATAAAGAGACAAAGAGTGGCAGAAAGGATAAAAAAAACCACTATCCATCTATATGCTGCCTACAAGAGACACAACTTAAAGACAAAAACAAACTAAAACTCAAAGGATGGAAAAGATATATATCAAGCAAACAACAATCAAAAAGAGCAGAAGTGGCAATACTAAATTCTGACAAAATAGACTTTAAAGTTAAGTCCACCACAAAGGACAAGGAAGGACACATATAATGATTAAAGGGCAATATACCAGGAAGATATTATCATATTAAAGATTTACACACCTAACAACAGGGATTCAAGATACATAAAACAAATTCTAACAGCATAGAAAAGCGAGATAGACAGCTCCACAATAATAGTAGGAGCTTCAACACAGCACTTGCAGTGAAGGACAGAACATCCAGAAAGAAGCTCAATAAAGGCATGGAAGAACTAAATGCCACAATCAACCAACTTGACCTCATAGATATGTACAGAACACTCCACCCAACAGCAGCCAAGTATTCTTTCTTTTCTAACGCACATGGAAAATTCTCTGGAATAGATCACATATTAGGTCATAAAGTAAGCCTTAACAGAATACAAAACATCAAAATATTACAAAGCATCTTCTCTGTCCATAAAGCCATAAAAGTAGAAATCAATAACAGAAAAAGCGGGGAAAAGAAATCAAACACATGGAAACTGAACAACACCTTGCTCAAAAACTACTGGGTTATAGAGGAAATTAAGGATGGAATAAGAAATTCATAGACTCAAATGAGAATGAAAACACTTCCTATCAGAACCTTTGGGACACAACTAAAGCAGTGCTCAGAGGTCGATTTATAGCAATAAATGCACACATCCAAAAAGAAGAAAGGGCCAAAATCAAAGAATTATCCCTACAACTTGAAGAAATAGAGAGCAACTAAAGAAACCCTCAGGCACCAGAAGAA
The DNA here is from genome assembly GCF_024166365.1 of Elephas maximus indicus. Taxonomy (NCBI): domain Eukaryota; kingdom Metazoa; phylum Chordata; class Mammalia; order Proboscidea; family Elephantidae; genus Elephas; species Elephas maximus. The sequence continues at coordinate 45,503,569 of NC_064846.1, forward strand.
AGCAAATAATACAAATTAGAGCAAAATTAAATGAAATAGAGAACAGAAAAACATCTGAAATAATTAACAAGACCAAAAGCTGGTTCTTTGAAAAGATTAACAAAATTGATAAACCACTGACCGGATTGACAAAAGAAAAACAGGAGATGAAGCAAATAACCAGAATAAGAAATGAAATGGGTGTTATCACAACACAGCCCACTGAAATTAAAAGAATCATATCAGATTACTATGAAAAATTGTACTCTAACAAATTTGAAAACCTAGAAGAAATGGACAAATTTCTAAAAACACACTACCTACCTAAACTAGCACAAACAGAGGTAGAACAACTGAATAAACTCATAACAAAAGAAGAGATTGAAAAGGTAATTAAAAACCCCCACCAAAAAAAAACCCTGGCCCTGATGGCTTCACTGGAGAATTCTACCAAATTTTCAGAGAAGAGTTAACACCACTACTACTAAAGGTATTTCATGATCATTAGCCACTAGAGAAATGCAAATCAAAACTCCAACGAGGCTGGCATTACTCCAAGAAACACAAAATAATAAATGTTGGAGAGGTTATGGAGAGACTGGAACACATACATTGCTGGTGGGAATGTAAAATGGTACAACCACTTTGGAAATTAATTTGGCACTTCCTTTAAAAGGTAGAAATAGAACTACCATATGGTCCAGCAGTCCCACTCCTTGGAATATATCCTAGAGAAAAAGGAGATATATATAGAATAGATATATGCACACCCATGTTCATTGCAGCACTTTTTACAGTAGCAAAAAGATGGAAGGAACCAAGATGCCCATCAACAGATGAAGAGATAAATAATTTATGGTATATTCATATAATGGAATACTACACAACAATTAGGAAAAACAAAATCCATGAAAAATCTTATAACATGGAGGAATCTGGAAGGCATTATGCTGAGTGAAATTAGTTAGTTGCAAAAGGACAAATATTATATGAGACCACTATTACAAGAACTCAAGAAAAAGTTGAAACACAGAAGAAAATATTCTTTGATGGTTTCGAGGGTGAGTAGGGAGGGAGAGGGTAATTCACTAATTAGATAGTGCAGGAGAACTATTTTATATGAAGGGAAAGATGATACACAATACAGGAGAGGTCAGCACAATTGGACTAATTCAAAAGCAAAGAAGTTTCCTGAATACAACTGAATGCTTCGAAGGCCAGCATAGCAGGGATGGGGGGGTCTGGGGACCATGGTTTCAGGGGACATCTAGGTGAATTGGCATAACAAAATGTATTAAGAAAACGTTCTGCATTCCACTTTGGCGAGTGGCCTCTGGGGTCTTAGATGCTAGCAAATGGCCACATAAGATGCATCAATTGGTCTCAACCCACCTGGAGCAAAGAAGAATGAAGAACACCAAATGCATAAGGTAAAGATGAGCCCAAGAGACAGAAAGGGCCACGTAAACCAGAGACTACATCAGGCTGAGTCCAGAAGAACTAGACGGTGCCCGGCTACCACCGCTGACTGCCCTGGTCGGGAACACAACAGAGAATTCCTGATGGAGCAGGAGAACAGTGGGATGCAGACCTCAAGTTCTCGTAAAAAGGCCAGAATTAATGATCTGGCTGAGATCAGAGGGACTCTGGAGGTCATGGTTCCTGGACCCTTTGTTAGCCCAAGACTGGAACCATTCCCAAGCCAACTCTTCAGACAGGGATTGGACTGGACTATAAGACAGAAAATGATACTGTTGAGGAGTGAGCTTCTTGGCTCAAGTAGACACATGGGACTATGTGGGCAATTCCTGTCTGGAGCCGAGATGAGAAGGCAGAGGGGGGCAGGAGCTGGTTGAATGGACATGGGAAATACAGGGTGGAGAGGAGGAGTGTGCTGTCTCATTAGGGGGAGAGTAGTCAGGAGTACATAGCAAGGTGTGTATAAGTTTTTGTATGAGAGACTGACTTCATTTGTAAACTTTCACTTAAAAAAAATTTTTTTAAGTACAACAAAAAACAAAAAAGTCATACAGGATGACTAAGTATATAAATAACACTAAAAAGAAGGTTCAAATCAAGTGAGAGTTATCAAATCATGGTTCCACAATTCACTGGTATTCTTCAGGTTGCACCAAGGTGTTCATTTCTAAATTTGCAGAAACAATTTTAGTTCATGGTTTGAATTTTCTCCATTTCAGGTTTTTCACTCACAAATTCCCCTTAAATTTTTTAGCGACCATTGGCAGGCAAAAGGACAAATGAACCTGTAGCAAAATAATAGTGATTTAATAACACCTAGAACAATCAGACTGAGCTTCATTGATAGCTCGTTTTGGTTCATAGACATGTACTTATGCCTATACTTTAAACCGCTAGTAATAATTCCCTGTAGTCATGTGATGGTATGACACACACAGCCTCAATCCCACCTGACAGAGTCACTTCCCCACAAGGGAAAATGGTGAAGGGCAGGGAAGGAGATGCAAGACAGGCTATCTGTAACCTGAAGCAGCCTGAGAGGCAGAAAACTCTGAAAAGAAGCCAAAGTTTACAGCCAAGAAGAACACAGTTCACATTGGCATTTAATCCAGGAAGCAAGGTGTGGGTGGGATGGATGGCTGGGAGAACAGACAGTAAGAGAAAGGATCTTGAGTTGACATAGGAAATGAAAAATTTGCTGAGGAAAGCATTTGTCTGTGTTAACATGCCCCTTTACTTACATGATACATATAGAGGTAATGGACACAGATGCTTAAATTGGTTTAAACTTATAGTAATATTGGATAGTGGTCCACAGAGAACATCTTGACCTCCAGGTTGTCTGCTATCCAGTTTTGAGAACTACTGAGGTTAAGTTATGGATGGCAGAGCCATGGAAGATCATATACGCTGGAAATAGTCTTAATTCTTGGGACACAGTAAAGGAAAAGCCTCTCTTCTTCTAATATACTTTACAGAGACTCTACTAGAGGATGTATCTTGGGCTGGTTCCCCCTATGATGGAAATCACAAGGACTCATTAAGACAAATGGCATGACTACTATTTCTGGAAATCAGCACTCAAAAAACTATGGGCACAGACCTCAGAAAATGAGAGCAACCCCATCTTTAGGTCCTGCTCCATTCCACCTTAGGAGTACAGGTATAAAATGCTAAATTGACCCCAGTGTCAAAAGGAAAGGTGATTCCATCTGGATTGTCAAGTTGATTTCATCTATAAAAGCCTAAACCAATAACTCAGTCTCAAACTTCATTTTTTTAAACATGAATCATCCTGTTTGCCTGTCTTATTAGAGTAAGCAAATGACTAATAAACATGGCTCTCGGTTGGTGCCGATCTAACCCAGTGGTCCCTAACTATCATAAATATGACTAATACTTTGCAAACATTTATTGATTTGATAAATAATTGATTTTTAGGGCTAGCATTGATCTTAGCAATCACCTTGTCTATCCCTCTTATTTTACAGAAAAGGAAATAGAAACATAAAGAAGAGGTAATGTGACTGGCCTGAGGTCATACTTCAAATAAGCGGAGGAGCTGGGACAAGAATTCAGGACTCCTATTCCCCAGGACGCTATTCTTAAAACCACACCATTTTACACATAGAGGTATGTACCATTATTTACAGCCAAGTCCCCTGACGGATGTTTCTCTTTTGTTTTGAAACTGTACTATTGTACTATTTCAAGTCTTAATTGTGTATGTTGGGGTAGGCAGGGAGGTAGAGAATTGACCACTGGATAACAAGGGTCACCTGGTTTCTGAGAACCCAATATGCAAAATGAGAAAGTTACAAAACAGTCACACTGAAGCTGATTGCATTATAAAGGAATACTCAGCAGAACTTCTTGAATGAATTTAAGCATTTAAGGTCATCACTTGGCAGAACCCTCTGGGGCAGAGAAACAAAGTTAAAATGTTAAGGGCCACTGTCAAATGAAGACCAAGTAGAAGGCAAAATAAGCATCTTTGAAGTCATGAGAAAATAGAATCTCCTTGACATAAACTCAATTTACCCTGAAAGTATCAGGGCACTAGTAACTAGCCTAGGGAAAAGCCTTCCTCAATCACATGGACACCAGCACTACCATTCTTCTAGTCACCCACGTTTAAACTTGGATATCATCTTGAGGCTCTCCCTCTGCATCATTCTCTATACTCTATCCGTTACTAAGTCCTGTTTTTTGTTCTCTTAAAATGACCCTAAAATTCTCCTCTTCTTCTCCAACCTGACTTGCCACCATTCTAGGTGCAACGCCATCATCTTATGGCTAAAGACTCTTTGGCCCCATTCTCTCCTACTGTAATTCATCATTTGCACAGCCATCAAAGTCACCTTATAACCTACAACTTTCTTGAGTACTTCATGTTTAAGAACCTAGAATGGCTCCTCAATGTCTATAAGTCCTAGCTTCTCAACCCAATGTTTAATATCCTCCAATGAAAGGGTCTAGCTTCTCTACTCCTACATACTTTCCTCCCTTCCCAAACACTACCCTACACAAAACCAAAACCAAACCCATTGCCATCAAGTCGATTCCTACTCATGGTGGCCCTATGTGTCACAGAGTAGAACTGCTCCATAGGGTTTTCTTGGCTATAATCTTTACAAAAGCAGATTGCCAGACCTTTCTTCCGTCGCACCACCATTTAGGTTAGTAGTTAAGCACAAACCATTTACACCTTACTCTATTTAGTGCCAATTTCCACCCTTGGTTCCCATCTCCACCTCACATATAACAGATGTGTGTTTCCAACTCCCACATCTGCCTGTCTAAATCCTACCTAACCTTTAAGATCCAGCTCAGATTCTACCCTCTCCATACATCCTACACCCACAATAACTCCAGGCATTATTGATCTTTACAATTTTATTTAGTTGCATTTTATGCTCAAGGTACTGATCTTGCTTCTTTAGAAATGGGGAAAAAATGAACAGGTAAAATTTAGTAATGCTGAAGCAGGTGGATGGACTAAATCCTTTACTCTGAAGAGTGCTAGGCCATCAGTTAAAGGGTTCCCCAGTCTTTCTTCCTTGCAAGATGAATGCAACATATATTGAAATATCCTAAATGTACTTCATTTATGACACATTACCCATTTGTTACAGAATCAGAGAATCTTAGAATACATGAGAAGGAAGGGATCATCAAGCATACACTACATGAGAAAATTGAGGTTCATTTTAAGTTCCTGGGCTTTTTGATAAGGAGCCCTGGTGGCACCATGGCTAAAGTGCTCAGCTGCTAACCAAAAGATCGGTGGTGGTACAAACCCACCAGCTGCTCTGCGGGAGAAATATGTGGTAATCTGCCCCCATGAAGATGAAAACCTTGGAAACCCTATAGGGCAGTTCTACTCTGTCCTATAGGGTCACTATGAGTCAGAATTGACTGCATGGCAACGGGCTACAGGACTTTTTGATATGCTCTCTTTCCTTTAGGAAGCCACTGCTGATAAACTGGTAAGCCAATTTGAGAAAGAAGTTTGGCAGTACCTACTGCGAGCTTTAGGGGAGCCCTGGTGGCGCCGTGGTTAAGCACTTGGCTGCTAACCAAAAGGTCAGTAGTTTGAACCCACCAGCTGCTCCATGGGAGAAAGATGTGGCAGTCTGCTTTCCTAAAGATTATAGCCTTGGAAACCCTACGGGGCAGTTCTACCTTGTCCTATAGGGTCGCTATGAGTTGGAATTGACTCAGCAGCAGTGGGTTTGGTTTTTTTGACCCAGTAATTTCACTTCTAGGAAGTTATGCTGAGAAAACTCTGAATACACACAAAAATCTTAATGTATAAAATTACCTACCACAGCTTTATTTGTAAGAATGGGGAAAAATGGAAGAAACCCTAAATGTCCCCAAACTGAAGACTAGTTAAGTATATTATGGCATACCTGATCTGACCCAATGAAATATTATGTAGCCATTTAACACGATATTTTAACATGCCATCTCAATCTCACCTGGCAGAACCAATTCCCCACAAGGGAAAGTGGTAGAGGGAAGGAGAATCAAAGAAGGTCATTACAGATAATAATGTGGGAGAAATTCTTACGAAATGCTAAGTGAAGAAAACTGGAGATATTATATATATATGTGATCATTTCAAAATGCATGGGTGGAAAAGACTAGGAAGATTTTTAAAAAAAATTTTAAGCCATATTGTTAGTTTTTAATGAGAATGTATTCATGATTTCTGGTTTAAATAATTTTTTGTAATTTTTATTTTGAAATAATTTCTGTCATACCAGAAAATTGCAATAGTACCAAGAACTCCTGTGTGTACCCTTCACCCAGATTCCCTGATTGCTAGCATAAAAAAAAAAAAAAATTAAATGAGTCCCTCTGCCCCATTTTTGAACCATTTGGTCAATAAGTTCCTGTGTGAACATTATCACTCTAGATTCCAAAGTGAAGGGGTAACAGAAAAAGGACATACACTCATTTCTCATGGCCTGCAAAATCTGGGATGAAAGCCAGCCCTAAGACTAATAATCAGATACAAGACTTTTAACCAATTACACTGCCTATTATTTGCTGTAATCAGAGTCATTCTGTTCTGCCTTTTCTTTGACTGCTTCAAGGAACATCATGCAGACAAAGCGATAATGAGTGTTGAACAACAGATTTAAACTCTTCCATGCAGCTGAGTGACTTGAGGGAGACATAATATATATTTTTCCCTCATGTCTTCATTCTAGTGAAAATGAAAAGTATTGATTTAATCCAGCTGTCAGAGGTTCTACATGACTTCTCTGGACATCAGAGGGAAGTAGATGAAAGGGCTACCGACCTTACAAAACAAAAACACCACATGTACATAGCCATGGAAATGCATTATGGAAATAAAAATTGGCCCAAATTTTAACACAGTTACCAAGACATTAGGGTCATCCAGCACTGCCCACTAGGACTTTCTGCAATGATTAAAAATGTTTTATATATGCACTGTCCAATACGATAGTCACTAACCACATGTGGTTTATTGGGTACTTTAAATGTGGCGGTGGTTAAGCATTTGGCTGCTAACCAAAAGGTTGGCAGTTCAAATCCACCAGCCGCTCCTCAGAAACCCTGTGCGGCAGTTCTCCTCTGTCCTATAGAGTCACTATGAGTCAGAATCGACTCAAGAGCAGTGGGTTAGCATAACTCAGGAAGTGAATTTTTTATTTTATTTTGTTTTAATTCATTTAATTTAAAGAGCCACATGTGGATAGCAGCTACTATACTGGAAGCAGAGATCTAGACCCTTCTCCACGCTAAATAAGTCTTTCTTCTCCAGTACCCTGATGTTTTTTCACTCTCTCTGGTGATCACATGCCATCCCAGCAGCTCCAATTACCACCTATAATGATGATACTCAACCTTGGCTGCACGTTAGAATCACCTGGGGTGCATTTTAAAATGTCAGTGCTGGGGTGGGTGGGGGTTGGTACTGTGACCCAGGCATGGGTATTTTTAAAAGCTCCTCAGGTAGTTCTGTTGTGCCCCCAGGGCAGAGAACCTTTGACTATATGCTGTTGATTCCCAATTCTATATCTTCAGCCCTCACTGCTGAGCTTCTCCAAGTGCCAACTGGATCTCTCCTCCTGGCATTCCAACAAACACCTCAAACACTCACATATTCCAAGTGTGACATTATTATCTCCCTTTGTTCTCACATTCCCAGCTATCCCCTGCCTCAGTCTTTCCCATCTCCAGCATTCATTCAGTTTCCCAAGACAAAAACCAGTGTCACCCTTGACTCTCTTTTACTAACTACCACATCAATTCGTTCCTAAATCTCATTGATTCCATCTTTTAAATATTTCTCAAATTTGTCCCTTCCTCTTTACCACCTTCACCACTAACCTAATTCATGGCCTTAAGCCAGTTGCCATTGAGTAGATTTCTACTCACAACAACCCCGTGTGTGTCAGAGTAGAACTGAGCTCCATAGGGTTTTCAAGGCTGTGACCTTTCGGTAGCAGATCGTCAGGCCTTACTTCTGAGGCACTTCTGGGTGGACTCAAACTGCCAATCTTTTGATTAGCAGTGTTAATCATTTGCACCACCCAGGGATTCCATTCATGGCCTTACAACCTATTAAAGTAATACATGTTAGCATTAATAAGTCAAAAATACCTATCTACATGAGAAAAAGAATTCTCTCTCCCTTTCCCCTTTCTAATCTCATCACCAGCCAAATCAACATCTACGTCATCTTTCTCTATGCTCAGAGATATGAAAATATATATTTGCATATATATATACATGAGGACGCCATGAGTCAGAATTGACTCAACAGCAACCAACAGCAATAAGGTTTTTACTTTCTTTTTCTTTTCAAAAATTGGATCATGCCATATTCTGCAATTTGTTTTTCTATGTAACAGTATATCATGAATACTATTTTTAAAAAAATTCATATAGAACAAATGTGTTATAAATAGTTGCATGTTATAAGAATATGCCATATATTACCCATTCCTTACTGATGAACACTCAGGTTAATTCAAGATTTTGCTATTAAAAGAAAGCTGTACTAACTATTGTACATATATACTTATATACACGTGATCTTATTTCTGCAGGACAGATTTCTAAATGTGGTATTGCTGAGGCAAAGAATACACGTTTTAATTTCTTAAAAAATACATTCCGAAAAGATTATAGCAATTTACACATCAAGGCAACAATTACGGCATATTAAGACAGCTATGTAAATGACTGCGATTCCCCACACCTCAACAACAGTTATCAAACTTTTAATTTTTGTCAGTCTGATGGTGAAAAATTGCATCTCATTGTTGCCTTAATTTGCATATTCCTAACTACTAGTCAGTTGATCATCTTTTTAAGTGTTTATTGGCCATTTTTCTTTCCTCCTCTTTGGCTTGCCCGTTCATACCCTTTGCTCTTTTTCCCGCCCCTATTGGCTTTTTTGTTGTCAATTCTATGAGATAGTTCTTTCTAGATTAGGGCTATTAATCCTATGTCTGTCAAATCTTTTTCTCTCAGTAATTTTTTTTCTTTTATTTTGTGTCAGCAGTCTTTTGCCATAAACAATTTAAAATTTTTTATATACAAAATCCATTACCATCGAGTTGATTCCAACTCATAGAGACCCTATGGGACAGAGTAGAACTGCCCCATAGGATTTCCAACAAGTGGCTGGTGGATTCAAACTGCCGACATTTGATTAGCAGCCTGAGCTCTTAACCACTGCACTACCAGGGCTCCAATTTTATATAGAAAGTAGGTGAATTTTGTAATCTTTTCCTTTATAGCTTCTGAATTTCCTGTTTTGCTTGAGAAGGCATCCCCTATTCTGAAATTGCACAAATTTTCAAGTATTCTTTAAATATTTTTTAGATTTATGGCTTTAATTCATCTTGAATTTATATTTGTGTATGGTATGAGATAGGATTCTAGTTTTTTTTAAAAAAAAAAAGATGCATCACCAATTGTGCTGATACTATTTATTAAACAAACCATCTTTTCCCCACTTATTTTGAAATGCCACTTTCATCACATATGAAGTCCTCATATTATACTGGTATGTTTCTAGTCTACTGTATTTCACAGATTTGTCTATTCCTGTTTTAATATAATACTCTTTTGATTATAGCAAACTTACTATAAATTTTAATAGCAGATAGGGAAATTTCTCCATAGTTATTCTTTTTTTTCAATCAAAATTTTGGAAATTTTCATACATTTATCCTTCCATTTAAACTTTTTTGTCTGGTTCCAAATAAAACCTGAATGGGAACTTTTTACAATTTATATCTTAATTTTGAAAGAAATTATTTTGTTATTAGATTGAGTCTTTCTGGTTAGCAACATATGTGCTTTTCCATTTGCTTTGGTCCACCTCTTTGTGGTTTAATTTTGGTAATTCATATTTTGACAGAAAATACTAATACTTAAGATGCCTTTAGCTTCTAGTAACAAAAAAAACATGACTAAATGTGGCCTAACAAAAAGGGGGGTGTCATCTCACAGAACTTGAAGTCTTGAGGTTGAGCAGCTCCCAGATTGGTGAATTCAGTGGCTTAAAGACATTGTCAAAGATCCGATTTCTGCCAACCTCACCATGTAGACTGTACACATTAGATTAGCTCTTCTCATAGCCTCAAAATGGCTACTAAAGTCCTTGGTGTCACATGCAAATGACAACATTCAGAGGGAAAAGGGAAATATCTCTTCTTTTATATCACTTTAAGAACAAAGAACCCTTTCCCAGAAGCCTTCCAGCAGATTCCCCCTCACATCTCTTTGAAACACTAAATATCTACTATTCCTGGCACTATTCTAGCCATTGTAGGGAATACAAAAGAATCTAGCTTCACTGAAGTAGTTAAGTAGTTCTGACTCTGGAGTCAGAAGCTTGGCCTTAATCCCATCTTCACCACTTACTAGCTGGGTGACCTTGAGTAAGTTACTTAACTTCTCTGTGCTTCAGGTTCCTCATCTATAAAGTGAGGGACAATAATGGTAAAGTGGAGGATAACAAAAGTGAGGATGAATTTAAACAATGCATATAAAGTACTTAGCACACACAGTATCTGGCATATAAACCAAAACCCATTGCCATCAAGTCGATTCCAACTCATAACGACCCTATAGGACAGAGTCAAACTGCCCCATAGGGTTTCCAAGGAGCACCTGGTGGATTTGAACTGCCAAACCTTTGGTTAGCAGCCATAGCACTTAACCACTACGCCACCAGGGTTTCCACATCCTCAAGAGAAGCCAGAAATTCCATCATTAGTTATTTATTCCCAGAATAATGTTAGAGTAGGGCTAACAGCATGCATCTAGAGAGAGGACTGGTCTCAGAAGCTGGAGTGAGGCTGAGTCTAAAGCTATAAGTGAAGGTCAAGTGCCCCATGCTATGTGAATTAAAAGAGAGAAGGGAACTAGGCAAGTCATTAAACATTTTTACATCATTCTCCATGCATAGTGTAGAGGTGGGCACGGCTGCTTAAAAGAGATTGCCAAGTCTGGACACCAGGTTTCTCCTTTCCCCTCCATCACGTCTTCCCTGACCTTCTAACCATACAACTCTTTAATTTCAAGGTGCCAGCAACTTTCCTGATGAAGAAATCCATGATAAGGTATTACTGGCTGTTAGCCACTTGATTTGTTATTCCTGTGAGGGGTAGTTTTGGAGATTTAATGCTTTAAAGCAAAGAAGTCACTCTCTAAGAGTAGAATCTCATGCAAACCTCTGGAAGAGATAATTTTTCTATATAGGGAGATATTATCAGTCCTCTCATAGCACAGCCCTCTGGCAGTGAATTAAACCAGGTTAATTCCAAATGCAAGAGATGAAAAGAAAAACTAGACTTTGACTCAACTATATATCTTCCAATTATTACCTACTTTGAGTCTCAAATTACCACGGTTTTACAGTCCTCTCTTTTCACTACCGTAATCCAAGCACCTGGCACATAGAATTCATTGAATGGTAGTGCTTGTTGCCTTCATTATTATTATTAGAGGCAGTGGTAGTAATAATACAGCCCCAGTACCTGGCACAGTGCCTGGGACATATTAAGTATTCAAAAACATAATAATTATTTTTTTATATCTTTATTGCACCAGCTCCTGGCATAGTGCCTGGCATATAATAGGGCACTGATTGAGTTAGCTTCCTTTCTCCTCACCTTTTCCTGGAATATGTTTGTCTTCTGTTTCCCCCCACCCCACAACTGTGCCTTAGTAAAGTGGTTGCAGATCTTTGTGTAGTTATAATGTTTAGCCTAGCACCACCAGTGACACCATGGATGACAAAAACATCCATCCTTTTCTCCCATGGTAGCCTCTTTAGTGGCAAGCAGGCAGCAAGTGTTTGAGGTCATTTTACAAATAAGAAAATGAGCTAAAGTCTTGACATTTTAATTCATCTCTAATTCCTGTATTCTATTATAGCCTGAAAAATATGCACACTTTCCCCCAACTGTCTTCCAGCTAGGCCTTGATCAATCTCACCTCTAGACCTTTATTCCTGTACTCTGTGGTACCTGTGGCTTAATATGAGGTTGGATAATTAACACAAGTCAAGACCTTGTAGATCTTATAGACTTTCCTCACCTATTCATATTGAATTCATCCTCCAAAGACTAGCTTAAGAGCCACCTCGTCCATGAAACCACATCTGAGACCTCCAGCCCTCACTGATCTCCAGTTTCAGAAATCGCAATGTATCAAATGTTGCACAAAATTTAGCACTTCATTCCATGACTGTACCAAGCCTCCTCAGCTAGATTATATTTGCTCATTAAACATCCATATCCTGAGCACTGCTATAGTCCAGACCCTGTGCTAATGCTGAGAATGCAGAAATCAAGCCACTCTACCCTAGTGGTAGGAAGACAGATATGCAATTGAGTGCTGTTGGAGAAATGTGATCAACATGACTGAGGAGAACTCAGAGGGAGATTGGCTCACTTCCTGAGGGCACTGGAGAAAAAGCTTTACAGAGAAGGGGACCTATGAGTGAGGTGCTGAAGCATGGATAGGAGTTTGTTAAATGAAGAGAACAGGATGAAATTATGTGTAAAGGCATAGTCATAAAAGGGCAACTCAGAGAACAGGCTCAATATGGCTGGAACTTAGGGTGCGTGCCTGGCACTGGGCTAGGTGCAGCTGCTAGAAAAATAAAGGCAGATGCAATTTCTGAACTTTATCTTTCAGGTAAATTGGACAGGACAGATAATTACCCAGTAAGAACAAAGAAATATGTAACTACAAATTGTGATAAGCGTTAAGAAGGAAAAACACAGGGTATAATGGTGAGAAGAAGAAGGTGGCACTCCTTTGGAGAGAGTGGTTAGTGAAGGCTGCTCTGAGGAGGTGGCATTTAGGTGAGGCCTGAAAGACAAAAAGGGCTGGAGAAGAGTGTTCCAGGCAGTCATCGAAAGTCTTGAGGTGGGAAACAGCTTGGCATGTTGGAAGAATCCAAAGAAGGTCTACAAGGCCAAAGAGCAGTGGATGAGAGTGAAAGGATGGCTTAAGATGAGGTTGGAGAATTAACACGAGACACTGTGGGCCTCAGAAAGAGGTGTGGATTCTACCACAAGGGCAGCAGGAAACTCACCGAGGAGAATCGTGAGATGATAGGGTCAGTTTTGTGTTTCACAGGATAACTTGGGGACAGTGTGGCAAATGGTCTGGAGGGGAGAGAATGAAGTCAGGATGATCAATTTGAAGGCTGGGGCAATGGTCCAGGTAAAAGATGACAAAGGCAGGGACCTCTTCTTTCATCCCTGCTCAATGACTTGCATAGCGCTAGGCACACTGAAGGCCCTTGGTGCATACATGTTGATTAAACTAAATAAACAGAGTTAGGTTGTTGAATCTCTGTTCAGGAGGTCACGCTGTCTCTTCTTCCTACCCTCTTTTTGTTTATAGCAGGGCTAAGAGGCAGGGAGGCATTCTATTATTAAAGCCATTTGCTATTTAGTGCCAAATGCTTACTCTAAGTGCTGCTTTCCTTTAGCCACTGCTGAGTTACTTGAAAGTAGCACAGGAAAGTATCAGTGCTTCTCAAGACAGCCAAGCAGCATCCTGCTCTCCTGAGATTTTGCATGCAGAGAGAAATTTGTTCTTTGGCCTTGTTCAGGGCAAGAAGCAAGACTCACCTTCAAACACTAACTTCCCAGAAGATCACAAGCACATGAATTGCAAATGCCTCTTGGTATAATGTGCACTTCTCCCTCTGCCAAAGCCGAGATGTAATTACCTGAAGAGGGAGGCGAATGTTTGTGGAAGCCTTATATCTTCATCTTCTGTTACATGTAGGAGATGAGACAAGGGGCTTTTGATCCCACCTTCATTGCCTTTTGCTGGTGAAACAGTTTAATAACAAAAGACACTTAACTTAAATAGGCCCATCCTTCGCCAGTCTCTGCAGGGTCTTGGAGGTCTCAGGCATGGGAGAGAAAGGGGGTCTAATCACCTCATAGGCCTAAGCCTTGCCTCCTCCCCTGGAGAGGATAAGCAGTCCTTTCCCACAGGGCTAGTGCAAGGACCCAATGAGGAATGTGCATGAAATTGATCTGTAAACTGTGAGGCAAGAATATTGTTATCCATTCTATGCAATTGAAGACAAAGACCGTGTTTTTTTCTTGGTCTCCCACAGAAAAGTGAAACACACTGAAAGAGTGTAATAAGTAGGTTTTTACTTTAAAATCAATTCCATTAAATATAGTCTGGCATTAGATGGGGTCCATATAAAACAGACCATTCACTCCTTAGAATTACATCAAACAGACCCTCAGGATCTGTTAGCTTTTTGGTTTGTAATGGTGGAGGGATAAATCGATAGCTGAGCAGAGGGGTACATGCGTATCTCTTGTGGCTGCCTTTGGCCTATTGGAGCCAAAACTCCTTCTCAAGGGAGCAGCAGCAAGAAGTGGGGTTTCAGTTAGCACTAAATTAGGATTTCAACCTAGCATCTGCCTCTGGGCCATCTACAAATGTAATCATTAAAATTAGCACAGCCCCACAGGCCCAGGGCCCAAAGGAAACTGACCAGAGATGAGCTCCTACTTTGCATCACCGATCAGAAGTATTACCATGAATATTTTCAGGCAGCAGAAGGAAAGAAAGGAAGAAACTAACTTGTGCCCTGTCTCAGCATTTACCCTGTGGTCGTCGCTTTGATAGTGTATTATCTCATTTAACTCTCCCGGCAGTTTTACCGTATGGAGTTATTCTCTACACAATGCCTGGTACGCAGTAAGGAGTCACTAAATGATAACTGCTAGTAATATTAATAGTGATAACTTTAATGACCATAAACTGAAGCACAGAGAGCTGGAATAACTTGTCCAAGGTCACAGAGCTGACAAATGGTAAAGCCAGGGTTTGAACCCAGGCCTTTCTGACCCAAAAGCTTGGGATTTCTCTTCCACACTGCAAGAAGAAAAGGAAAGATTTGGGGATTTTCCAACCTTTTGTCAAGGCTGCCGCCACAATTGGCTACTTGAGACCTTCAAGTATGATAAGCACGTCTTCAGTCTCCCTCTCTCTCTCCTCATCCAGGTTTACACATTGATATGAACCATGGCCCAACTGTACTACAAAAAGGTCAACTACTCACCGTACCGGGACCGCATTCCCCTGCAAATTGTGAGGGCTGAGACAGAGCTCTCTGCGGAGGAGAAGGCCTTCCTCAATGCCGTGGAGAAGGGGGACTATGCCACAGTGAAGCAGGCCCTACAGGAGGCTGAAATCTACTACAATGTCAACATCAACTGCATGGACCCTCTGGGTCGGAGTGCCCTGCTCATTGCCATTGAAAACGAGAACTTAGAGATCATGGAGCTACTGCTGAACCACAGCGTGTATGTGGGCGATGCATTGCTCTATGCCATCCGCAAGGAAGTGGTGGGTGCTGTGGAGCTTCTTCTCAGTTACAGGCGGCCCAGTGGAGAGAAGCAGGTAAGAGAAACCCCTCAAGGCTGGGAAAACAGGGCGACAGGGCCAGAAGCCTTGAAACTAGGGAAGGTGAGGTAGGCTGAGCTAGGCTGGAGATGAAAGGCTCCTTCACAGAAACCCTCTGCTCTGAGAAATTGCATCAGCGATCTCAGGTGGTATTCTTATAGCTACCCTGCCTGGCCCATGCTGAGTTTCACTTATTTCCCTCTTCTTTGTCGGCATTTGCCTATATACAATCAATCAATCATTTATAATTCAGAGATGTACTCTGTTTTCGGAATAGTCAAGCTCCTTTTACTCTCCCTGTTGTTGTTGTTCTTGGTTGCCAACTCATGGCAACCCCATGTGTGCAGATTAGAACTGCTCCATAGAGTTTTCAAGGCTGTGACCTGTCTCCCGAGGTGCCTTTGGGTGGGTTTGAACTGCCAACCTTTTGGCTAAGTACTTGAGCGGGTAACCATCTGTGCCACCCAGGACTCTACCCTCCCTAACTCCTGCTTTCTATCTTCATTTTCTTCCTTTACTCACAGGTCACATTCTAGAAAAGGAGAGGCCAAACATAGCTTTCTCCTCATGAGACTCTCTCCCAAAAACAGGATAGGAGGCCTTTAAACTTGTATACTACAGTGCACGTTCAGATGCAGATGCATATAGGAACCCGAATATTTTCCTAGTACCTGTCATGCGACTGCAATCCACCCCTAGATGTTTGTTTTTTGACTCTCTGATTCTCCTATCGTCCTTGGAATGTAGATTTAATGCTCTGGAGTCATTTTTGTTTCCTCCCTTTCCCTTCTTCCATGTCCAATCTCCAAGCCCTACAGTCTCTTCTTTCTCAGTGTCTTTTACATACTTTCTTTTCTCGCTAGCCCAGCTCCCACCACTCTGGATCTGGTTCTCATCCTCTCTCTCCTAGATCAGAAGTTGTCATCAGCATTACCTGGAACTTGTTAGAAATGCAGATTTTCTGTTTCCACCCTAGACTTAATGAACCAGAAACTCTGGGAGTGGGACCCAGCAAGTTGTGCCTTAACAAGCCCTCCCACTCAAGTTTAAGTACCACTGTCCTAGACTAATATAAAAATTTTCTAACTCATTTCCCTACTTCTAGCCTCTTCTCTTCTTTCAAGCCATCCTAAACAATGATGCTAGTTTCTTCTTCCTAAAATATCATAATTATGTTGTCATCCCCATCCATTCTTTCAATAACTACAATGGATCCTCATTAGAAAATAAACCAACCCATGAAGCCTAGCACTCAATACCCTTCATGTAATGGTCTTTTCAAGTCTTGTCTTCCCCTAGGCCGTTTTAAACATCCCTCAAGTCAAACAGGTCTCTTCACTGTCTCTTCTTTGGGAGCACAGTGCTGGGCACATAGCAGGGAGACAAAGAAAATAGTGAATCATCAAAAATGGAATACCTCAACACGTTCCAAAAAGTAGTGATAGTACGAATCAAAGATCAAAATTGCAAAATACTTAGAAAATATTGAGAATGGAAATATTCAACATCAAAACTTACGGGATATGGCCAAAGCTAGACCAAAAGGAAATTCATAGCTTTAAATCCTTTCCTAATTAAACAAAAAGTAATAAAAATAAGCTAAGTGATGATAACTCACAGACTAAGAATCAGAATAGACTGAGCAGAAAGCAAGATACTAGATTAAAAGTTCCTTGGGCACAGGGCCTGAATCCCCCCACCCCGCGCTTCCCATTAGCATCTCAGAGGTGCCAAGGCAAAAGGGACCCTGTCTCTTTTTTTCACTGCTTATTCCAGCACTAGAAAACTACCAGGAACATCACAGGCACTCAATAAATATTCACTTAATAAATCAATAATATGCATGTGGCATTGTGCTAGTATCTTACGTGACTTAACTCATCTAATACTCCCAACGTCTTTGTTGTTGTTAGTTGCCTTTGTGGTTGTTAGTTGCCGTTGAGTCGATTACGACTCATGATGACCCCCATGTGTGCAGAGTAGAACTACTCCATAGGGTTTTCAGGGCTGTGACCTTTTGGTAGCAGATTACCAGGCCTGTCGCCCAAGGTGCCTCTGGATGGGTTCAAACCACCAACCTTTCAGCTAGTAGTTGGGTGCTTAACCTTTGAGCCACCCAGGGATATCTCTGTTAGACACACACTATCATCATCATTCCCATTTTACCAATGAGATAAATCAAGTCACAGGATGATGAAGCTAACTGTCTAATATCCCAGTTAGTAAATATAGAGCTAGGATTCAAATCCAGGCAGCCTAGGTGCTGAACCCACCCACTTAACCACTAGACTATACTGCTTCCCTAGCAGTCTAAGTGTTTGGATTCCCAGCACAGGAGTTCTGAGGCAGGGTAAAGCAATGTATGATGAAACAGCTGTCTGGAAAGGAGAAGCCTGGAGGATCTGGAAGAAGAGAAAAGCAGAGAGATGTGAGCATGTTACATCTCTATTTGCTCCGTTTCACCATCCCCGTCAAACAGATTTGTTCTGTGCCCCATTTTACCCCATAGTCCTGTTAAGTGCCTAGGTAATTTGATGTGCTAATCTGAATTAAGGCTTGCCCGTACTACCTTGCTCCATGGTGATCTTGCCTACCTGTTCGGTCCACAGCCCATTGACTCTGCCTTTCACTTGGCACCAATCATGTACCACTTTATACTGTTGGTTAGCTTTACCTGTGTAAATGTCTTGTCTCTGTAACTGGAGTGTTTCTTAAATGTCAGGGGTAAATGTAATGCCTAATTGCTTCCACCCTTCCCCCATGAGTACCTAACCCAAAAACCAAAGCCACTGCTGCCGAGTCAGTTCCGACTTATAGCAACTCTACAGGATAGAGTAGAACTGCACCATAGGGTTTCCAAGGCTGTAATCTTTACAGAAGCAGACTGCCACATCTTTCTTCCACAGAGCAGCTGGTGGGTTCAAAGGGCAAAGCTTTCGGTTAGCAACCAAGCGCTTTAACCACTGTGCCACTAGAACTCCAAGTACATATCCCAGTGCCTAGTATATAATGGGTGACAGATAAATATCTGCTGATGAATATCAAGGAGTTAAGTGTTTCTCCCAGAAAAACACATGGCTAGCTGATTGAACAAGACTTCTTGTACCTTCATATTCAATCTCATTTAGTTTCATAAGTATTTTGAGAGCACAAGTGAGGTACCAGAAAAGGTACTAGCTGACGAAAACCAAAGACATGAGGAAAATATTAGTCCAATGGGCCACATGAGCCACAGTCTCCACCACTCTGAGCCCACCACCAATTGCTCTGACACGGATCGCAATAGAGGGTTCCAGACAGAGCAGGAGAAAAATGTAGAACAAAATTCAAATTCGCAAAAAAAGACCAGACTTACTGGCCTGACAGAGACTGGAGAACCCCCGAGAGTACTGCCCCTGTACACCCTTTTAGCTCAGTAATGAAGTCACTCCCAAGGT
This sequence comes from Elephas maximus indicus, assembly GCF_024166365.1. Taxonomy (NCBI): domain Eukaryota; kingdom Metazoa; phylum Chordata; class Mammalia; order Proboscidea; family Elephantidae; genus Elephas; species Elephas maximus. Next base: position 45,522,423 of record NC_064846.1, read on the forward strand.
TCACCCTTCAGCCAAAGATTAGACAAGCCCATACAAACAATAACACACGTGAGGAATGTGCTTCTTAGTTCAATCAAGTATACAAGACCAAATGGGTAACACATGCCTAAAAGCAAAGATGAGAAAGCACAAAGGGACAGGAAAACTCAACACGAATGGACACAGGGAATCTGAGTGGAGAGGGAAAGGGGGAGAGTGCTAACATACTGCAGGGATTGGAACCAATGTCACAAAACAATCTGTGTATAAATTTTTGAATGAGAAACTAATTTGTGCTATAAACTTTCACCTAATGCACAACAAAATTAAAAGAAGAAAGAAAAGGGACTAGCAGTATCACCCCTATCTGAGTTTTGAAAGTAGGCCAAGTCCTTATCTGATGGCCCCCATTCTCCCCATTTAGTTTCCCAGTGCTCTGGCAAACCCTGAGACTCTGCCTGTTAAGAAGGAAAGCACCAGATAAACCTCCGCTAAAGTACACTTTAACGCATGACCTCCCCTGGGAAAAGGCAATACTTAACTCACAGGAATGAACCACTCATGGTGGAACATCAGGCATATGGAACCTGAGTGAAGCTACTTGGGACAGGCAGTCTCTACCAGGACCCTTTCAGCCACACTGCCAATGTAAGACCTCCTTTGTTCGTACTCGGATACTGCAACCGTATGTACAAATCCACAAAGCCATCAACTCTATTACCAAGTCTCTTCAGCAGCCTTCTCCTCTCTCCCCCAACCACCACCACCAGCCTCTGCTAAATTCCATTTTCTGCCATTGCTCTGACAATTGCTGTGATAAGTCATACGTCAATAACTATAACAACAGGCTGCCACAGTGCTGGAGCCCTGCCTTTCTGGGAGACAAAAACAAGATTTGTTTAACTGGGAGCAATGAGAGATGTGAGCAAACACAGGCCTCCCGAAGGACCCTGGGACTAGCTGGGCAGGCCACTCTCAGGAAGACACTGCTCCCACAGGCAGAATCCAAACAACTGTCCTTTTTCTCAGAAACCCTCCCCATCTCACCTGGGGACTAGGCACAGCTGACCTCCAACAATCCTGGGTGGATAGAACAATGCCTCCCTTGGCTTTCTTGTACAAAGAGTTTAGCCCCAGGCTGGCAACATGGCCCCTCATACTCTTCTTCCTCTTCTTGTCTCTCAGAACTGCTCTCAGATAAACATCTGAGGCTAGACATGAATGACTAACACTGGCTTCAAGTATCAACACTCTAATGGAGACCTACATTTTTAATAGGCACCAAATCTTCAAGTAAAAATGATGATGCTCTATCAGATAGAATTTTCTGCTCCAGATCGCAAAAGGAGAAGCGCATGGGGTGCTTTAGAAATCCTACCCTCTAGCAGCGCCCATTTCCTAACCACTATAGTCTATTTCCTCAGGGGTAGATTTGGTGACCTGGAGGATTGGTGGTTCCTTCAGTAACACTCCTAAATGATTCTCAGGAGTCAACATTTTTGGCCTACAGAAGGTCTAATGCCAGCTAGTTTTTGTCTATCAAACTTGTCACCTTTGGCCCACTGACTTTGGGAGCCACTCCAGGAGCATTATCGGCAGGGAGAACAAATCCAGCTACAATACAGAGACTTGTATTTATGTTCACTCAAAACCAGCTCAAAAAGCAATTGTTATGCGTATGGGGAACTAGTCAAAATGCAGATTCCTGAGCCTCACTGCATACCTACAGAATCAAAATCTTGGGTTTTGGGCCTAGAATCAGCATTTTAACAAACCCACTCCCACCTAGGTAAGAAGTCTATATACTCTTTGAGAAATACTGGTCTAGACAAGTGGTTTTCAAACATTATCAACAGCAGAGCTTTTCATCAGAAGAAATTCTGCCCAGATGTTAAATAGATACAAGTGGAGCTGCCCTATTTGAAATGCAGGTGGGAGCCCCAACATTTAAATCCAAAGCCCCACTTGTGCGTACACACACACATACACACATTCCCAGACCTCCTTGGTCCCTGAAGAGCAAATATAGCTGGAAATCTGCTGGTCACAGTGACTAAGTAACAGAGTCTAATTCAGAGTTTGTGGTGCTAGCCATCCTGTAGCTCTCAGGGTGACCTTGGGCAAGTCACAGAATCACTCTTTAGTTCCATTTCTTCATCTGCAAAATGATATTAACAATCCCTTCCCCACCTATTCCAGGGGCCTGTTTTGAGGAAGAAATAAAATGAAGGTATGTCAAAGTCTTTTGGAAAAATGCTTTTAAAAATGCTAGACAGAAGGGGGTGACTATTATTTTCAGCTTTACTCTGTCAGTTTGACTTAGCATGTCATATTGTGTGGGAGAGGCCAGCTAGCAAGTGGCCCTCACCCCAAAGCACCTCCAGTACAGTGAGAAGGACTGGCTGGTGAGTGAGCTGGCCTGGTTCACAGATTACCTCCTTCTGCCTAGCCTTGATAGCAATGGCCTCCCTTCTGCTGCCAGGCAAGCTGCATGACCCCAAAGTCATCCCTTCTCTTTCACTGGAGTCCAAAGATTTGAACAACAGAGAGGTAGAGCTACTCGCCTCTGCATCAACTTGGAGCCACCCAGGCAATTTTTTTTCTTGGTCACTTGCGTCAATGCAAGCAAGCAGAACGAGGCCAAGCCAACCTTCTCCCCATGGCCCACCCCTCTGTGCTCTGCCATAATTACTCATTTGTCTGTGGCAGATGGCTCCAAATTAAAATTGGTCTCACAGATAAGCTAGAGAGATTAAGTCTCAACAACACTGAAAAGTGTGTTGAGATAGTAGAAAATCAGCAACAAAACACTCCATTTATTCCTCCTCCTATCGTGCCTTGGTCTCTGCAAGAGATTGCACAGTAAGGAGGGGAACACTGAGAGCCCGTGCAAAGGTGACTGGAGTACAGAGGACCTGAAGAGTCTAGCTTACAAATCTCAAACACTTAATCTGAGAGCAGGAAGTAAAGGAGAGAATTCCAGAATCCACCTTGCTATTTATAGGCAGCCTGGAGTAGAAGAAAGAACATGGGCTTTGGAGTCAGCCACTTATTAGATGTGTTTCCTGGGAAAAGTCACTTCATCTCTCCAAAAATCAGTTTCTTCATCAGTAAATGGGAATTATAATGGAGTTATAGCGAGAAGTAAATGAAATAATGCATTTATATTAGAAAAATGCCTGGCCCATAGTAAACCAACCAAAAAAACCAGTGCTTTCAAGTTGATATCAGACTTGTGGTGACCTCATGTGTGTGAGAGTAGAGCTATGCTCTAGAGGGTGTTCAATGGCTGATTTTTTTGTAAGTAGATCACCAGGCCTTTCTTCTAAGGTGCCTCTGGGTAGACCAGAACCTCCAACGTTTTGGTTAGCAGTGAGCACGTTAACTATTTGCACCATCCAAGGACAACAAATAGTAAGTACACAATAAATAGTACTAATACTCCTACTAGTTAAAGCCATATCGATAGCGTCTGCTGGCTAATGTCATACATTCATTCAGCAAACGTATTGAGCACCCACTGTCACATAGTGATTAAGAGCTCAGACTGGGTAACCTAGGAAAGGTCGTTTACCCTGTTGAGCATCAGCTTCCTTATCTATAAAAAAAACACTGGGGTTATTATAGGTTGCTTGTGAGAATTAAATGATACAATTATTTCTAAATATTTGACATATTCTAAATATTTGACATAATCTGTGGCACATAGCATTTAATATATGACACCCATATTATTATCATCAATACAAAAAAAGTATTCATATATTATTAACTCCTTGTTACCTGAATTGCCCAACACAAGACTAGGTCTTTATAATAAACTGAGTAACAGCTTTACTTCTATGATTTGCTTTGATTCCCATTCCAAAGTCAAAGTACTAGGCCAAAACCAAGGGGTTGTGTCAAAAAAGTCAAGAAAATAGTCAGTTCAAGTTGGGAGAAAAGAAAGAAATGACTGCGTAGCATCATATTGGCCAAACTGATGCACTAAGTTATCTCCTGTCACGTATCTGTGCTGACTTACAGTACGCATGGCCCAAGTTATTCACAGAATGGAATTGTAGAAAGTTTAGAGATCATTTGATCTGAAGTGCCTTGTCCAAGGTCATTCACCTGAGCCTGCACTGACACAAACATCTCTGTCTTGCAAGCCAGTCTTTCTACTCCACCCTGCCAATGAGGAATCATCAGGAGTGTTAACATTTATAACAATGCTGAAAATAAACAAAGCACCTACATGTAATGTCTATCTAGAACAACTCGTGGATGACAGAGGCACAGAGGGTGATTGATTTTATTTACTTCTATTCGATTTTCTAAGTATTTTTGACTACTAATCATATGCCTCACAATAAAATTGAGACATACCGTTAGTGCCCTCAAGAAATTTATACTCACGTGGAGGACCAGATATGGACGTGCTGTCCAGACAAACAACCAATCTTAGTAGGTTTAGCCTTTTGTGTTTCACGGGACACAAAAGACTTAAGAGAGTGATGCTTATATCTCAGAAAGAAAAAATAATTATTTAAACTTGTTCTCAAACAGACCAAGGGAGCTGGCTACACAACAATTTACAAAGAAGAAAGGATGAACTAACTTCAAAAGTAATTTACTAAATAAAAAACACATGAGGTTTTGTAGCCATAGCCCCCATCTATTCAGGGTCACCACCAACTCAGGATTCCCATTCTTTAGCCTCAGGCTCTCTATTTTATATACCCTTATCCCACATACACGTATCTAGTGAGGAAGTGTCCTATTCTCTGTCCTGGGCAGGCAAGTCTTGTCTGTGTGTAATATCATCCCCTTCCCCGTCACTTCACATGTCCAGTTGTCTAGTGGGCAGCCATTTAGTCTTTTCACCCCAGACCCCTCATTGGGTTACTCTGTTATTGGTTTTTCCAGCTTATGGCCCTGTCGCAAACTCTTTCCCATCTCTCCTCCCAGCTGTCCTATCCCAGTATACCAAACACTTCTTTGTACTGGTTCCTTTCCATATGGCAACAATAAACATGGGACAGTGATAAAATAGCACAAAGAATTATATGCTCTGTCACCCAAAATGTGTGATGTGGGCAATGTAGGAGGGCACTCTGAGTACCAGGAGAAAGAGAAGTTTTAAGGAGGAACATTTCACAAAGGAAATAAGCTTTCCAGGTCGCTGGAAAGGGAGAAAGAAGGAATGGCATACTAGTCAGCAGTGGATTGTTTCAAATTATAAGCCTTCCATTTTATTCTTATGTGAACCAACTGTTGATATTTTTTACACATTTTTCTACTATAGTCTTCATCTTCGTTCTTATTGATCTCTCTAAGCTGTTTGTATATTAAGGTCATGAATATTTATTTTTTTTAAAGATTTTCACTCTCATCTGTTAGAGAATAGTGATTTACCCAGAATTTTATAGCAACTCTGGAGCAAAGAGCAAAGCTAATTGTATTCTAGATCTTTTAACTTTTCTGCATAAAAGAACTAAACCCCTTGCCGTCAAGTTGATTCCAACTCATAGTGACCCTATCGGACACAGTAGAACTGCCCCATAGGGTTTCCAAGGAGCAGCTGGTAGATTTGAACTGCCAACTGTTTGGTTAGCAGCCAGGCTCTTAACCACTGTGCCACCAGGACTCTACCTTATAAAAGAACAAGATTATTTTAAGTGATGCTTAAAATTTTGTAGTGTCTCTCTGGTGTGAGCACCTGGATAAAAGAGTATTCATGCTTAATAGTTCCTTTATTTCTAAGTTTACTGTTTAGTGCTTATGTATCTTTGTGCCAAAGAAAGTCTATATTGCTGTTATAGCCAGAGTTTATAAAATTGGAGGCACAGAGGAAGAGTATCAGACAGACAGGCTTATACCTCAAGCCCCAGGGAAGTAGAAAGGAGGCAGAAACAAGAAGAAAAGTTAGTTTTTAGTGGAGGAATGAGTTCTAACTCCCAGGCAATGGCAAAAACCTATTATCCACTTTTTTTTGCCCTGACTTTATTGGCAGCAGAGTTGCTACTTCGGAAAAGAAAATATGACAAGGGTCACATTATACAGGAAAATATTTTCCTTGATTTCCTTGGTAGTGAGGAAACTTAAAAGAAGGAAAAAATGTGTGATACAACTTTTGGCTTAAACTCTCTAGATTGTCTATGTTAATCAAATAATATAATTTCCAAACTCTTACTTTATTTGGTGCCACACTGACATAATTGTCTAGATTGAGAATGTGTTTGCGACACTGAGAAAATACACCAATACTAGTGTCCAAATGGAAACCCTGGTGGCGTAGTGGTTAACAACTACGGCTGCTAACCAAAAGGTCAGCAGTTAGAATCCACCAGATGCTCCTTGGAAACTCTATGGGGCAGTTCTACTCTGTCCTGTAGGGTCGCTATGAGTAGGAATTGACTCGGTGGCAATGAGTTTGGTTTTTGGTTTAGGGTCTAAATAGGACAATCAGGTAGCCCTGATTGATACGCCAGAAAGATCCTTGATATGTAGAGGCTTATAGTATCTTCTCTTCCAGCAGTCTCTAGAGTGATGCTACCAACAGCCTCAATTGTCTGTTACCAGGTTACTTTTTCCTACTTGATTTGAGAAGATTTAGTAAGTTTGAGAATTCACAAAGGGGATAAATCAAACTACCACAGGTTGGAGATGTGCGAACTATGATAATATCTGGAAAGGTCTCAAAGGATAAAAGAAACCACGAGATGTCCCTAACAAGAGCCTTCAGGCCGTGAATCACTCTAAGCAACCCTAGAATCTGGCAACTGCTCCCACCCCCACCACCTCACCCTAGTCCAAGCCACTGTCACCTCTCACCTGGACGATTGTAGTAGTATCCTGATTTCCTGCTTTCACTCACTGCCTCACATAATCTAGTCTTTTCCTAGCAGCCTGAACCACCTTTTTTTTTTTTAACTTTTATTGAGCTTCAAGTGAACGTTTACAAATCAAGTCAGACTGTCACATATAAGTTTATATACATCTTACTCCATACTCCCACTTGCTCTCTCCCTAATGAGTCAGCCCTTCCAGTCTCTCCTTTCGTGACATTTTTGCCAGCTTCCAACTCTCTCTATCCTCCCATCCCCCCTCCAGACAGGAGATGCCAACACAGTCTCAAGTGTCCACCTGATATAATTAGCTCACTCTTCATCAGCATCTCTCTCCTACCCACTGTCCAGTCCCTTTCATGTCTGATGAGTTGCCTTCAGGGATGGTTCCTGTCCTGTGCCAACAGAAGGTTTGGGGACCATGACCGCTGGGATTCCTCTAGTCTCAGTCAGACCATTAAGTATGGTCTTTTTATGAGAATTTGGGGTCTGCATCCCACTGATCTCCTGCTCCCTCAGGGGTTCTCTGTTGTGCTCCCTGTCAGGGCAGTCATCAATTGTGGCCGGGCACCAACTAGTTTTTCTGATCTCAGGATGATGTAGGTCTCTGGTTCATGTGGCCCTTTCTGTCTCTTGGGCTCTTAGTTGTCATGCTGAACCACCCTTTTAAAATATATGTCACACCATGCCACCTTGCTTAAAGCCCTCCACAGTTTTTTCTAATGCCTACAAGGTCCTGTATAATCTGACCCCCTGCTATCTCTGCTCTCATTTCCTACAATTCCCCCTCACTCGCTCAGCTTCAGCCACACTCACCTCTCAGAGAAATTGTCCAGCCTCAGTGCCTTTGCCTGAAATGTTCCCCATTGCCTGAAATATCTGCATAGCTGGCTCCCTCCCTTCTTTAGATATCTGCTCTCATGCTACATTATTAAGCAGGTCTTCCCTGTTCACCTTATATAAAAATAACACCTCCTCATTGCTCTCTACACCCTTGCCCTCCTTCAGTTTTCTTCACAGTATTTATCACCACCTGACATATTTGTTCACTGTCTTCTATGTCATTTTTCTAACATGTAAACTCCATGAGAGAAGGTATTTTGTTTACATTTGAATTTCCAGTGCCTAGAACAGCTTCTGGAACGTGGCCAAGTACCCCATAAATAATTTTTTGAATGAAGGAGTCAACTTAAGAGCATCTCATACTTGGAAATACTGTTTAGTCCACCTCCTCCCCATTTTATAGATGGAAAAAGAGAGACATACAAAGGGAAAGTGACTTGTCCAGGCTCAACAGAGTGACTTTTATAGCAGAGTTAAGATTCTTAATTTCTGACTTTCAATTGAGTGTTATTTCTAATACATTAAAATGAAATTCTTCTATCTTAAAAGCCACTCACAGTGGATTCTCTGACATCCTCTAGTCCTCCATTAGGGAGTCCAATACTAGGAACTCTCTTCCTTGCATCTAACCTACATTCTACATCTTATAGGCTAAACAGTGTCCTCTATTTCAGCTCTCAGTGGAGAGGAAAGACATTCTAAAGATATATAAATTTTCTTTCAGTCAAGTGCTCGCTAGTCTAAGGAGATTGTATTTGCTCTAAACAAAAGCCAAGGCAACATTGTCTGAGTTCCATGGTGCCCCCAAATACTCACATAGACCCATAAAGCAAGCCTCTCTCGCAAAATGACAGGGATCTGGAGAGTTACGGTAGGAAGGCCACATGAATTGTTTGAGATGACAATATTTTGGGGGAACTGGGTAATTTAGAGATCGTGGCAGTCTCTGATTGAAACGGTAGAGATTTTAGCTTTGGAAGAAAGAAATCAGGTTTCCAACAGGGAAAGCAGAAAAATAATGACAGCCAATCCAGGGCTCGCCACTATTACCCCCTCAGTAGTCTGGAGTTTGTTTAGCAAAAGCTATGAATTATGACCACATCTGTATCACTAATGAATGTATTAAACCCAATGCCAGATTAGTGCAGTATAGGCAAGACAGCATCATAATATGTCTTCCAAAAGCCCAAAACATTTGTGTCTAAAAACAAACCCATTTAGCTGATGGCCAGCAGCCCCTAGCACTGAGTCTGAAACATTTATTAATGATAAGATGTGGTCATAATTCACAGCCTTTGGTAAACAAGTAGTCTTCCCCTTCATACTACTGACGGGAAACACAGTGGTGAGCCCTGGCTTTTCCTTGGAGTCATTATTTTTCTGCCTTCCCGGTTGGAAACCTGATTTCCTTCTTCCAGTGCTAAAATATTTATCATTTTAATCAAAGACTATACAGTTTCAAAATTGCCTAGTTCCTATTTGTAAGCCAGGAAGCAGGATCAAGTGAGCTTGCCTATTCTGTTGCCAGTACTAAGCTCTTCTGGGTAATATCTTGTCCGATCAGAGTGGAAAGTGCTCTCCAGAACCTGGTACTTACTTGGGAGAAAATATTGTGATTTTATTTGGGTGAAGCTACTCACATCAGATAAAAAAAAATTTTTTTATAGGCTTTCTTTAATTGGGAATCCTTCTTTAATAATTCTCACTAATTTTTTATTTAAACTACCTAGGAGGATACCTGAGTTAATCAATTCAGCTAAATCATTCAAGTGGTAGGATCGTGTCCATTCCTCGTGGAGAACACAATCAGGATTTGAGAACACAACCCAGCAGCCAGATGGAACCTTTCGGCCTAATCAGAACACTATCACACTCAATCCTGAGCTCTTTCCTTAGAATCAGGCTGAAATATTGCCTGAAAGACCCTTGAGCCCTCGTTCATCAGCAGCATCCATAGGTTCATCAGATGAGTGAGAAAGCGACCTTGAGCCTAGACAGGATGAACTACAAGACAGGAAAGAAATCCTAATAAAGATTTCCAGACCAGGGAGCGTAGCCCAAGGGTGTTTCAGTTGTGCTCAGTGGAGAAGAGGGAATGTGGCTACCTGATTTTAAAACACTAGTCTCAGCACTATGGAGAAGTGGAATGGCAAATCACCACATAACACGTTTGAGAAGAGGCAGAATGGCCACTGGGCAGTAATGCTGCCAAAGGTGTTAAACATCTTTTATGAGACTGGACTATATCATCTCCAAAGTCTCTTCCAACTCTGCAATTCTACAATGCATATATCAGCCCTGGCAGCTTGGCACAATGAGCAGTCTGGAAGTGGAGTTCTCATCTTGACTCCATCTCTCGAATTACTCAACCTTTCTATAGTTTAACTTCTTACCATTGAAATGCAGGGATAATACTAAATGAATGAAAAATGAAGGGATAATACCAAATAATCTCACAGGGATGCTGTGAGCAATGTTTTAGAATTATTCTAAAAGTACTTTACAAACCCACATTAAATAGGTGCCTAATTGGTTTAATAGAGAGGCAAGAATACAAAGTCCACTATATATAAAAAGCACAGCGGGGTTCACTAATAACTCCACAGGCAGTGATGTGTGGACACATTTCTAGCATAAATCCTCTGGAGTTCTGCTAGATATCTGTTTGGCTGTGGCCCACTTAATCATAGAATCATCAGAATTAAATGAACCATTGTGGCCATCTAGTCCATCCTTCTCTCACTGCAATCAATCCAAGGTATATTAACCTTTCGCCTCTTTGAAAGAGTTAAACACTCCAGTGTTAATTTGGTGGAACAGACCTTGGTAGGGCATAAAAGAAGTCCGAAAGCAATTCTGTGCAAGTGTCAGTTGCTCAAAATTGTCAAATGTATGTCTGGGGCCTCCAGGGAGTCTTGAGTTTATGAATGAATGGCATTATGAGACCATAGACGAATAAGAATTTGCTGGGAGCTAAGTCTTGCCCTTTCATACCTGATTACCTCTGCTTCTCTTTTTTTGACAGTAGACAAGCAATCCCCTGAATCAATGTAGTCTTTGGAGAGCTGAGAACTGTGTTCCCTTCCTAACTGAAAAACGTGGGTAAAACAATCAAACATCTGGGGGCCTCAACTACTGCCACACTTGCAACTTTCACCAATCTTTGATTCTTATCCCCTACTAACTGACACAGTGGCTGCAACGATGGGTTGAGGCATAGCAACGATTGTGAGGATGGCGCAGGACTGGGCAGTGTTACCTTCTGTTGTACATAGGGTCACTATGAATCAGAACCTAGTTAACGGCGCTGTAGAGTAAAATACTACATTGAGGCTATGAGGTTTCTGGCTACATGTGTCTTTCAGAGAGAAGGACATTCTTATCAAGTGATTGAAAGGTCATCATTACATTTTAAATGTCTATCCCTTTCAAGTTTCAGATTTGGGGCCTGTTGGACTTCAGGGAAATAAGGACAAGGCAGCTGATGTTTTCCTAACTCATTAGTGATGAACACCTGGCTGACTTCATCTAGGGAGATGGCAGCCCACAACCCTGGCCTGGGACCATACAGGGAGAAAGGCAGGCATGAGAAGGTTAGAAGCCCAGAGTAGCTCTCCCTTTTCCCATCTCCAACCAGAGGTAACCAAGCTCCTGCTCCTTTCCTTTAACATTTGGTCTGTTCTGACAAGAACCAAAAGCATTCTGCTTAAGAAGGCTCTATTGACAATGCAGCTGCCATTTTCAAAGCAATAAAATTAAATGTCAGACAGAGAAATTATGGGAGTAGGGGGGGTATTTTCTTAATTTTTCCCCCTCTCAAAATGTGATAGAGGGAAAATATATGAGTATATGCAGCGCATTACACGAATATTAGTAAACCTTTGCTTGTCAAAGGCTGTGTGTGGAAAGAACTTGCTTGCAATTGAATGATGTCGACATGATAAGAAAGTTCAATCAAGAAATGACTTAAGCTGCTTTTCATGTCAACCAAAAGTTATATAACTTTTTAAAAGTGAATTCTGTTTTATTAGTGGCCCAGTAATTTAATCCATTTGTGTACTGAAAAATCAACTGCTCATCATGGTGTATGCTGTCACGGCCACCACAGGCTTTTGAATCCTGTTTTTCTGCTAAAGGAAGAAATATTCTTGAAATGAGTCCCACTGAGATGTCTATACTAGGTGAGCTTAGACTTCTTGGCATTGTCCACCCTTGGGCTTCCTTTTTTCAAAGGCTTTCCAACCCTAGCCAAGCCCTGCTGCAGAACTAGGGCTCCTGGTTGCATGGGTGTTTCTGAGAGAAGCTACTCAGAAATCCCAGGTGGGGTGTACAAGCAGAAAGAACCCGAATACAAACTCCCCCAGAGTACATCCAACAGTACCAACCAGGAAAAGTATTTCCTGTCATTAATGGCAGCAGTTGTAGGTTTGCCTAATGCTTGCTTACAGCATTCAAAACTTGAGGAGTTCTCATTCTGATGATAATCAACGGCCCTAACTGTGATATTATCATGTGATGCATGTCCCCTGCCTCCTTTTCAGTGTGTCTGAGGATAATAAGCCATGCCTTGGAAGAAAAAATGCCTTGGAAAGGTGATCTCCATAATGACTTTTCCAGCTCTATACCCCTGTAGCTCATTTCCTTCATTCCATGGGATGATTATTCTAGTCCCAGCTCTGGAACTAATCCTGTTTCTAGTCATGGGCACTCTTAAAAGTAGAGGCCAGTGGCTCAGCAGTTCAGCAACAAGTAAGCAAAGCTGCTGGTCCTCCCTCAATCTTGTACTTTGACATCTAGGCCTGAGCCCTTGTCTTGTAGCTCTGTAACTAAGCCTCTGTTTTATACTCTTGCTCAGTGGTTCTCAATGGGGGAGAAATTTGACCTCTAGGGGACGTTTGACAATGTCTGGAGACATTTTTGGTCATCATACTTGGGGGGGGTGGTATGCTATTGGCATCTAGGAGGTAGAGGCCAGGGATGTTGGTAAATATCCTACAATGTGCAAGACAGCCGCCCACGACAAAGAATCATCTAGCCCAAAATGTCAAAAGGACCAAGGTTGAGAAACCCTTGACTAATTCCAATAACTGAGTCCCTGTCTTATATCCTGCCCAGTACCCCTATTTTTTTTTTCTTTTCTGGGTGGGACCTCCAGAATACCAACCACCTGTCTCCTGGACCTCTGCCTATATCCGCATTCTCCTGATACAATGTTCCATTCACCTGTTAGGACACCTCCCTCTTATTCACTACCAGCATGTCTGGACTACTTCTGATGCTAGACAGCCTTCATTCCACCTGACCACTTTGAGTCTATATATCGTGTTTGTTAACGACCCAATCTCTGGATTCAAACTACCTAGATTCAAGTCCTGGTTCCTCCATTTATTAGCTGTGTAACCACAGACAAGTTACTTTACCTCTCTGAGCCTCAGTTTCCTCATCTATAAAATACAAATACTGGTAGTTCCTACCTCATAAATGAAATGCATGTCAAGTACTTAGCAAAGTACCTAGCATGCTTTTAAGTATTTGGTAAATGTTAGCTATTACCTATTGCTAAGACTTTTCTAGATTGCTTCAGATGGTGTCTCTTGTCCACCAATTGTCAATCTTCTAGAGCATCACTATACAATAGAACTTTCCTGTGATGATGGAAATGTTCCCTATCTATGATGTCCATTATGTCCATCATATGGCTATTGAGCAGATGAAATGTAGCTAGTGCAACTAAGGAACTGGATTTTTTAGATATTATTTAATTTTATTTAAATTAGATTTAAATAGCCAAATGTGGTCAGTGGCTATTGTAATGGATGGCACAATACTAAAGTTTTTCCAACTCAATGACCCACCAAATAAAATTTTAATAAACCCTCCTGGGGGAAGGGAAGAGTATTCCTACTCCTTGTCCTTCCAGATACTGAGAACATTGTCCTAGTGAGAACTGTAATGATGGGAACGTGTTGTAATCTTCAGGTAGATTAGGATAGAAGAGGTTAAGACTCGTATGACTAATTCTGGCAAGTCCTGCCTCTCTCTGCTCCAGTAAGCCCACTGCCAAACAAGCTTCACACTGTAAAGCAGTGTTTTTTCCAACTGAAGTGTTTTTGCACCCTAGGGGACATTTGGCCATGTCTGGAGATATTTTTGGTTGTCAGAATTGTGGGGGGTGGTGCTACTGGCATTTAGTGAGTAGAGACCAGGGATGCTGCTCAACATCTACAATGCACAGGACAGCACCCCACAACAAAGAATTATCCAATCCAAAATGTCAGTAATGCTGATGTTGAGAAACTCTGCCCTAAAGGGATCTTTAAACAATCCCAGATTGTCTCTAACTTCTCTGGAGAATTCAGTACAATGTTTACACTACCCGTCTGTTTGTTGTTGTTGTTGGCTTCTACGGAGTAGTCTGACTCAAGGTGATCCCATGAACAATGGAACAAAATGTTGCCTGGTCCTGCCGTCCTCATAATCCATTGCAGATCAAACCATTGTGAGCCATAGGGTTTTCATTGGCTGATTTTCTAAAGTAGATTGCCAGGCTTTTCTTCCTAGTCTCTTAGTCTGGAAGCTCCACTGAAATCTGCTCAGCATCAGAGCAACACACAAGCCTCCACTGACAGATGGGTGGGTGGTGGTTGTGCACGAGGTGCACTGGCAGGGAATCTAATCTGGTTCGTTGGCAAAGGAAGGCGAGGATTCTCCCATTGAACCACAACGGCCTCATTACACCCAGTTTACTCCCTTCAAATTACCTGGAAGGAAATGGTTTTTTTCCAATTAGGGGCAGACTTTTTAAAAAGCCAGCAATTCTTCAATCTGGAAAAAATGCAGAGAAATCTGTCAAATTATGGAGACTATGGAGAAGGAGAATTGAGTCTAGTTCATCAATTGCTAAGATGTCACAAGGCAGAGAGAGCCTTTGAAACCTGCCAGACTTTTAGGACAAATGATCCATTGTGATTTCCACAACACGTAATAAAATGACTGACCTCCTTACCCCCAACAGTGGTACAGTGAAAAAGGGTAAAGACGTTCTAAGGACGGATTGGATTTAGATATGTTTGCAGCTTCTAAAACCCCAAGGAAATATTTATGGAACCCTGAAATACTAGGGCCATACTTCTTTGAAACTGACAGCATGAAAAACATTCATGCTCGCCCCCAACATCTCTTTCTATGTCTCAGAAACAGAATTCTGGGCTGAAAGGCCCATGGGGCTGAGCCAGCCAGTGGGCCATATCTTGTATTTTTAGGTTTCCTGAACCCTCTGTGCTACAACTTAGGTACATTTGCTCCTGTTTCATCATCAGGGGAAAAGCTGAAAAGCTACTATGTTCATTCCAGACAACCAAACTGAATAACTCAGATCATAAAGCCTTTTTTCTTCTCCTAACTCTGAGCTTGGGGAAACTCTGAACTATTCTACATAATCACCCCCTACTTTCCTATGCACTTTGCCTGACGACACACCAAATGCTTCTATGTGGCAGCAATAACCAGGGCTAGAAGAGCATATTCAATCCTGCAGATGTTTTACCACACTCCGGAGATTTTGAAGATGGAAGATAGTTGACAACCTTATGTTTCCTTTGCGAAAAAGGTCAATGTGAGCCACATGAAGATGAATTAACTCCATCCCCTACCCCACTATGCCCACATTTAAAGTCGCTGCCAACAGGTGAGAAGTAGTAGTCTGCTGTGGGAGACTACTGCCAGCTGCCTGGCTTACCTCAGGTGTGGAGAAGTGAGAGAAGCAGAAATGTGGGGCTCAGTAATTGCTTGATGAATGTGACATAATCACTTCTCCTAAGCCTTGTCCTGCAATTCTATAACCTTTGAGTCAGATGCCTGCATATGCACTGAGCAACTTTAAGACAAAACATCATATGCCCTGTATGTACAGTGTGAGATGAAAACCATGACTGGCAAAGGGAGTACTCTTGATATTATTTAACATGAATTTTGCTTCTAGTTTTCTGGTTTGGTTTCCTTTATACCTTTAAGGAAGGCCTCTTACCTACCCCAAGGCTAACCAGAACCCAGAAAAAGGCTACTTCAGGCCTTTTTGTTTATTCTGACTTATCTCATGCTGCTTTTAAGAGTAATGACGAGAATTACTCTTTTATAACCTTCCTTTTACACTCTGAGAGCCAACTGAGCTTAATTTTTATCAGCCAAGCTCTTCAGACCTACCTAGACTATTGGTGATACCTACCAATTTTTTCAATTGTGTGACTATGAAATACTTAAAACAAAATAGAGCTTCTCAACACCTATTTGAATGATTTACTTATTTTCTACTCATGCATCATTTTTACAATTTCCTGAAAAAAAAAAGAAAGTAGTAACTATAGAGAATGCCTCCACACAGGGCTGGCTCGCCAAAGGCCAATCTTAGTGTATGCACTTCCTACCTTAACTTTTTACCTTTTCCTTGCTTTCTAATATCCATCCCAGAGTTCACCTCAATTTTGGAGTCAATGGCCCCCCATCATTCATTATAACCCAGATTTTACAAAGGAAAATGTACGGAGCAGCTCGTTTAATTAACCCTTTGTGAGAAATCTAGATTTGAGAAAAATACCTTTCCAGGTTTCTTCCAAATAACCAAAAAAAAAAAAAAAATAGGGTTTCCAAGGAGCCCCTGGTAGATTTGAACTGCTGATCTTTTGGTTAGCAGCTAAATTTTTAACTACTATGCACCAGGGTTTCCTTCCTCCTAATAGAACCCTGAAATTATAAACTCACAACCTATGAAGTTAGCTATGTATTATTTTCTCATAGACTTAGCTCGTTTTATTAAAAATTAAGAGCCCCCATCTGATGAGAAATCAGGAATGATTTTGTGAACTGCAAAACCTTAGATAATGTTTATCTAGGTTTAAGGTAGAATATCAGTTGATAAGGCTAAATAATATCCAGTAAATACTGTAATACTTGATATGTCTGATTACTCGATATTTTGATTATAGATTTATTTATTGATGTAATAAATCAAGTTGTCAGTCTTTTGCTGGCTGTGGTAGAGCAGTATGTGGTTAACAGTACGGCACAGGCTTTGGGGCCAGACTGCCAGGGTCCAAGTTCTGGCTTCTCTACTTCCTAACTATACGACCACGGGCAAGCCGCTTGGCCTCTCGTCTTCAGCTGTAAAATGGGGATAATTGTTATGCCTACATCATAGAGTCATTGTAAGGACTAAATGAGATGCTTCAGGATGAGCCTGGCATATGGAATGTGCTCAATAACCAGTAGACATTAGTATTATTAGCTGTTACTCAGGCTGATGCTGGCCATTGTTATATACAGTATTGATTGTTACATATCAGTACAGAACCAAGTGGGTTCTGTAACCAAAACCAAAAACCTGTTGCCCCTGGGTCCATTCCAACTCATAGCAACCATATAAGACAGAGTAGAACTGCCCCATAGGGTTTCCAAGGCTGTAATCATTATGGAAGCAGATTGCCACACCTTTCTTTCGTCGAGCAGCTGGTGGGTTCAAACTGCTGACCTTTCAGTTAGCAGCCAAGCGCTTAACCATTGCACTATGAGGGCTCCTGGTTCTGTGACACTATTCCCTAATAAATTTTGTCCATTTTAGTTTTCCAATCTAAATTAGATACACCTTGGCCTTGAAATCAGCTGAGATGATACAGCAAATCTTAATTCTGATAATTCTCTCTTACCAGAGTCTGGGAAACAGATTACTTCCCATGTGATGCCAATGGCCGCTTCAAAGTAGCTCACGCATCACCACTACTAGCTAACTGACCTTATAGGTAGGCAGAGTGGGCAGCTGATACTGTGACATGATTAGATGCTGGTGTTCTTCATTTCTGAGTAATACAAAGAAATGAAATTTGGTTTCCAGCAGTTCTTGGGCTGCTGAAAAACACTGAACATTGATTTTATCTGACATGATCAGGTAGGGAAGGAGGGGACCCAGCAGGTAGAAAAAAAGAGATTGTAATTTCACTAAATTCAGGCACAAGACGGGAGATTCATTTCCAACATGATGCTATCAGACCAGCTGTGGGCGGAAGGGCCAATCGGGAGGTTCAGCCTGTGACCAGATGGCATTGTGGGCATGAATGAGGTGGATCCTGATAAGGGTCTGTCCATTAATTACAAATGGGGGGTTTAATTTCAGAAGCCTGTGATAAACTCCACCAAGGGTGCCTGCCTAAGTCAGGTAACAATAGGGCTCAGAAAAATTCCAATTAATAGATTCTGTCCAGTGATGAAGTTAATGGAAATGAATGTATTATTTGGACCCCTTGAGAACAGTAACCCTTGTAAAAAGTCTAGCCAGCCCTAAGATTGGAGAGAGAAGAGAATTGTCTACTCCTCTGCTGTGTCCTCTAGCAATGGAATTTAGCTGAAAATAGGAAGCTGACTTTAGCTCACTTTGTTCATTGCACTGCAAGTGTTTTACGAATTCTGAGCCAAGTAGCTCTGTCCCATGCTCACTAATCCAGAAGGATCCCAGAATATGCTGCTCGGTTTCCAACAAGGAATCCTAGGGCAGACCCAGGAGCAAACTCCTTAGGGCCTGAATGCAATGCCCCAGGGAGAGGCAAGCACTGTAACTTCTTTAGTGCACATGTTCTTAGCCCACATCATTGCAGGTTTTAAAATTCAGTCAAGTGGGTTCATGCCCCAGGTTGCTTTAGAAGTACAGTTGTAGATAATACGAGCCAAATCTAATTTCTTGGCCTGTTGGTTTCCTTCCCTTTTCTTTCCGGAACACTAACCCCCCCGCCCCGCCTTTAAAATACGTGATTTTTAATGGGAAGCCCAAGATCATTCAGTATGAGTTTGAAGAGTTCAAAGAGAAGGCAAATCTTGATAAGGAGAATAAAACAGAATTTTCCACCTAGCTCAATCTGAACACAAAATGGCTATTAAAGGATAATTTTTTAAAAGGTTTTAAAGGTGATCCTCATACAAATTTAAATAAATACCTGTCAAAGATTTTATTTAACTCATTCATTGAGGGAACCAGTACATCAGGGGTCTGCAAACTACAGTCTGCAGCCCAAATCCTGCCTGCCACCTGTTTTTGTAAATAAAATTGTATTGGAGCACAGCCACATCCATTCATTTGTGTAATGTTTATGGCTGCTTTCCTGCTACAGTGGCAGAGTTGTATGGTTCACAAAGCCTAAAATACGTAAATATCTAGTCTTTTACAAAAAAAGTTTGCTGACCCCTGCTGTAGGCCATCAGGAATGAAATAGATTTACAAATACAAGCAAAGTGATCAACATCCATAAGGCAATAACCAACTGCATTCCGCCAGACAAAATTCCCTTTGAGAGTGTATGCCCTGAAGTTCCAGTTCCAACGAATAACTCACCCAAATTATGCATACGTACTTAGGCCTGGCTCTCTTCATTCATTTCTGTTACCTATTTGGCCCCTGTTGTAAGCCAAATCATGAAGTCCAGATTATTACCAGAAACCTCTGACCCTCATAGAACTCTTTCTTACCATGCTGTTCTAATAGTCATGGTCCCTGCACAGCCTGGGGAGGGAAAAGCAGCAGGATGAAGGGAGGGAGAAGCAGAGGGAGGAAAAGGAGTAGAAATCTGTGCTCTATGGATCAGAACCTCCATTTTGAAGCAATAGAAACATGGAAATGACAGGCAGGAAGTATTCTTGGTTTTCTAGATCTCAGAGTAGTTCCCTATGAAGCCAGTCTGCTAACCTTGCCTTAAAAAAAAAACCCCATTGCCATGGCGTTGATTCCGACTCATAGCGGTCCTATAGGACAGAGTAGGACTCCCCTA
This sequence comes from Elephas maximus indicus, assembly GCF_024166365.1. NCBI lineage: Eukaryota > Metazoa > Chordata > Mammalia > Proboscidea > Elephantidae > Elephas > Elephas maximus. The sequence continues at coordinate 45,541,879 of NC_064846.1, forward strand.
TAGGGTTTCCAAGGAGCAGCTGGTGGATTCAAACTGCCAATCTTTTGGTTAGCAGCCAGGCTCTTAACCACTGCACCACCAGGGTTCCAACCTCACTGTAGAGTCTTGGCATGTCTACCTTCTCAGCTGGGCATGGGAAAGGCCTAAGAGAACTAGCTCACATTGACACATAGGGAATGGAATTGCCTTTTGCTGAGTGACAAATCTGTGTCTAGCACTGTGCTAGATGTTGCGGGGAAAATAAGTGCAGACTAAGACAGTTCTGCCTTGAAAAAGGTCACAATCTTACAGAGAGGTCAAGTGCTCACAACATTAGGGTGGTCAGGAAGAGATGAGATCAGAGTTAGGAGGAGGAGCCATTGAAGTAGCCAGGGCTAGAAATGGCCCTTGACTGGCAGAGTGAAGGGGAGAAACCATTCTATACAGGACATCATATGAGGGTGGGCACATAGCAATGAATAGGGTGGGTGTGACAACCTGTGAGGGGATAAAACTGACATGAGGAGAAAGAGTGGTCTGGGAGGGAGAACATGGTTGGTCTCCATAGACCAGTCTCCTTTGAAAAGATTTCCACTCTGGGGACACATACCCAGGAAGTCAAATGGAGGATCATTGTTGAGGGCAGGCTCAAAAGACGATGTAATCAGATGGCTCCAGAGAGCATTTCATATCGTAGGCATAAACAGGAACCTTCCAGCTCCATGACATAAGTGGGGCTAAGCGATATTTACAGGTACCACTGTGTATCTTGGCCAGGTCTGGCAGCATTGGCACAAAATTAAAAGCAAGAAAAATAGAAAGAGCAAGGAGACAGACAGAACAGGACAAGACCATGGTAGGGAACAGTAACACACCTCTAATGTCAGGGAATCCTGTGCTACAAGTTATCTCCCCCTCCTCTAGACCATGACAGAGATTGAGGGTTCCCCCTGCCTGCCGAGAAAGGGCATATTTTCCAGATCTGAGCTCCTTTCTTCCTGGGCAGACTGTGACAAATTGTTCATTTACCATCTCTCCCAACTCTAGGCTTTATGCTGGATGTTGTATTTATGTTCATTCCTAGGCTCACTCAGACCTACTTCTTTTTTTATATATATAATTTTTATTGTGCTTTAAGTGAAAGTTTACAAATCAAGTCAGTCTCTCACACAAAAACTTATATACACCTTGCTACACACTCCCAATTACTCTCCCTCTAATGAGACAGCCCGCTCTCTCCCTCCACTCTTTTCGTGTTCATTTCACCAGCTTCTAACCCCCTCCACCGTCTCATCTCCCCTCCAGGCAGGAGATGCCAACATCAGACCTACTTCTTGGTTAGCTTGTAGGTTTATGTTAACTTCTGAGATTATTCTTTCCTGTGTTCAATTTATTATGAGCCAGTTGCTCGCTTCTTGCTGTCTTGTTTGTAGCTACTTCCTCTAAATGTTTGACAGTATTTACTTGCTGCTCCATCCAAGCAATTGATGACCAATGTGCAGCCAGCTCTCAACTATTCAGAGGCTGATGCGGCCACTAGATAAAGGAAACAAACCCCTCCTTCCCCTCCTCCTCCTTCACCTCTCTCCCATTCCGTTTTCTGGCCACTCCCTTGTTTAGGAAGCCCTCACTCAAGGTAGGAGGGAGGCAAAGATGATAAAAAATTGTAATTCATTCATTTGTCAGTTTGCCAGCAACTGTGGGTCTTAAAAAAAAAAAAAAAGGCAGCTTTGAGGGTAAAAAAGAAAGAAGCTGTTGATTAAAACAAGATTTGTCTATTCTGTGAGAATTTCAGTTATCCATGTTCTCCCCAGTTAAAATGAGTATTTGGAACTTTTTTCCCCCTTAATTGTATTAAGGTCAATATTCCACAATTCTCTAGAATTCTATCCATGCTTTGAATACTCAGCTTTACCCCTTCATGAAGCCTCCTCTGACTATGACAGTCCTCCCCATTCTCTAACTCTAGATCTTACCACATTTAAACTCGTCTGTGGGTCTAGTGAGCTGCCTCAGTTCCTGAGAATAGGCTAGGCTCCAAAAGACACACTTTTAAGTCCAGGGTTTTTTAGTTCATTGATCAGCAGACACACTTACCCAGAAATGCTCATGAACACACAAAGAACCCCATACCTTTCACCTATAACTGGTAGCTACACCAAGTGTTCTTATTGTCAATTGTCGTCTGCCCATGTGTGTGCAGAGTAGAACTGCTCCAGAGAGTTTTCAAGGTTGTGACCTTTCAGAAGCAGATTGCTATGCCTGTCTTCTGAGGTGCCTCTGGTTGGGTTTGAACCACCAGCCTTTCATCCAGTATTCAAACACTTAACTGTTTGCACCACCCAGGGACAGAAGCTATACCTCATGGAAAAATCCCTTTGCTATTAGTAAGTGCTCCCCCAAGCTTAGGAAGTCCTCATTTACAGAGTACTCCTTCTTAACAATAATGAATTCTCTCTACCTTCTTGGGACCTACAGGAAGTTGGACAAACTGTCTGGCCTTGGCCTTTGGTCCTCTGAAGCTCCATATACAGACAAAGTCAATGTAACTATTTGAGGGAGTCTTCTCTTCAGCCCCCAGGACTTGGTTTAGTGGCATGATCTGAAAAGTTGCTGATTGTATAGCCTTTCGAACAAATATTCCTGCAGTCTCTACTGCTCATTTGGAACTGAGCACATACTAATCTGTACTGTTACGTACCGATTTTATGTAAGTCTGATCTGCCAAATTAAGCATCAGAAGGGCAAGAAAAAATCTTCTTTACTTCTCAGTATCTCTACTATGCCTCAGACAGAATTGGGCATGCTGTAGTTGCAGAGTTTAAGAGGCAAACTCTCGAGTCAGACTGACTGGGTTTGAATCTTGGCTCTGCTACTAAAGGCTGTGGGGAGAATATTTACCTCATAAGCTCGTGGTGAATTAAGCGAGTAAATACACATAAAGTACTTCGAATAGCATCTGGCACAGAGTCCCACACCCATTTCAGTGAGTCAATTGAGGCTCATAGCGACCCTATAGGATAGGGTAGAGCTGCCTCATAGGGTTTCCAAGGCTGTTAAATCTTTATGGGAACAGACTGCTACATCTTTCTTCTGTGGAGCTGCTTGTGAGTTCAAACAGCCAGCCTTTCAGTTAGCAGCCGTGTGGCTTTAACCACCGTAACACCAGGGCTCCTTGGCACAGAGTCATAAAACCCTCCACAAATGTTAGCTATTATAGTAAGGAGGAGAATTGACAAGAGAATGGTAACTCCAATTCGTGAATTATCAACGTTTGATGGGCCAGTCCCTATGAGTCAGAATCGACTCGACAGCAGTGTTTTTGTTTTTTGAGTTATGCTCCATCTCTCTCCAGGCCTTAATCCTGCCCTTCTATGCTTCTCATTTTCTCGTACCTAGATCCCCACTCTGATGATGGACACCCAGTTCTCAGAGTTTACACCGGACATCACTCCTATCATGCTGGCTGCCCATACCAACAACTATGAAATCATCAAATTGCTTGTCCAAAAACGGGTCACTATCCCACGGCCCCACCAAATACGCTGCAACTGTGTGGAGTGTGTGTCCAGTTCAGAGGTAGACAGCCTGCGCCACTCCCGCTCCCGGCTAAACATCTATAAGGCTCTGGCAAGTCCCTCGCTCATTGCCTTATCAAGCGAGGACCCTATTCTAACTGCTTTCCGCCTGGGCTGGGAACTCAAGGAGCTCAGCAAGGTAGAGAATGAGTTCAAGGCTGAGTATGAAGAGCTCTCCCAGCAGTGCAAGCTCTTTGCCAAAGACCTGCTAGACCAAGCTCGGAGCTCCCGGGAACTGGAGATCATCCTCAACCATCGAGATGACCACAGTGAAGAGCTTGACCCTCAGAAGTACCACGACCTGGCCAAACTGAAGGTGGCAATCAAATACCATCAGAAAGAGGTAAGCTGAGCTCTTTGCTTTTGGGGAAGCTTAAGTCCTCCAGAATGCAGAGCAACAGAGCAAAAGTCACCGTTTTTCTACCACTTAGCTAACAAACGCTTAGACAGGCCTCAAAAATAGCTAGGTCTATTCATCCAAGGCATATACAGCCTCTGCAATTTTTCTTTATAGCCAGAAAAGTGGAGAAAAAAATACTGATCACCTGATCCTTGATGGGAAAACATTCATTCAACAAACGCTTATTAGGTACTTTGCTAGGTGCTCGGGATACAGAAAACAGGCATTGACCCTGCCCTCCTAGAGCTTACAAGCTAGTGGTAGACATTAAGTAAATTATCACAATTAATGAATTTATAATTACAAACTAAGATAAGTGTTCTGAAGGAACAGTGTTCTGAAAGAACATGTAACAAAAGATCCTACCTTAAATACTGGGGCCCAGGGCAGTTGTATCAGGGAAGGTTCATTGGATGCTGGTAATTTCTACACAACTGAGTCCCTGGAAGCCCCTCAGCAAGAAGGCTAAAATATGCATTTGAAAGATGGAGTCATAATCAGGGCATTATAATTCTGCTATGAAGGCTGGACCAACATCTGCGATGGTATGACCTCTAAACTGGAAGGTTCCACCTCTTTGGGGTAAGGTCAATTCAAGCAGATCACAGAAGAGACTTTGCTTTCCACCTAGGCCAGATTTACAGTCTCTCACCTGTTCTATACAATTTTATCAAACAATTTTGGGGAACCTCCTAGCAATCTTAATTGGGCTCTTTAAGGAGGCAGCACAATACAGTAGATAGAACAAGAGCTATGGAGCCAGAGCGACTAAGGATGAAATTCCAACTCACTAGCTGAGTGACCTGGGGAAAGTCACTCACATTTTCAGGGCATATTTTCTCATTTATAAAATGGAGATGACAACAGTTCCTCTACTTCATAAGGCTATTGTGGGAAATAAATGTGAAATGCTAGCGTATAATCCATGTGTCTAACGCATGACACCAAAACCCAAACTGCTTGCCATGCATTTGATTCCGACTCATAGCAACCCTATAAGACAGTAGAACTGCCCCATAGGGTTTCCAAGGCTGTAAACCTTTTCAGAAGCAGACTGCCGCATCTTTCTCTCATGGAGCAGCTGGTGAGTTTAAACCCCTGACCTTTGAGTTAGCAACTGTGCACTTAACCACTGTACCACCAGGGCTCCTGGATGGGGACAGTGGACTATTTATTTGGTTTAAAAGAACATGGCTTACTGTGGCTGTCAGTCAAATAGAGGCCTTAAGGTACCACAGAGTCCCAGGGTGGCGCAAATAGTTAACTGCTCGACTACTAGATGCAAGGTTGACATGGCACAGGAAGTGCTTTAATATCCATTTCCATCTCTCTTCCATGCTACCTGGAGTCAGATTCACACAGGTTGAGCTCAGAGGTACTTGTCATCTGAAGGGCAACTGGCATCACCATCTCTTCACAGATTCAGGCTCGGAGGCAAATAATATTGTATGTTCATCGGTCCCTTTCTCTTAGACAAAAGAAAAATATATATACTATACCTTTGAAATGAGGCAAAAATGAGTATTTTGAAGAGACTTTTAAAAAAATGGCAGAAGGCCAACATGGAGATTGAAAGAACTGCACTGTATATGCAATATGTTGTTGTTGTGTGCCATCCATTCGATTCTGACTCATAGTGACCCTATAGGACAGGGCAGAACTGCCCCATAGGGTTTCCTAGGCTGTAATCTTTATGGAAACAGACTACCAGGACTTTTCTCTCGTGGAGCGGCTGATGAATTCAAACTGTCGACCTTTTGGTTAGCAGCCAAACGCCTTAACCACTGCACCACCAGGGCTCCTTATATGCAATATAGTATATTGTGTATAGTATTTTGTATATACAATATAGTAGGCCCAATTTCCACTGCCATTGAGTTGGCTCCGACTCATAGCGACCCTATAGAACAGAGTAGAACTGCCCCACAGGGTTTCCAAGGAGTGGCTGGTGGATTCAAACTGCCAACCTTTGGTTAGCAGCCATAACTCTTAACCACTGCGCCACTGGTAAATGAATAGGCTGAGCCCTGAGTCTCCTTATCCTGCTTTCGCCATTTAATTTTTTTTTTACTGAGCCTGAATTACTTAACCTGACTTTTCTCTTCTGAAAAATGGGGATAATAACGGGAGTCCTTACCTCCCCAGAGAAATGTAAAGAAAGCTTAAATAAAACAGGTAGTGTGGTTATCCATAGCACAGTATTCCAAATACAGTAAGTACTCAGTAAATGTTCACTGCTATTATTATTCATTGCCATTGTTACACAGGGGGCACCTATAGTATATGGTGTAATTCTGTGTATTAAAATCCCAGGTCCCTTTAGAACATAAATTGCTTCCAGGCAACAAAATGGTTCACAGAAACAGAAGCATTAAAAAAAAAAAAAAAAAGATACTGCAGAATACAAAGTTTTCATTCCTTACTTCACGGGACAGGAAATGAACTTCATAATTTTAGACCTCCACACTCCTGAAAATTGACAAAGCATTTATTTCCAAACAATTTCACTGCAGTATTTCATCAATTTTGTATTGATTGATCATCTCCCAACTGCTTCGTCACCTGACCTCCTCTGCTCATATAATATTCATTTGCCAGTTTAAGTTATTGCTCCATTTGGGAACCACTGTGCTGACTTCCTTGCTCTCACAGGGATCTGGTTGGCGTATAACTATAGAGTCACCCTTGGGTTCTATATTAATTTCCCTCCAATCCTCATTAAACTTCTCATCATTTTTTGCCTCCAGTTTTAGTCCTTTTAATTTCCTAAAGCTTTGTCTCCTTTCTCCCTTCATAATTTCTTATTCTTGCTATCACAGAATATTTCTATGGAGCCCTAGTACTGCAGTGGTTAAGAGCTCAGACTGCTAACAAAAAAGTTGGCAGTTCACATCCACCAGCTGCTCCTTGGAAACCCCATGGGGCAGTTCTGTTCTGTCCTATAGGGTCACTATGAGTCAAAATCGACTCAACAGCAATAGGTTTGGGTTTTTTTTCTGGTTACTGTATGTTCATGAAGTATTTCTCAGCTGTCATTATACAAACCTGAATGTACCAAGAGATATATTTCCTTTTGGTCTCTGAATTAAGTATTCACATATTCCAAAATTGTTTCCAAGGTCCGTTTGCTGGATACATTAAAGTGGAAGGAATCATTTTCTGAACATGCACAAATGTTGAGATGTCCACATTTCCTTTCAACAATGAGCCCATATAATTAGAGTTTCATATTTTATAGGCCACATTATGTTTAATCTATGATACTGGCAAAGTAGCAACTTTTAGCCATTCAAAATGCAGATATTCAGCAGTAATACGAAAGTCAATCCAAAAAGCACTGTATTTATGCAAAGATCAACAATTTTAGGCCTGGTGCTATTGACTCAATGTGAATCAAATCACAGAGAGAGTCATGGTATTTAATAGACTGAACAGTTTCAGTCAGAGCACGTCAAAGCTCCAACTCCAGGCTTCAGCAGGGATAGTGAGTGACTCTCAACTTCAGTGTCAATTTCATGAAAGAGAATACCCTTTCACAGAACCACAGAAACCCAAATGTCGCCCAAAGTTTAATCCGTTCCATAGCCAGAAATTTCAGAATTATTTTGAGATTTATATACTTTGTTTCAAATATTACAAAATAAATTATTTTAGTAATGGCCATAGATCAATTTTAGCTCAATTATTTTCTCTTCAAACTAAGCTATACTGATTAGGAGGGCAGGCTTGAGAATTCAGATGTATCCTAAGATATGCGCTCTAATGACTGCCTCAGAAATGTAAAACATGATTTATACTCATCAAAATCTGTCTCTTCCAAATTGTGATTTTATTTCCACTAAAGAACTCTGTAATCCTTTCCAACGCGTGAATTACAGTTTTAAAAAAATCTGTGGTTCCACTTAATCTTGAATGAGTACAGTCTCTAATTTTTCTCTGTTCAATCCACATGTCTAGTTTAAGACTGCATACTCTCACCTTCTGAAAAAATCAGGGGTGTTTGTGATTTGTGATTTGGGGTATGTTGTTTTTGTTTTTGTAATTTAAAATTTAGTTTGTTTGGATAGCTTAGCATATCAGTAAGAAACACAATCTTGTTCCAATAATTCAGGTGTCTGTGACCATGTCATTCTCAAGAATCCTTGATCTGCAGAAGACGACTGATAAGTCTGTTCAATAAATCTCCAAAATCTAGCCTTTAAATACGTGTAACACACACACGGTGCTTAAGGTCACAAGCATAAAAAAGGCACAATTCTCGTCGTTTATTTTACCATAGTACACAATACACTTGATCACAATTTTCTCAGTACAAACTATCCTAATGTCGGATGTGATGAAATTGGGCAAACCAACCTTTTCCTTGGATGCAACTAAATGAATGAACCTGATTTTATCATCCCATTGTATTTATGGCAAGTGAACTCAACTTTTCCATGTTACATAGGATTCTTTAACTTCCTTGGAGGCATATAGCTTTTGCGTGCTAACTTGTCAAGGACAAAATATATTCAACATATCTTAAGTGGACAGAACACATTCAGTCTGTGGGTTGCGTGTTGCGAGCTCCCAAAACAAGTTGGGGAAATATTTTAAAAGGCCAGTTTTCCCAGATGACCTTCAGGCCCTGAAGACGTTTGGTAGGAGAGTGGACTAGAATTATTTCCCAAGGCCAGAATTAATCAAAGGAGAAACAATCCCCAGATGGGAATGGGATGACTGAGGTAAAAAGGAAATTTGTCTTCTTTTACACATTTGATTCCATGCTTGATTCCAGTTGGACCACAAGGTTCTATCTTCAAGTTTCACGAACCCTTACTCATTACCTACAATACAGCAATCCATGCCTAGAACTTGAGTCCTCTTATTAAAACTAATGCAGGGAGGGGCAAGAGCAGGGGAGCACATGACACCCTAGGAGATGGGAAAAAGGTTAAGCATAGTTTTAACTAAGCGTACATGTAGAAGAACAGTGGAAGATGAGGCTGGAAAGGTAAAGTAAGGTAAGATTTTAGAGGGCCTTGAATGTCAGGATACAAACTTTAGATAGGGTGACTAACTTTACCCAGTTTGGCCAGTACTTTCCCAGTTTTACAACTGAATGTCTTATGTCCAGGGAACCCCTTCAGTCCCAGGAAAACCAGGACGATTGGTCACCCTAAATTTAGACTTTATCCACATAGCCAATGGGAAACCACTGAAAAAAAATTGTGATTTAAGCAGTACCATAGAGGGATCAATCTAGTAGCTATGAGTAAAATGCTCCAGAGGGAGAAAAAGGCATAAGGCAAGGATATTAGTTAGGTATATAGCTCCTTATCATCATATCCCATTACGTAACATCATGGAAGTAAAGAAAGGTGTTTCTTGTTTTATGTCCCCATACCCTTCCTACCAAAGGTTAACCTAACAAACTCTTCTACCATAAGGCATCAGTAGCCTATAATGGCATAATGTTACCACTTTGCTAGATAAATTTGCATTTTAATAGATACCAGAAAAGTAAATGGTAGGTATTTCACAGATAGAAACAGTAAGGAAGAGATTTGGAGGTTGGTACTTTTGGCAACACTCAAAACAGGCCCATGCCCCTGATACAAACACCTAGGCTCTCCAGGATTACCAATGTCTTGATTGAGGGGACCAGTGCAGCCACCAGCATCAGCAGACTCTGGAAGATTCACCTACTATCCCAGGAAGACAGACTGGCTTCTTTCCAAAACATTGAATGCTCCAGTCTTGTAAGTGAGGTGTTGTACTTCCTTTCTTGCAGGGATTTAGAAGAAAACCTGAGTTCTTGGTATATAATATGGGTTTCTAAGAACTGAAGGTGTCATTAAATACTTATTGTGGAAAGGGTGCTCTCAATCATCAGACCACTTTAGAATCTTGTTTCCACACGAAGACTTTGTGAGTCAAGTTTAACCAACAACAACACCTAAATGTAGAACTTGAGAAATTTTGACCAGTGAGACTAATGTAATAGGAGCTGTCTCAGGGCATCAATGGGTAGGCTACTCCCTTAGCGCCCACATTCAGGAATAGAAAAGAGCAGATAGGCCACTTCTGCACTCTCTGGTGCCATTCCTGTTGATACCTTGTTCAGTCTTTTAAAAGTGTGCTGTGATTCCAACTGGGCAGAAATGACAAAATACACTGTACAAATCGAAACTTTCTCAATAGATGGAGGTATTGTGGGGGATAAGCATAAGGGACCCCTGCAAAAGGGAAAAGAACCCAAAGATAAATGTGGTCGTACCTAAGGTTTCAAACAGACAACTTGCCTCTTAAACCTTGAGCTAAAAAGCTGTGCTCCACAAAAAAGCATACAATATTTTTTTCTATAAAATGAGCTGCAAAGACAGCTGATACTCTAAAGCAGGAGGTTATGGGATTGCCAACATTAAAATTTATAAGATAGATAGTTTGAAGAAAGCCTGATGCTTCCCCAAGTTTCAGTAAGAATAATATCATTAGAAATGACCAATACTGCCAGAATTTGTTCAAATCTAGAGGTATGCGTATTGATGTGCTTTCAACAACAGATTTCAGTAATGATATCTTTGGTTAAAGGAAATCTGAAACATAAAAGTTGTGTTTTGTAACTGGAGCTCCCTAGCCCACTTTACATGAACATTTGTGTTAAACTAAAAAACACCTCTTGAGACACTTCAGTATTTTTAGGGTCTTTAAGATGAAATTGTAACAAGGGGTAAAGAACTCAGTGATTTTCCTTACCTTGCCAAAATGTAGTTCCATTCTTCAAAGGTATAATGGCTGACGATGCCATTATAGGTGATCACCTTCAAGGATTCTTAATTACCTTCAAGAGATGTGACATTCAAGGCCAATGGATAGTTGTATCTGTTGATACAAACAACTCCCAAAAAACTAGAGGAACTAGGAGTTATCTTCTATTTTATTAGGGACTGTCTGTTGGTTAGTTGATTATTTGGTTATTTGGTTGCTCGGTTGCTTGCGAGCTTTCTGAGAGTTATAAAGGCAGAATAAAAACAAATTTTAGATGTGGACTTGAGGGAATAGGATCTCTGAAAAAACACGAAATGTATCCAAGAGGAATCACTAAATACCTGGACTCTGTAACAAAATAGTACCGTCAATACAAAAACACAATAGTTAGCCTGGATAAAATACTAATAACTGTAAAAATCTACTTGGATCATGGTAGGTTAATAACGTTCAGAGTTACATAACCCCTCAGGAACAAAACCGTAGCCTTAAATGGAATACAATTCTTTATTTCCTGAAGGGTTTTTTTTCCCCCTCATTATTATTCCTACTAGAGCCCAATTAGACTCCAAAAAAGAATTTAACTTGGTAAAAAATAAGCTCAGAAGAATGAAACAAAGGGTAATTCTAATCTATAACTTTGACATGGAGTAGAATAAAGAAGTTTTAATCACTTAGAGCACAGATATAAAACTACTGGATCATCTGTACATGTCAAATAGAACTTCAGGCATTCTCATGTAGACATCTTTCGGAGACCCCTGAAAAGTACTGATCTCATACATTTTCTGTCCCATTGTCAGATACATCATGCTATAGGTTTTGAAAACTGTATTGTTTCATTTGTTCCTTATTACCATTGAAGGTAGGCAGAAAAATTATTATAACCTTCATTTTACAAATGAGAAAGAACTATGCTGAGATTTGTTTATAATTATCTGATAAAGTCAGGAGTAGAACTTCAGACTCCTGGTACAATATTCTCAGTCCACTTTGCTACCTTCTATTGAGCTGGGATCTATAATGCCAATTTGGTAGCCTCCAAGTTCACCAGGTGATTTAAAACAACCACAATTTCTTTGATTTGTGAATGAAAGTTTATTACTTAAAATCTCTTAAAACACACAACAGTAAAATGTTTTGGACCAAGGGCTAATAAGGACTACAATGGATTATCATCTACTAACTGGTAGTAATCATCACAATAAGGATGCAAGTATGTAATCACAACTGCCCACGCACTTTAGCCAATACATACAAAGATTTGTACTACCTAATCCACTGCCATCCACCAGTCTATCTCCCTTGGTTTTTACATCTTTGAGCTTGTCTCAGAATGATGAGACTATCTCCTTTATCTGTCCATGACATACAACAGCTTTGACATTGGTCTCTAGAAGATTCAGAAAGAGGCAGTTTGGATAGAGAATCAGCCCCCCTCTGCATTCTCCTGTAGGACAGATGCAGGATTCCAATCATAGGTATTAAATAAGTTGGCTGCCAAGTTAGTTTATACATCTCCCTCTAATTGGGCTTTGGGGACCATGACTTGTGTCAATTGCCAATCAGCTATTTCTATCAATATCAACATCTTACCCACCAAAAACCCACTGCCATCAAGTCAATTCCAACTCATAGTGACTCTACAGGACAGAGTAGAACTGCCCCATAGAGTTTCCAAGGAGTGCCTGGTGGATTCAAACTGCCACCTCTTGGCTAGCAGCCATAGTACTTAACCACTACACCACCAGGGTTTCCATCAACATCTTACCAACCAAACCAAATCCAGTGCCGTCGAGTCGATTCTGACTCATAGTGACCCTACAGGAGAGAGTAGAACTGCCCCATGAAGTTTCCAAGGAGCGCCTGGTGGATTCGAACTGCCACCTCTTGGGTAGCAGCCATAGTACTTAACCACTACACCACCAGGGTTTCCATCAACATCTTAGGGTTGGCCAATTTGCATATGACAAAAACAGGGCTTGGTTTATAAACCTGCTTAGAAACTAACTTCATACCATAAACCAACTTTCCACCATAAATAACTGCATAATTGTTGACAACTTATTACTTCTCTCTCTTGAAAAACCCTTTCCTACTAGCTCTTGTTCCTAAATATTTTATTTCCTAAACTTATAATCACTAGTAACTCTATTTCTAATTCTGTTCCATATAGCAAACATACTCAATACAACAATCCATTCCTTGCAGCAGAGTTACAGCTTAACAATTCTTAAACATGTCAATTATACAATCAAAGCAAACATTGCAATCTATTTTATCTAGTCCTGAGGTACCATTATAGTCCAATATTTCCAGGTGACCTAGCTAGCCAAAAGGCTTACCAGCTCCATGTATTATGAGGCTGTAGCATCTTCGTGCTTTGACATCTAAGTACCATGTTGGCCATTAGTTGTTTTACAGTAGGATCCAGGTCTTGTTTCAAAGTCTGAAGTAGTCTTACAGGTCTCTCTTGATGTATTTTGATGACCTGCTTGAGTTAGTATGGTTGCTTGTATACCCTCATTAACCCTAAGAGTTTTAACAAGCTCACACTAATCTATCGTGAAATTGTTGTAAAATCCATATTCCAAAGTTTTACTCTTCAGTATCTATGTTTGAGAAGCCGTAGGCCTGACCATTTACAGTCACACCGCTCACCAGATAGAATCTGTAGCAGACTGGTGATCTCTCCTTGGATGTTTCCTGATCTTATTCAAGTAGTTATATTTTGAATTTTATTCTAACACAAAATTACAGCCCAATTTCCTAAAGTACAAATTCCTAGTGGGGAGCATATATCTTCCCTGGCTATTTCTCTGCCTTTCATTAAAGCATAGGCTCTTTTAACTTTTATCCAGTGCCTCTGTTGTTATTCTTCTCAACTGCTAACTGTATAGATTTCCTTCTTTAACTATTATCTCTAATCTTCCTTGTAAAACTGCTCCTATTGGAATGGAGGGATAAACTGTCTTCTTGCTCTGTTTAATTTGGCATATTCCCTTTGCACTGCATCCCTTGTTTGCTACTTCTGACATAACTGCATATCTAGAGTCTCCTGCACTGGGTACTGTAGATGTGCAGAAGTAAGGTTCCTCAATCTGCTGTCTAGTATGGCTGTCTGGTATTATTCACAGTAGTTGGTCTGTGATATAAGTTTTATTTCTATTATCTGTGTCTTTGTTTGCCCCCCTAAGTCCCCTGTATTCTCATCTACTCTATCAGTCTTTCCACATAGCAGTCTATCGTGGAACTTTTGCATATTAATGTTTTGGAAGCTCTGTAATTTCTTTTGTATTTTCAAAAGAGTCTGCAGTAGCTTTTTTTAATACAGTAGTCCCTTTTCATAAATTTCTTAGGTCGACATATCCTGAAATTCAGTAGCCAAACTGACTTGTTTCTCCTGCTACTGCTATAAGGTCATACAGTCTATAATCATTTCCATTTATCTTTCACCACACCACCCAATGCCAGTGAGTCAGTTCTGACTCATGACAACCCCATGTATGTCAGAGTAAAACTGTGCTTCATAGAGTTTTCAGTGGCTGATTTTTGGGAAGTAGGTAGCCAGGCTTTTCTTCTGAGGCACTTCTGGATAGACTCAAACCTCCAACCTTTCGGTTAGCAGCTGAGTGTTAACCATTTACACTAACCATTTAAAGATAGCTAATTATCTATGTATGCAAACCTCACTTAGTATTAGATTCAGCACTTGTCATGCTGGTCAACTCTGAAGTCGTATGTATAAACTGTTATTTTAATCCTTTTGACTATGTTTTAGGACTCTGAATTAATTGGTATAGTCTGGTTGGTTTCTACTATATCTTTACCTTGTTGTTGCCCATGTCATGAAATGCAAAGGCTATTTTCTAAGAAGGAGGCCCATAGTATCCATGTGCTTCTCTGAGGGGTAGCTATTCTTCCAAATGGAAGTGAGGACACTGTATGGCAGGTAGGTACTTGGTATGATCAGTGAATTTCTTGCATTTATTTGGTCCTTCTCTGTTTTGATATGAGGGTCCTTCAACTACTGCATTTTCTCCTTCTGGCACTGGTAGAATTATTGTGGCTAACCACATGTTGCTTAAATCCATTATTGCTCCCATCTCTCAACAGTAAAGATTTCTAGGTCAAGGTTGCAGCAGGTCCACTGTTAATAAGCCTATCAGGTCTTCTTTTGAAATTCAGTTTTACACAAGAAAATGTACTTTATCCGCTTGTACTTGTAGAAGTGCCATAAGTGTTTGACTTTCCACTGGTGAATAGTTTTTGTAGGGATTTGCCTAGCTTTTCTAGTGCCGGTACTTCTCTCTTGTTACAATTTGGTATAATTTGTAAGTTCCATTTGGGGAACAATATTACAGAGTAGTTGTAATGTGTGTCATCATCCATGCGTGCTAGAACAGTCCTGTATTGGAACATCCTGGTCCAGGCTTTTTCAAAGGTTTCTCCCAGACAACAGTCATCTGAGAATCTTCCTGAAGTTTAATTTCTGGTAAGTGTTGCATTTTCAGAACTATTTCCCTCTGCCTGTTATCACAGCCTTTGTTTGATACACTCTCACTTAAAGACCCAGTAAGGAGTTATATCTTTCCATGTAAAGTGACCCAACATTGTCCTGTTAATGTGTACGTATGCACAGTAGTACCATCCTGGGAGGTATTCCTCTTTTAATTTTTGTTCATTGTAAGACAGAAAAATTAGATCCCAAGATGTGATAAGACTTTATCAGTGCATCACTCCAGTGTTAGATGAGGAATTTTATTCCCCTAGCTATTGTTTGCTCCCGCCATGGATAACAAGGTCGGGTAAACGGAAGAAACATATTACAGAAGTCAGAGCTTTTTGAATAAACACAAGAAGAAAAGAGGCCAGTATCTGCTGGAAACACATCAAGTCTTACTTGTTCTATAAGGTACTGGTAATGAAAAAGTGCAGAACTAGAAGAAAACGAATATTGCTATATCCAGAAAAATAACAACATGTTTGAAACAGACATGATCAGTTCTCATATGCTGCCAAGGACTAACTGTATCTTATTCACTTACGTCATTGTTTATACCAGGGACTATATCTTCAGATAAGTCACCTATGTCTGACATGGCTTGATCTATATCAAAGATTAGGTCTTCATCTTCTCTTGGTGTAAGTATTGAATCTAAATCTGAGAGACTGGCAAGTTCTGGCAGTGAAGCTTCCTCAGGAGGAGATGCACCCGCATCTACCTCTTCTTCTCTAGTATTTTGTTCTACACAAGGAGCTTGTTGTTCTTGCGAAATCACCTGTAAAAGCTCTTCAGCTATTCTTATTAACTGGGCTACACAATGAACAAGTCCACCAATTAATACGGGAACTGACACTGACTCCATGACTCTATGCTTTCCTCAGTAGATAATATATTACTAAAAGTTGCAGCAAATGGGCTCTTGGTGACAAGGGATCCTGTGGGGCTGGCAATGGTTCTGTGGTTGGTTTAGACAAGAAATGAGGCTGTTAATATTATTGTGATGACCAAGTACTGAATGAGGCCAGTGGTTCTATAGCACTTTTTGATGATGCTGGTGAATCTCCCAAAAAACTTACACTAGTAGTGAACTGCTATTATAATGACCATCAGATAGATTGCCGCAGCCAAGAGAAAACAGCAAAGCAGATCTAATAACAGAAAAGAGAAATATAAAGATTAGTATCCTTAAGCCTTTATCTATCCTACAGATTTTGGTTGCAGGATACCCCTATCAGGAGTTACCCTCCTTTTATGATAGCTTAATGAGAAGCTACTATCCATATTCTTTCCTTTGAACGTCTCCTGGTCTTTATCCCTGGTTACGGATTTGAACATCTCTTTCTTGAATATCTCTATTGAGGAAGATACATTCACGTAAAACAAACCCATTCACTTAAAAAAATTTTTTTTTTATTCACTTAGGGTCTTTCAATTAGCTCTGTTTTTATTAGCACCTTCGCTTCACTGCCATTTATATCTTGATGCTACTAAATTCTTTCGATGTTTTTAATAATCCATTCATTAATGCTTCCAAACACCCTTGCCAGCTGGGGAGTATATGGTAATACAAGTCCCACACTCTCTAACTTTTGCCAAACCGTGGACAACTTTAGCTATAAAATTCATTCCTTGGCCATTTCCTATTATTGTCGGACTTCCGTATTTAGCAGCTAGTTCCTCTAAATTTGTCTAAAGCCAAGGTTGTGCTACTTTCATCTGCATATTTGGTAGGCTATGGAAATTCTCTTATTGAGTAAGTATACACTTCTGTAAGGCAATTTTTTTTTTAATTCTAGGTATTAGTCCACTATAATCTACCTACCATATTTGTCTGGTTTACTCCCACCCCTGATGAGTTTGTTGAGGTTGCGGGAAGTTTTTAGTAATCTGACATATCTCATATTGTTTACTCAGGTTATCTGTTTGATTCATAGAAAGCTTTTCTCCCCTACTTTCTCATCCACTTAGCTAGTATGTTCATGTCCCCGTGCTCTGAGTTTCCATGTGCCCATTCTGCAATCTCAAATTGAACTAACAAGGTAGCTGAGTTAGGACTTAAGAGTCCTCAAGGCTGCAGAGTCTCTATTAGTTCTGAGGGTCAGATTGTCTCCTCCCTCACTCCAATCTCAGTCAGGCTTTCTCTAGTGGAAAATTGTAGGAAGCAGCCATCACCTCACTCCTTCAGGATACTGCCAAGTTTCTAACTGCTCAGTTTCCAGCAATTCTGACCAGAGTACGACCCAGCAATGCACAGGTTTCACATCCAGCTGACCCCACCTCTTGAATCTTTATTGAATTACAGCAAGTCATCAGCCAGATGGTCTATGACTTACACATGGAGCTTGCTGTTCTCCACAGAGCCTGGTTTGACCCATTCAGTTATATATTATCTCCACTTAGCATAGGTCTTGTCAGAACCACTATTTTTTTTTGGTCCAAAATCCTACTCATACACATGGGGTTTTCTCTGATAAGAGCCACAATCATGATGACCAGAAGGCAGATTTTGGTTGGAGATAACTTTCCATCTGAATTCCGGGAGAATGGGTACTAGATGGCATGATAGTTTGCTTTATTAACTCAAATTATCTCTGTTTTATGATTAGAGAAAAAGTGATCTGGGAGAAGAAAATATAGAAAGAAATCAATGAAAGGAATTTAGCATTAAAGTACAGCATGTATTAACTCATCAGAAAGGAAATACAGAAGAAACAAGAAAAAAAAAACAAACCCATTGGCGTCAAGTTGACTCCAACTCACAGCAACCCCACAGGACAGAGGAGAGCTGTCCCATAGAGTTTCCAAGGAGCGGCTGGTAAATTTGAACTGACAACCTTTTGGTTGGCAGCCGAGCTCTGAACCACTGCACCACCAGGGCTCCATAGAGAAGAAAAGTGTGTGTTAAATATTGCTAGAGACTACCATCACGGTTTTAACAGGAAGCAATAACCTACTATTGTGCCCACAGCCCAGAGACACAAGAAGGTAACGCATGCGCACTCACACAAAACCTAATTAACTTCTGGCTTCTTATTTTTTTCCCTTTCACCAGTTATTTTTTGTTAGCTTGTTTTTGTTTTGTTTTTCGAAGTTTCTCCATCTCCCTATACCAAACCAAAAATAAACCCACTGCTGCCAAGTCCATTCCGACTCATAGAGATCCTAAAGGACAGAGTAGAACCGCCCCATAAGGTGTCCAAGGAGTGGCTAGTGGATTCAAACTGCTGACCTTTTGGTTAGCAGCTGAGCTCTTAATCACCTCCACCAGGGCTCCTATCTCTCTCTAAAATACCTGTTGCCTGCCGAGTCAATTCTGACTCATAGTGACCCGATAAGAAACAAAACAAAACAAAAAAATAGGACTCTTTTATTCCCTCTCTTGGTCAATCAATATGCCTCCATTCATTCACCTACGTGTTTCATTCTGTCTCACTCTCTCTGTATCTCCATCTTTCCCTATCCCTTTCCCTTTCCACCATCTTTTCTTCCATCTCCCTCCCTAAAGTGTGCAAAATTTAGAAATTATATTCCATTCATCAAACTGATACTATATTTATTAAGTTTTACATTACATGATCTAGATGTAAAAAGCAAAAAAGTAGAACATGTCAAATTTTGCTCTCTTTTCTATAAAGACAAATGTAGTAATAAAATCAGAAGCATAACTAAGGTATGGCAGGTAGAGAGCATGCCCTGTGCACCACTTGAGGAGGGGTGCTAACAAGCAGTTTCTATTGGCCATCGCAGTTCCCATCGCCAGCTGTGAGAGATCATTCAACAATTTAAAACTGATTGCCGTAGGCGCTATTTTCCACAGATAGGCCCCTGATTACTTATTCAGCCCTTGATTTAGTTTATCTGCGGCTCAGTCACTTTTGATTGGAAAGAAAAAAAAAAAGTTTCCTGACCTAGCCTTAACCTCACTGAACCCGTTGACTCTTGAGTTCTCTAATCCACAATTCCTATCTCCAAAGCATTTTGGAACCTAGGAGCATGGCTGCGGGGAGGGCGGTGGTGGTGAGAAACTGCTAAGTATTGCAACATCAAGAAAGAGTATTTTTTTAAAAGTTGCTCTAATGTCTATTCCGACTCATGACAATCCTGTGTGTTTCAGAGCAGAACTACGCTCCACAGGGCTGTGTTCTTAAGCAGTTATGGTTAACTCCCAAAGCAACCAACCTCTGACACCTGTTTGCCTAAGGTGTATTCTGGATAGTGTGCGCCTAACCCCAGCTCACTGTAAGGGCCGTTTTACTAGCTATTCCCTCTGCCTGGGTTGCTTTTCCCCCTGGAAAAAATGACTTTGCCATTCTAGTCTCAGCTTAAATACCGCCTCCTCAGATTTCTGGCCCCCAACCTGAAACAGCCCCTAAACATTCCCTTTCTCATTATGCACACATGCATTTTTTCATTATGGCACCTATAGCTACCTCATATTTTCTTGTTTATATATTTGTTTTTGTCAGTCTACCACCACCACATACACATAGCCTGAAATGTAAGTGCCACGAGAGTCAGAAATGTGGCTGATTTGTTCTCTGCTCTATATCTAGGGCTCAGACAAGTGCATGTCACACAATAGGCATCTAATAAGTGTTTTTTTAATGACTAAAGGAAGGGGAGGAAGGGAATGAGGGAGAAAGGGAGGAAAAATTTACAGCTCACTCATTCAGTAAATATTAAGCCTCTACCATGCATGTCAATAATAACAGGGCACACAAAGAAAAGCCATTCATTAAAACACAGTTAAAAAGATGAACAGGCAACTCACAGACTGAGAGCAAATATTTGCAAACCATATATCTGACAAACAACTTGTAACCAGAATATATATATATATAACAAAAAGTCAAACAACCCAATTTAAAAAATTGGGCAACAGATTCACACAGACATTTCACAAAGGAAGAAAAATTAATAGCCAATAAGCACATGAAAACATACTCGACATCATTATTCATCAAGAAATGCAAACTAACATCACAATGAGACACTACAACACTCTCTCCAGATTGGCTAAAATTAAAGACTTTCAACACCAAATATTGACAGAGATAGAGATTAAACAGAAATCTCATACACTGTTGTTGGGAGTGTAAAACAGTACAATCGCTTCAGAAAAATGTCTGGGAGTTTCTTATAAAACTAGGCATACACCTATCTATGGCCCAGCAATTTCACTCCTAGGTATTAACCCAAGAGAAATGTAAGTGCATGTTCACAGAACGACTTTTGCAAAATGGTTATAGTAGCTTTATGCATTATAGCCAAAAAACTGGAAAAAGCCCAGGTGTCCATCAACAGAATAGAGACAAACTGTGGTATATTCATACAATACTACTCAGCAGTAAAAAGAAATGAACTAATGATAAAGGCAACAACATGGATGAATATCAAAAACTGTGCACTTAATGAAAGCAGCTAGACACGAAAGAATACATACTGTATGATTCCATTCATAGAAAATTTTAGAAAATGCAAACTAATCTATGGTGGGAAAAAATCAGAATAGGGTTGTATTTAGGTAACTGGGGACTGATTGGGAAGGGGCATATAAGAACTTTATAGGGTGATGGTAACAGTCATATTTTGGATGGGGTTTTGGGTTACACACCAACCCAAAACCAAACCCACTGCTGTCGAATCGATTCCGACTCATAGCGACCGTACAGGACAGAGCAGAACTGCCACACAGAGTTTCCAAGGAGCGCCTGGCGGATTCAAACTGCCGACCTTTTAGTTAGCAGCCATAGCACTTAACCACTATGCCACCAGGGTTTCCTTGGGTTACACAGGGGTATGCATTTGTCAAAACTCACAGAATAGTACTTTTAAGATCTGTGCATTTTAGCTGTATGTAAATTTTACACCTCCCAAAATATAAGCAAAGCACAATCCCCAGCTTCAAGAAGCATATTTCAGATGAGATTACATGCCAATAATTATTTGAGTGAAAGCTGACATTTATTAAGGTTCTATTATGTGTCAAGCACTGTGTAAGCCACTTTTCTTATATTAGTACATTTAATCCTCACAATTACCCCCACGAAGTTATAGATGGCAAAACTGAGATTCATAGATATTAAGTACTTGCCCATAGTCATACGGCAAGTAAGATGCAGAGCTAGGATTTAAACCCAGGTCTGCCTTCTAAAGCCCTATGCTAGGGAACAGGAATTCAGGTACCTACAGGAGCAAATTTTCCTTTGTTGGGCCTGAGCTAACATAGCATTCTCCTAAGCAAGAATGGAACTGAGAATGGTAACTTCATTTGCCATCCCTAGAAACTGGCTGACTCCCAAGTTGATTGTTTTTTCTAAGGCAAAGGGATGGAGAGAGCCTGGGGAGCCTCACCATCCAAGACTAGGATCAGGGAGATTTGGTCCTTTGTCTGCCCTTCCACTGAGCTACTGAATTGGCCCAAACACTCATAAACTACTCACCTGTGATAGACCTGAGATGGCTGAAAGAGCCAAGGGTCTTTGTATTAAACTATTTTCTGGACTTCCCGCTTTCAAACAGGATGTAGTAGATCATGACAGGAACGCTCCCGCCACAACTAAAAAACAATAATTACAAAAAAAAAAGGTAAATTGCAAAATCGATCTGTTTAAAGATATCCACGAGCTGCGAGGAAAGGAAGGACAAGATGAACTAAAATTTGAAAGAAGGAAAAGTCCTTACTAAGTGAGCTAACAATCCCTGGTCTTTCCCTACCTTGCAGCATTCGTTAATTCTGGATACAAGTGGAGATTTGGGCTTGGCCCCAGGCTGAGGGACCCTACTAAGAGAAACCAAAGTCAGCAGAACTTTGGTGGTTGCCCGAGGCTAACAAAATAGACTAAAAACTTGTTAGAAGCCCGGAAGGTAGCCGTGGCTCTTACCAGACGCGAGCCGAGGGTTAGGTAGGCGGTGCGGTGGGAAAGCGAGCTCTTGCACAA
Organism: Elephas maximus indicus; assembly: GCF_024166365.1. Classification (NCBI taxonomy): domain Eukaryota; kingdom Metazoa; phylum Chordata; class Mammalia; order Proboscidea; family Elephantidae; genus Elephas; species Elephas maximus. Next base: position 45,564,034 of record NC_064846.1, read on the forward strand.
TCTCGTGATACTTCGGAGACGCGGTAACAACAGAGGGAAGGGAAATTCGCAAATCCTCTACTGGTTTATCCGTCCAAACATTTCTTAGATTTTGAAGTTGGGGGCCGGGGAAAGTTTAATAAGCTCAAAATCACCCCCAAAGGGCACTTGTGACGGAATAATTCTAAAATGTATAAGGATAAGTAAAGGGTTTAAAACCAAAACCCAGAGCAGCTGCGTGGAGTCGATTCTGTCTCCTGGTGACTCCATGTTTTTTCAGAGTAGAACTGTGCCCCATGGGGTTTTAATGGCTGTAACCTTTCAGAAGCAGTTTGCCAGACCTTTCTTCCAGGTGCAGAGGTGCCTCTGAGTAGATTCTAATGCAAACCTTTCATTTAGTAGCCAATCGCTTAACCATTTGCGCCACCCAGGGATCCCCAATTTGTATACACATTATATATCCTGGTGGTGAAGTGGTTAAGAGCTCAGGTTGCTAACCAAACGGCAGGCAGTTCCAATCCACCAGCAGCTCCTTGGAAACCCTATGGGGCAGTTCTACTCTATCCTATAAAACAAACCAAAATCAAACCTGTTGCGGTCAATTCTGACTCATGGCGACCCTATAAGACAGAGCAGAACTGCTCCATAGAGTTTCCAAGGAGCGCCTGGTGGATTTGAAGGCCAGCCTTTTGGTTAGCAGCCGTAGCACTTAACCAGTACACCACCAGTTTCCAATAGGGTGGCTCTTAAACGTGATGATAGACAATAACAACATATTTTAAAACTACTACAAACCAATCAGGAGCCCTGGTGGAGCAATAATTAAGTGCTCACTCACTGCTAACAGAAAAGGTTGTCAGTTCTAACCCACCCAGCTGCTCAGTGGAAGGAAGACCTGGCAATCTTCTTTCATAAAGAATACAGTCAAGAAAACCCTATGGGGCAGTTCTCTGTCACATGGGGGCCCTATGAGTCAGAATCAACTCAGCAGCACACAACAACAACACAAATCAATAAGAAAAAGATAGACAACATGTTTTTAAAAAAAGGAAAAAAAAAGAAACCGACACTTCACAGAAGATAATATCCAAATGATCTATGAGCATATGAATAGATGTTTAATATTATTATTCATCAGGAAAATGCAAATTAAAACCACAATGAGAGTTTATGGTAATGGCAAAATCTCATTAAGGGTAGATTACACAGCCAATTACTGTATTTGCTGTCAATAAGTCATACACCTATAAAAAGGTGAATTGGGAGAAGTTATGTGACAGATATATTTACAACAATGAGAAAAAAAAGAGTAGATGCTGAGGCTGCCACGTATAACCAAACACATCACAGGATTGGGTTCCTAGGTTTGGAGGTTTAGGGACATGATTTCAAGGGACATCCCAGTTAATTGGCCTAATAATGTGTTCAGTGCTTCTCTTCTACCTCCTACTTGTGCCTGGGGTCTTAAAAACTTGTAAGCGGCAATCCAAGGCACAAGAATTGGTTTCTATTCACCTGGAGCAACAGAAGAAGAAGAATCAGGAACAGGAGGAGGAAATGGATGTGTGGCTAACTGCCTTCATAAACAACTGCCTCATTTACCATGAGACCAGAAGAACTGGATGGTGCCTGGCTACCATTACTGAACATTTTGATCAAATATTCCATAGACGAACCCTGGTCAAAAGGGGGGAAATGTAGGACAGAAATTGAAATCCTCGTAGACTCCAAACTTTCTGGAGCCATGGAGGCAGAATGAACCTCTGAAACTATTGTCCTGAAATAGTCTTTAAACCTTAAACCAAAAATATCCCCTGAAGTCTTCTTAAGAACTAACAGTAGTTTAGCTTAACTAGTAAAGAATGTCTGCCTTGAGCACTGTGCTCTTTCAAGATCTGTCTATATGGGATCAAATTGATAACGGCAGCTCCAGAGATAGGAAACTTAAGGGGCAGCAAGCTTATGTTAATAGGAAAAGGAAGGTGCAAATGGTTGCACAACTAAAAGAATGAAATCAGTGTCACTGAATTGTACATGTAGAAGTTGTTGAGTTGGTATACGTTCTGCTGTGTCTATTCTCAACAACAACAATAAAAATAAAATATTTTTAAAAAGAAAAAAATACAATGAGATATACAACACCCCCACAAGAATGGCTAAAGTAGAAAGACTGACTACAGTAAGCATTAGCAAGAATGTGAACCAACTGGATCTCTCATACGTTGCTGGTGAAGTGTCAACTGGTATAAATACCTTAGAAAACTCTTTGGCAGAATCTACTAAAGCTAAGTGTACATGTATGGCATGACCCTGCAATTCTACTCCTACATATATACCAAAATAAAAGAATGTAAATTGCACCAAAAGTCATGTACATGAATGTTGAAAGAAACCAGATGCATAAAAGTACCTATATCATTCTATTTGGGTGAAATTCAAGAACCTGGAAAACAAATCTATGGAATAGAAGGGAGCACTATAGTTACCTGTGGTGGGAGCTTACTGACAGGGATGGGATATGAGGAAGACTTCTGGGGTGCTGAAAATGTTCTATATTTTTATGTGGTTACATATATATTTTTAAAAACCATTGAACACTGTACCCTTAAGATTTGTGCACCTCAATTTATGGATGGCATACATTAAAAAAAATTAGTTCTGTGTTTCCTTCTTATAAAACTAGTGAGGGTAGCAAGGCAGTGCTCAGAGTCTTGCCAGGCAGGGGTAGATTAACCAGTATGCAAGGTACACATGGGCTTACTTGTGTTTACTTACTAATTTGTAGTGCACAATTTCACATGTGTTTCACCACCGAACTTTTGCTTCGCATTCTATTGCTTTAACCACTGTGCGTCAGGGTTGTATTCTTTCACCATACCTATTCAATCTGCATGTTGAGCAAATAATCCGAGAAGCTGGACTATATAAAGAATGGGGCATCAGGATTGGAGGAAGACTCATTAACAACCTGTGTTATGCAAATGACACAACCTTGCTTGCTGAAAGTGAAAAGGACTTGAAGCACTTACTAATGGAGATCAAAGACCACAGCCTTCAGTATGGATTACACCTCAACGTAAAGCAAACAAAAATCCTCACAACTGGACCAATGAGCAACATCATGATAAACGGAGAAAAGATTGAAGTTGTCAAGGATTTCATTTTACTTGGATCCACAATCAACATCCATGGAAGCAGCAGTCAAGAAATCAAAAGACACATTGCATTGGGTCAATCTGCTGCCAAGGACCTCTTTAAAGTGTGGAAGAGCAAAGATGTCACCTTGAAGACTAAGGTGTGCCTGACCCAAGCCATGGTATTTTCAATAACATTATATGCATGTGAAAGCTGAACAATGAATAAGGAAGACTGAAGAAGAATTGACGCCTCTGAATTGTGGTGTTGGTGAAGAATATTGAATATACCATGGACTGCCAAAAGAACGAACACATCTGTCTTAGAAGTACAACCAGCATGCTCCTTAGAAGCAAGGATGGTGAGAGTGCGTCTTACATACTTTGGACATGTTGTCAGGAGGGATCAGTCCCTGGAGAAGGACATCATGCTTGGCAGAGTACAGGGTCAGCAGAAAAGAGGAAGACCCTCAACGAGGTGGATTGACACAGTGGCTACAATAGGCTCAAGCATAATAACGATTGTAAGGATGGCCCAGGACCGGGCAGTGTTTCGTTCTGTTGTGCACAGGGTCGCTATGAGTTGGAACCGACTCGACGGCATCTAACAACAACAACAACAAGCTAGATAAAATACAGCACACGCAAATAAATTTAAGTTTCAGCTAGACAATGAATATTTTTTATTGTAAGAATGTCCCGAATATTGTATGGGACATACTTATACTAAAACATTATTTCTCATTTGGCTGGAATTTGGGGAGTCCTGTATAACAAGCATAATAACAATGATTGTAAGGATGGCTCAGGACCAGGCAGTGCTTCGTTTTAGGGTCATTATGAGTCGGAACCGACTCGACGGCACCTAACAACAACAACACAACCACTGTGCTACCAGAGTTACTTAAGTGTCTAACAGTAGAATGGAAAAGGAGCAAAGAAATTCAAGTCCTCTGGGTCTATGTTTACAGTTAATAAGCTTCTGTGCATTGTTATTGTTGTGGTTAGGTGCCATCGAGTCAGTTCCGACTCATAGCGACTCCAGATGCAACGAAACACTGCCTGGTCCTGCGCCATCCTCACAATTGTTGCTATGCTTCAGCCCGTTGTTGCTGCCACTGTGTCAGTCCATCTGCTTGAGGCTCTTCCTCTTTTTCACTAACCATCTACTTTACCAAGCATAATAGATATCCTTCTCCAGGCACTGGGCCCACCAAAGTACCTGAGACAAAGTCTCACCATCCTCTCTTCTAAGGAGTGTTCTGGCTGCACTTCATCCAAGAGAGATTTGTTCGTTCTTCTGGCTTTTTTTTTTTTTCTGGCAGTCCACAGTATATTCAATATTCTTCATGAATACCATAAGTCAAATGCATCAATTCTTATTCGGTTTTCCTTATTCATTATCCAGCTTTCACATGCATATGAGGTGATTGAAAACACCATGGCTTGGGTCAGGCACACCTTAGTCTTCAAGGCGACATTTTTGCCTTTCAACACTTTTTTTTTTATTAACTTTTATTGAGCTTCAAGTGAACGTTTACAAATCAAGTCAGTCTCTCACATATAAGTTTATATACCTTTTACTCCATACTCCCACTTGCTCTCCCCCTAATGAGTCAGCCCTTCCAGTCTCTCCTTTCGTGACAATTTTGCCAGCTTCCAGCTCTCTCTATCCTCCCATCCCCCCTCCAGACAGGAGATGCCAACACAGTCTCAAGTGTCCACCTGATATAATTAGCTCACTCTTCATCAGCATCTCTCTCCTACCCACTGTCCAGTCCCTTTCATGTCTGATGAGTTGTCTTCGGGGATGGTTCCTGTCCTGGGCCAACAGAAGGTTTGGGGACCATGACCGCCGGGATTCCTCCAGTCTCAGCCAGACCATTAAGTATGGTCTTTTTATGAGAATTTGGGGTCTGCATCCCACTGATCTCCTGCTCCCTCAGGGGTTCTCAGTTGTGCTCCCTGTCAGGGCAGTCATCGATTGTGGCCGGGCACCAACTAGTTCTTCTGGTCTCAGGATGATGTAGGTCTCTGGTTCATGTGGCCCTTTCTGTCTCTTGGGATCTTAGTTGTCGTGTGACCTTGGTGTTCTTCATTCTCCTTTGCTCCAGGTGGGTTGAGACCACTTGATGCATCTTAGATGGCCGCTTGTTAGCATTTAAGACCCCAGACGCCACATTTCAAAGTGGGATGCAAAATGTTTTCATAATAGAGTTATTTTGCCAATTGACTTAGAAGTCCCCTTAAACCATGGTCCCCAAACCCCCGCCCTTGCTCCGCTGACCTTTGAAGCATTCATTTTATCCTGGAAACTTCTTTGCTTTTGGTCCAGTCCAAATGAGCTGACCTTCCATGTATTGAGTGTTGTCCTTCCCTTCACCTAAAGCAGTTCTTATCTACTAATTAATCAGTAAAAAACCATCTCCCTCCCTCCCCCTCTCGTAACCACAGAAGTATGTGTTCTTCTCAGTTTATACTATTTCTCAAGATCTTATAATAGTGGTCTTATACAAATATTTGTCCTTTTGCCTCTGACTGATTTCGCTCAGCATAATGCCTTCCAGGTTCCTCCATGTTATGAAATGTTTCACAGATTTCGTCACTGTTCTTTATCGATGTGTAGTATTCCATTGTGTAAATACACCACAATTTATTTACCCATTCATCCGTTGATGGACACCTTGGTTGCTTCCAGCTTTTTGCTATTGTAAACAGTGCTGCAATAAACATGGGTGTGCATATATGTGTTTGTGTGAAGGCGCTTGTTTCTGTAGGGTATATTCCGAGGAGTGGGATTTCTGGGTTGTATGGTAGTTCTATTTCTTACTGTTTAAGATAACGCCAGACAGATTTCCAAAGTGGTTGTACCATTTTACATTCCCACCAGCAGTGTATAAGAGTTCCAATCTCTCCGCAGCCTCTCCAACATTTATTATTTTGTGTTTTTTGGATTAATGCCAGCCTCGTAGGAGTGAGATGGAATCTCATCGTAGTTTTAATTTGCATTTCTCTAATGGCTAATGATCGAGAGCATTTTCTCATGTATCTGTTAGCTGCCTGAATATCTTCTTTAGTGAAGTGTGTGTTCATATCCTTTGCCCACTTCTTGATTGGATTGTTTGACTTTTTGTGGTTGAGTTTTGACAGAATCATATAGATTTTAGAGATCAGGTGCTGGTCGGAGATGTCATAGCTGAAAATTCTTTCCCAGTCTGTAGGTGGTCTTTTTACTCTTTTGGTGAAGTCTTTAGATGAGCATAGGTGTTTGATTTTTAGGAGCTCCCAGCTTATGGTTTCTCTTCATCATTTTTGGTAATGTTTTGTATTCTGTTTATGCCTTGTATTAGGGCTCCTAAGGTTGTCCCTATTTTTTCTTCCATGATCTTTATCGTTTTAGTCTTTATGTTTAGGTCTTTGATCCACTTGGAATTAGTTTTTGTGCTTGGCGTGAGGTATGGGTCCTGTTTCATTTTTTTGCAAATGGATATCCAGTTATGCCAGCACCATTTGTTAAAAAGACTTTATCTTTTCCCCAATTAACTGACACTGGTCCTTTGTCAAATATCAGCTGCTCATATGTGGATGGATTTATATCTGGGTTCTCAATTCTGTTCCATTGGTCCATGTGCCTGTTGTTGTACCAGTACCAGGCTGTTTTGACTACTGTAGCTGTATAATAGGTTCTGAAATCAGGTAGAGTGAGGCCTCCCACTTTCTTCTTCTTTTTCAGTAATGCTTTGCTTATCCGGGGCTTCTTTCCCTTCCATATGAAGTTGGTGATTTGTTTCTCTATCACCTTAAAAAATGACATTGGAATTTGGATCGGAAATGCACTGTATGTATAGATGGCTTTTGGTAGAATAGACATTTTTACTATGTTAAGTCTTCCTATCCATGAGCAAGGTATGTTTTTCCACTTAAGTAGGTCCTCTTTAATTTCTTGTAGTAGAGCTTTGTAGTTTTCTTTGTATAGGTCTTTTACATCTTTGGTAAGATTTATTCCTAAGTATTTTATCTTCTTGGGGGCTACTGTGAATGGTATGGATTTGGTTATTTCCTCTTCAATGTTCTTTTTGTTGATGTAGAGGAATCCAAGTGATTTTTGTATGTTTATCTTATAACCTGAGACTCTGCCAAACTCTTCTATTAGTTTCAGTAGTTTTCTGGAGGATTCCTTAGGGTTTTCTGTGTATAAGATCATGTCATCTGCAAATAGAGATAATTTTATTTCCTCCTTGACAATCCGGATGCCCTTTATTTCTTTGTCTCACCTAATAGCTCTGGCTAGGACTTCTAGCACAATGTTGAATAAGAGCGGTGATAAAGGGGATCCTTGTCTGGTTCCCGTTCTCAAGGGAAATGCTTTCAGGTTCTCTCTATTTAGAGTGATCTTGGCTGTTGGCTTTGCATAGATGCCCTTTATTATGTTGAGGAATTTTCCTTCAATTCCTATTTTGGTAAGAGTTTTTATCATAAATGGGTGTTGGACTTTGTCAAATGCCTTTTCTGCATCAATTGATAAGATCATGCGGTTTTTGTCTTTTGTTTTATTTATGTGGTGGATTACATTAATGGTTTTCTGATATTAAACCAGCCTTGCATACCTGGTATAAATCCCACTTGGTCGTGGTGAATTATTTTTTTTGATATGTTGTTGAATTCTATTGGCTAGAATTTTGTTGAGGATTTTTGCATCTATGTTCATGAGGGATATAGGTCTAAAATTTCCTTTTTTTGTAATGTCTTTACCTGGTTTTGGTATCAGGGAGATGGTGCCTTCATAGAATGAGTTGGGTAGTATTCCGTCATTTTCTATGCTTTGAAATGCCTTTAGTAGTAGTGGTGTTAACTCTTCTCTGAAAGTTTGGTAGAACTCTGCAGTGAAGCCGTCTGGGCCAGGGCTTTTTTTTTGTTGGGAGTTTTTTGATTACCGTTTCAATCTCTTTTTTTGTTATGAGTCTATTTAGTTATTCTACTTCTGAATGTGTTAGTTTAGGTAGGTAGTGTTTTTCTAGGAATTCATCCATTTCTTCTAGGTTTGCAAATTTGTTAGAGTACAATTTTTCGTAATAATCTGATATGATTCTTTTAATTTCAGTTGGGTCTGTTGTGATGTGGCCCTTCTCGTTTCTTATTCAGGTTATTTGTTTCCTTTCCTGTATTTCCTTAGTCAGTCTAGCCAATGGTTTATCAATTTTGTTAATTTTTTCAAAGAACCAGCTTTTAGCTTTGTTAATTCTTTCAATTGTTTTTCTGTTCTCTAATTCATTTAGTTCAGCTCTAATTTTTATTATTTGTTTTCTTCTGGTGCCGGATGGATTCTTTTGTTGCTCACTTTCTATTTGTTCAAGTTGTAGGGACAGTTCTCTGATTTTGGCTCTTTCTTCTTTTTGTATGTGTGCATTTATTGATATAAATTGGCCTCTGAGCACTGCTTTTGCTGTGTCCCAGAGGTTTTGATAGGAAGTATTTTCATTCTTGTTGCATTCTATGAATTTCCTTATTCCCTCCTTAATGTCTTCTATAATCCAGTCTTTTTTCAGCAGGGTATTGTTCATTTTCCAAGTATTTGATTTCTTTTCCCTAGTTTTTCTGTTATTGATTTCTAGTTTTATTGCCTTGTGGTCTGAGAAGATGCTTTATAATATTTCGATGTTTTGGATTCTGCAAAGGTTTGTTTTATGACCTAATATGTGGTCTATTCTAGAGAATGTTCCATGTGTGCTAGAAAAAAAGTATACTTTGTAGCAGTTGGGTGGAGAGTTCTGTATAAGTCAATGAGGTCAAGTTGGTTGATTGTTTTAAGTAGGTCTTCCGTGTCTCTATTGAGCTTCTTACTGGATGTCCTGTCCTTCTCCGAAAGTGGTGTGTTGAAGTCTCCTACTATAATTGTGGAGGTGTCTATCTCACTTTTCAGTTCTGTTAAAATTTGATTTATGTATCTTGCAGCCCTGTCATTGGGTGCATAAATATTTAATATGGTTATGTCTTCCTGATCAATTGTGCCTTTTATCATTATGTAGTGTCCTTCTTTATCCTTTGTGGTGGATTTAAGTCTAAAGTCTATTTTGTCAGAAATTAATATTGCTACTCCTCTTCTTTTTTGCCTATTGTTTGCTTGATATATTTTTTTTCCATCCTTTGAGTTTTAGTTTGTTTTTGTCTCTAAGTCTAAGGTGTGTCTCTTGTAGGCAGCATATAGACGGATCGTGTTTCTTTATCCAGTCTGAGACTCTCTGTCTCTTTATTGGTGCATTTAGTCCATTTACATTCAGTGTAATTATAAATAAGTGTTTAGTGTTGTCATTTTGATGCCTTTTTATGTGCGTTGTTGACAATTTCATTTTTCCACATACTTTTTTGTGCTGAGACGTTTTTCTTAGTAAATTGTGAGATCCTCATTTTCGTAGTGTTTGACTTTATGTTTGTTGAGTCGTTACGTTTTTCTTGGCTTCTATCTTGAGTTATGGAGTTGTTATACCTCTTTGTGGTCACCTTAATATTTACCCCTATTTTTCTAAGTAAAAACCTGACTTGTATTGTTCTATATCGCCTTGTATCACTCTCCATATGGCAGTTCAATGCCTCCTGTATTTAGTCCCTCTTTTTGATTATTGTGATCTTTTACATATTGACTTCAATGATTCCCTGTTATGAGCACTTTTTTTAATTAATCTTAATTTGTTTTTGTGATTTCCCTATTTGAGTTGATATCAGGATTTTCTGTTTTGTGACCTTGTGTTGTGCTGCTATCTGATATTATTGGTTTTCTGACCAAGCAATATCCTTTAGTATTTCTTGTAGCTTTGGTTTGGTTTTTGCAAATTGTCTAAACTTGTGTTTATCTGTAAATATCTTAATTTCGCCTTCATATTTCAGAGAGAGTTTTGCTGGATATATGATCCTTGGCTGGCAGTTTTTCTCCTTCAGTGCTCTGTATACATCGTCCCATTCCCTTCTTGCCTGCATGGTTTCTGCTGAGTAGTCTGAACTTATTCTTATTGATTCTCCCTTGAAGGAGACCTTTCTTTTCTCCCTGGCTGCTTTTAAAATTTTCTCTTTATCTTTGGTTTTGGCAAGTTTCATGATAATATGTCTTGGTGTTTTTCTTTTTGGATCAATCTTAAATGGGGTTCGATGAGCATCTTGGATAGATATCCTTTTGTCTTTCATGACGTCAGGGAAGTTTTCTGTCAGCAGATCTTCAACTGTTTTCTCTGTGTTTTCTGTCCTCCCTCCCTGTTCTGGGACTCCAATCACCCGCAAGTTATCCTTCTTGATAGAGTCCCACATGATTCTTAGGGTTTCTTCATTTTTTTTAATTCTTTTATCTGATTTTTTTTCAGCTATGTTGGTGTTGATTCCCTGGTCCTCCAGATGTCCCAGTCTGCATTCTAATTGCTCGAGTCTGCTCCTCTGACTTCCTATTGCGTTGTCTAATTCTGTAATTTTATTGTTAATCTTTTGGATTTCTACATGCTGTCTCTCTATGGATTCTTGCAACTTATTAATTTTTCCACTATGTTCTTGAATAATCTTTTTGAGTTCTTCAACTGTTTAATCAGTGTGTTCCTTGGCTTTTTCTGCAGTTTGCCTTATTTCGTTTCTGATGTCTTGAAGCATTCTGTAAATTAGTTTTTTATATTCTGTATCTGATAATTCCAGGATTGTATCTTCATTTGGGAAAGATTTTGATTCTTTTGTTTGGGGGGTTGTAGAAGCTGTCATGGTCTGCTTCTTTATGTGGTTTGATATCGACTGCTCTCTCCGAGCCATCACTGGGAAACTTGTTTTTCCAGAAAATCCGCTAAAAAAAAATACAGTCAGATCCCTATCAGAGCTGCCTTTGGATTATAACCGCCACCTTGTTCCTTATAAGGATGGAAGTCCGAGATTTGGATCATATATGCTTAGCTGTAGCTGGTTTTGTGTTTTTAGTCCAATTAGGGATGGATTTTTGGTCCCTGGGTTTTTTGTGGTTCCTTCTCTCAGGCCGGAAGAATGGGTTAGGAAAAGACCAAAAAAAAAAAGGGGGGTAAGCAAAGCCGCCATGGAGCCAGAGCCGTTCTCCCTCTGGCTCAGGAAATTCCAATGTTAATGAAGCTGCCTGGGAAAGGTGGGGGAGGGTTCAGAGAGATAGGAGAGTAGCACCTCGGAATATAGCCAAAGTTGCTTATCTTGCTTGGAATGACTATTTTATCTGAGATTCCCGAGGGGCGTGTCGCCTACGTGTGCTGGCTGTGTGGAGATTGCCCCCGGGGGTCTGGCCCACTGAAGCCGCGGTCAGATCCTCCGCTGCCAGTCCAAAGCCCCGTGTCAAGGTTCCCCGGCCGGGACGCTGCACTCCCGGCCCCAAAACCAGTCACTGCCTCCCGGGGACTTCTCCCACCAGCCACGTCGCCACGCCGCCCGTGCGGACCGGCTGGGCCCCCTCCCAGGTTCAGTTCAGGGGGGTAGGGCTGCGCCTCTTGTTTGCGCCATCACAAGATTTTTGAGTTCAGCTCCTCTGGGCCCAGAAGCCCGGCGCCAAGGTTACCTGACTGGTACGCTGGCTCCAGGCTCCGAAAACAATCGCTGCTTCCCCGTATTAGTTCATTCTCCGTCTCTAAATCTGTGTTTGTTGTTCAGGGTTCGTAGATTGTTATGTATGTGATTGATTCACTTGTTTTTCCGAGTCTTTGTTGCAAGAGGGATCCAAGGTAGCGTCTACCTAGTCTGCCATCTTGGCCCCACCCTCTCAACACTTTTAAAGAGGTCTTTTGCAGCAGATTTGCCCAGTGCAATGCGTCTTTTGCTTTCTTGACTGCTGCTTCCATGGGTGTTGATTGTGGATCCAAGTAAAATGAAATTCTTGACAACTTCAGTCTTTTCTCCAGTTATCACGATGCTGCTTATTGGTCCAGTTGTGAGGATTTTTGTTTTCTTTATGTTGAGGTGTAATCTACTGGGAAGGTAAATGAGTTCATATCCAAGGGGAACAGAAGCAGTTACATGGGGAAGAATAAAATGTGCCTTTGGTGAGTATAGGTGTCAGTTTCCTGTTTACAAACATGAAATATTTTCATAGTGTTCTCTTCTCTAGTACTGCAGTACCATTTGGAGACATGCATTCGATATAGATTTTTTTAAAACACCCTCAGACACATATTACTTCTCATTGTCCTTCCCACCCCTGAGGAAAACATCAATAGGACCTTGTCTCAAAAGGGCAAACTTTATAATTTAGACATAGCAGGAGCTCTCTGGGGGTGACACTGAACAAAGCAACAGGATTTACCCTTTAAATTCTTTAAAAAAAAAGCTACAAACCTATGCCTTCAAAAAACTGCATGCAATAAGGCATTTGCATGTTATAGGATATGACATTTAAAATTCCTATCAACCATCTTTAATTTATCATGAGAGAAAGGAAAGAACTGTGGTGCTGAGGAGCTCAACATGACCCCTTCTTGAAACTATATGAAAAATTCAAAACAAAAAATTTAACAGGGGGGAGTAGGAAATGTCCTTATGGTCCATTTAAACCAAATTCAAATGAATTTATTTCCTCCTTCTCTTCCAAATACACTCACTGCTGCAGAGAAAAAACCACAGACTCTCGAATACCTTTCAGAAAAACAACTTCGTCACTGAAGAAAACAGCCACTTTTGAAAATACAGTTTTCGATTATTTTCTTAGACAAGTAGTTTCCTCAAGACATTGTTCAAAGATGAGGACAGCCACACCATCTTGACTTGCCAGGCTTGTCCCTGCACAGGCTTATCCCTGGAGGTTGGCTGCTATGAGAGGCCTAAAGTCCCCCAGAGAGCCTTGAAAGAGTTGCAATACTTCTAGAAAGATTTTTGGTTTTTAAATATTACCAGTGCAGAGGACTAAAACAAGGGAAACAAAAACACAACTTGGAGATAATAGGAAAACAGGCTCTATTCCCAACTCTTCCCTTAGCTTTCTGAGAGTAAAAAAAAAAAAAAGTTATTTTTGTTTGTATGTTTTCTTTGGGAGGCATGGGAGACACAGTAAAATGATGCTAGTCGCTATAAGGATAGGGTCTGGTGTCAAACAGACCTAGATTTGGATTCCAACTTTACAGTGTACTGACTGGAAGGTTGCTAAGCTACTCTTTGCCTCAGTTTCCTCATCTGTAAAATGAAGATAATAACAGTTGTGAGAATTTTGTGAGTTAATACATGCAATAAATTAAGAATGGTGCCTGATAAATAATACGTGCCTAATAAATGCTAGCTGATATAATTGTTTTGGAGAAATTCCTGAATCCAGGAAATAGTGTGTGATGTATTCTGGGTACTGACTTGTGACTCCAGGAAGGTAGGAGAAGAGGCGGCTACAGGTATTACAAAAACTGAAAGTACCAGAGATAAAATTCATCTCATAGCTAGAACCAATATTAGATAATGACTTTGAACTTGGAAAAAGATGTGAGGGAGAAGGGCTGTCTTATGGTTGTAGTTCATACAGGAACGTTTCAGAAGACCTGAGATCAATCGAAGACTGTAAGGACAAGTTGAAATCCTTGCAGAGTCTTGAGCCCTCCCAGCTGGACTCCCTTTACTTGAAAGTACTTCCCCACTCTGGCTTTGAATTCTGGCAGGGCTGTAGCCACATGTGCACCACTTCTGGCTTGGCAAAAGCTGCCTACACTGAGGGCTACTCATTGGCTGTGCCTCCAATACATTGCCAATGCATAGAGAAAGCCCTTCACCTGCATTATGGCAATGATTCTTTCAAAGCATTAACCAATTATTCATTGAAAACAGCCACTTAGAAAGTACTTGGCAAGATCATTGAGGTAAGATAATTCCCTGTATCCAGCATGACTTCACCTGAACCAGCACAGATTTTCAGATCTTCCTATGTGAATCATTTAAGCAAGAAGGGGAGCATTATGCAAATATCTTTGTGTACCCTTTATCCATTACTATTCTAGCCCAGATGTAGCCCTGAATTTCAGGAATGCCTCTCAGAAATTTGGCAAGAGCAAAACTAAGCACCAGTCATGGCCTTCTCTCTGTTTTTGTGGCAAATGCCAGCTTGCCAAGTGTAGTAAGTTGAATGGTGGCCCCCAAAAGCAAGTGTCCCCATCCTAATCCTTGGAACCTGTGAATGTGATCTTATTTGGAAAAAGCATCTTCGCAGACTTAATTAAGTTAAGGATCTCAAGATGAAATCATCCTGGATTATTCAGGCAGGCCCTAAATCCAATGACAAGTGTCCTTACAAGAAATACAGAGGAGAGACACCCAGAGGAAAAGGCCATTTGAAGATGGAAGCCGAGATTGGAGTTACACATCCACAAACCAAGGAATATCTAGAGTCACCAGGAGCTGGAAGAGACAAGGAATGATTCTCCCCTAGTGCCTTCGAAGGGAGCATGATCCTGCCAACACCTTGGTTTCAGACTTCTGTCTTCCAGAACTGTGAGAGAATGCATTTCTGTTGTTTTAAGCCACCCAGTTTGTAGTAATTTGTTGTGGCAGCCCTCGGAAACTAATACACCAAGACAGACATTTTACCACCTGGACAGAAGGTCATGCAGTTCTTCCCTCTGCCTGCAAATAGGCCTATTGCCTGTCCAGCAAAGGAAGAGTCCTTTTGATTTGAATGATATCGAAATAAGATTCCACAACTTCCCTTAGTAGCTCATTCCAGTCTTTAATAGTTTCCTCATTCTGCTAATTATATCCTCAAGCATGTTCATATATATTAATATATGTAATCCATATAACAATCCTGTGCAGCAAGGAGTATCCCTATTTTATAGCTGAGGAAGTGAAGGCCCAAGGAGGGTAAGTGACTTGCTAAGATTACACAGCTAGTTAGTAGCAGAACAAGGATAAGAACCTGTTTCTTCAGACTCTTGGCAGTCTATGCAGTCTATTACACTGAGGCCTGCCCTAATGATGCTCTGGGAACCTCTAATGGCTAGCAAAATTAGAACCAGTGCAAAGACATCAACAAGCATACAGTACAACTGTGGCCACTGACTTACCAAGTAGGTCAAAGCTACAACTCTTGCGGAGGACAACTATTTTGTTGTTCTCATCCCTACACACCATTATTCTTAGAGTGCTCCTACATTTACAATGCTCTAAAACGAAAATATACCAAAAACCTAGATGAACATTAAAATCTCCAGACGACCACGTGCTGACCCATACAAATAAACAATTGTACTTGGTCTCCTCCTTTCTAACCTTTCCAATTTTGACCTCTGAGGTGATGATATACTTAGAATAAATTGAAAGAAATGAGGCAGAAAAAAAATTTTTAATATCCTAAAAAGAAAAATGTTTTGCCCTTGAGCATAAATTTATTGTTTCCTTTCCCACTGAAGATTTCATACTTCTACCTCCCAAGGTTTGTAAAGGGGACAGAGGTTAGTGTTTTAAATGTGGGTAAAGAACAAATCCCATTGCCTAGATGTTTGCCACTTAGAAAAGAACACCCCATCTAACCATTTTCATCATCAGCTCACAAAATTACACAAGTATAATTTTCTCTGGTCCTGGATTTCTCAGTCCTGGGACTGCTTCAGGCGCTGGCTCGTCCCTGTGAATTCCCTCTACCATGGCCGTCACTGCTGAGATACCTATTCTACCACATTCTCTCCATTTCACCTCTCTCCAGAATGGAGACATTATCGTTTTCAATACATACTCCATCCCCTGTCCTCTTAGCGCTAAGATACTTTCACCTACTGTACATCAAATAATTTCAAGATAAGGACAGAGAAAAAGAAAAGAACACGTCACATCCCTGTCCTCTGGCAAAAACCCTCCCAATGTCAGACCAGCATGCTTCTCAGGTGAAAGACTGGATGAAGTTTTCCTTACAGGATTCCTTATAGGATTTTCTTTTTAATATTTCCTAGAAGCAGGAGATAGAGCCCTGATGGCACAGTGGTTAAGAGCTTAGCTGCTAACCAAAAGGTTGGCACTTCAAATCCACCAGGCGCTCCTTGGAAACCCTATGGCGCACATATACTCTGTCCTATGGTTGCTATGAGTCAGAATCGACTCGATGGCAATGGGTTTTTTGTTTGTTTAGAGACAGGGGAATCTCAAGGCAGGCTTATTAGACAGGAGCAAAATAGCTCTACCACCTCTCATGCCTGATATTATCAGGTTAAATATTTGTGTTCTAAAATACACTTTTATCCAAATATAGTGGCCACTCCACTTAAGAGCCCTGGTGGCGCAATGGTTAAGCACTCAGCTGCAACATGAAAGCGTTTCAGTTTGAACCCAACCAGCCATTCTGCAGGAGAAAGACCTGGCAATCTGCTCCCATAAAGATTACCAAAAAACAAAACTTGTTGCCATTGAATCGATTCTGACTCATAGTGACCCTATAGGACAAAGTAGAACTGCCCCCATAGGGTTTCCAAGGCTGTAATACTAACCAAAGCGGGCTGCCATATCTTCCTCCCACTGAGCTATGGGTGGGTTTTTGAACCGAAAGGTTAGCAGCCAAGCACTAAGCCACTGCAACACCAGGGGAACCTTTCTAAAATGTAAGCAGGGATCTCTGTTTTGTTCAAGCGCAAAAACTGTCTCGTACATAGTAGGTACTCAAGATACATCGTTGAATGAATAATAGGACTAATAATTCCTCTCCCGTTTATAGTGCTTTATACTTTTTCTAAGAAGGCCTGGTGATATAACACTTAAGCTCTCGGCAGGTAATTGAAAGGTTGGTGGTTTGAACCCATCCAATGGTTCCTCGGGAGAAAGACCTGGTGATTTGCTCTCATAAAGTTTACAGCCTGGGGGCAGTTTTATTCTGTCCATGTGGCTGCTATGAGTCGAAACTGACCCTATGGCACCTAACTACAACAATATACGTTTTCTGGTGCTTTCATATCATATTTCATTTGATTCTAACAATTACCATGTGACATGGATAGGGTAATGCAGAATTTATTATCCCCATTTTACATTTGGGAAAATTGAAGTCCAGAGAGGCAAAATGATCTACCCAAAGCCACATAGCTAAAATATAGTAGAACCAGGAACCCAGTTCAGTGCTCTCTTCCCATAGCCTCCAACTTTATACTCCAGAGCCCCCAGCCCTTGAGGAATAGCCTTCCACATTCTTCGCTAGAACTGAGACATGTCCTGCTTATGCCGTTAACCCGGTGTCTTGAAGCTGAATGTGTTTCACTAGCTCACAGGAATACAAACACGTGAAGTCATATAAAGACCTGAGCTTATATGGGGATTTGCCATGTGAATGTCAGAGAAAATGATGCCATTCCCAAATGGCACTCTCTCCAAGAAGGAAAGCAACATTTGAATATCCCAGCTGCTCAGTGGAATAAATCATTTGTTTCTTCCTAACCAGCTCCACCTCCCTTTTGCATTACACATTAAACCAAACAGTTCTAAAGCATCATAATGCTACAAAGGGACAAGATACAAAACAAGGCATCTGCTACCTAAAGTGCATCCTAGTGGCCTCTTCCACTGTGCCACCATCTAAGCCAGTAGCCGTCCACAGTGAAAGCTCTCCCCCACTGCCACTGCCGTTGCCACACAAGAAGCATAGTAGAAACTTAGAGACTATCCCTTTAAATGTACCACCAAAGAAGAAGCTGGTGCTGGGGGTGGGGGGGAGCAGGATACATCATCCTTGGCATACTGCTACCATTGGCATCCAATCTAGAGGCTGCTGCATTCTGCAGGGGTGGCAACTATTTTGTCCTCAGGATAACATAGTAGAAGATACAGCTATATTTACATGCGGGCTTTTTAACAGAAATGCCTATCACCCCTAGTAAGCTCATAGGAGGCAACAGAAACGGCACAGTCAGGAGAAGGCAAATCAAGTCCTCAGTACCTTCTGGCAACTGACTCCACAAGACCAAGGCCACAGGAGGGTGGCCTTGGTCTTTTTCCCTGGTCCCCAGAATGTCATTATACCAGGGATGTATATAGTAACCTTCCCAAGAATTACTACTTCGCTGACTAAGTTGTCTTCAGTGCCCTTGTCAAAACTGTCTTTTCCTAGATCGCAGAAAATCAAGTGACTGAGGTTTGATCCCACTACCAAGTCAGCTCTGCTGCCAGGCTCAACAAACATCTAACAAAACAGCGAGCATCAGTTCAATAAACCATAAGGCTGAAAATAAAAGTGTCAACGCAAGTACAATCTGCTAAATGCTTGATGAACTTCAAATAATACAAGGACTCAAACATCACCCAAACATGAAGACGTGTACGATAACCTCAGCCACACAGACAGACACTGAAGTATTTGACACTGGGAAGGAGTAAGGATGGAGGAAAAGGAGGTTATTTTTAAAGGGAAGAATATGGGATTTTAAGGCAGAGAGACCTGTGTTCAAGTCTAAAATTTGTTTACCTTGGGCAGGTCACTTCAGCTACTGTGACTCACTTTCCTGATCTGAAAATAAGAAATCATGATAATTAATACCTTGAGCAAGTATTACTTTCATAATCTAGACAGTTTTTACATATGGGGAGATGCCCCTTTACTTTAGTTAAAACATAAATAAAATCATGTTTTTTAATTCAAACGTAGATTTAAATTCCAGCTCTGATTACTTCTTAACTGATGACATTGAGGACTTTACGAATACTCTATGAGTCCTTAACCTAGCTGGCTAACTTTTAACTAGGCTTAGGTTCTAACTATACTTTAACAAGATTTTAACTAGTCCTTAACTAAGTTTCTGACTAATACTTACCTAGGTTTAGGCTTTAACTGGGCTTGACTAAGACTTAATTAGGCTCTGACTAGGACTTAACTAGGCTTAAACCCTGGCTAGGACTTAAAAGGGCCTGGCAAAGTCTAAATTAGCCTTAGTCCCTGGCTAGGCCTTAATAGGGTTCTGACTAGACCTAAACTAGGCTTAGGACCTGGGTAGGTTTTAACTGGGCTGCCTAGGCCTTAACTAGGCTAAGGTGCTAGCTATGCTATGATAATACTCTGATCAGGCCTTAACCAAACTAGTTAGCTTTTAACTAGACTTAGGCCCTGGCTACATCTTAATAAGATTCTGACTAGTCTTCAACTATGCTTAGGCTCTGGCTGTACCTTAACCAGTTTTTGACTAATATTTAACTAGGCTTAGACTTTAACTGGACTCTGACTAGTCCTTAAGTAGGCATAAGCCTGACTAGGCCTTAACTGGGCTCTGACTAGACCTTCATTTTGTAAGGAGTCCTGACTAGGCCTTAACTTACTTTTGGCCCTGGCTAAACACACTTAACTCTGGCTATGCCATAACTGGGCTCTGACTAGATGTAAACTAGGCTTAAGCCTTAGATAGGTCTTAACTAGGCTCTGACTAGGTCTTAACTAGATTTAGGTCCTGACTAAGCTTTAATTTATTGGGTTAGGCCTTACCTGGGATGACTAGACCTTAAACAGCCTTAGGTACTGGTGAAGCCTTAACTATGCTCTAACTAAGCCTTAACTACACTGAATAAACCTGCAAGGAGGCTTAGGTCTTAACTTGGCTTTGGCCTTGGCTGAGCCTTACTTAACTAGGCTGTTGTTGTTAGGTGCCATCGAATCAGTTCCGACTCATAGTGACCCATGTGACAGTAAAACTGCCCCCAAAGGGCAGTAATCTTTACTGAAAAGACTGGGTTGTAAGCTTTATAGAAGCAAATCACCAAGTCTTTCTCCCGTAGAGCCACTAGGTAGGTTCAAACTGCCAAATTTTTGGTTGGCAGCTGAGCACTTAACTGTCGTGCCACCAGAGCATCTTATTAAATGGGATAAAACCCAGTGCCGTCGAGTTAGGCTGAGGCCCTGGCCAAACTGTGTTTGCTAGGCCTTACCTGTGCTCACTAGACCCTAAACAGGCTTGAGCCCTGGCTAGGCCCTATCTGAGCTTCAACTAGGCCTAAACTAGATTTAGGCCCTGGCTAGCCCTTAACTGTACGCTGATGAGTACTTAACCTACCTGGCTAGTTTTTTAACTAGGCTTAGGCTATAAAAAAAATCTTAAGATTCTGACAAGTCCTTAACTAAGCTTACCCAGTCCAGTGCTGTCGAGTCAAGCTTAGACCCATACTATACCTTACCTAGTTTCTGACTAATATTTAGCTAAGTTTAGGCCTTAACTGGATTCTGAATAGGCCTTAACTAGCCCTTAACTGAGTTCTGACAAAGTCTAAACTAGGCTTAGGCCTTGGCTAGGCCTTAACTGAGCTCTAACGAGACCTAAACTAGACTTAGGCCTGGCTAGATCTTAACTGGGCTGGCTAGGTCTCAACTAGGCTTGTTGTTACACATTGTCATCGTTATGTGCCTTTGAGTCCGTTCTGACTCATAGCGAGCCTATAGGACAGAGTAGAACTGCCCCATAGGGTTTCCTAGGCTGAAACAGATCACCATGCCTTTTCTCTCTTCTGGAAGACCTCTGGAAGCTGATCATCAGGCCTTCTTTCCAAGGTGCTTCTGGGTGGGTTTGAACCACTGACCTTTCAGTTAGCAGCTAAGTGCTTAACCATTGCACCACCAGGGCTTCTTCCAACTAGGCTTAGGCCCTGGCTATATGGCGTAGTGGTTAAGTGCTACAGCTGCTAACCAAAAGGTTGGCAGTTTGAATCCACCAGGTGCTCCTTGGAAACTCTATGGGGCAGTTCTCTCTGTCCTATAGGGTTGTTATGAGTCAGAATCGACTCAGTGGCAATGGGTTTGGCTTGGGTTTATACCTTAATAAGGTTCTGACTCCTCAACTATGCTTAGGCTCTCACTATACCTTAACTAGTTTCTGACCTATATTTGACTAGGCTTGGGACTTAACTGGGCTCTGACTAGGCCTTAACTTGGGTCTGATTAGGCCTTAACTAGGCTTAAGCCCTGACTAGGCCTTAAGTGTCTTTGATTAGGACTTAAGTAGGCTAAGGCCCTGGCTAGACCTTAACTAGGCTCTGAGTAGGACTTAAATAGGTTATGCTGCATAGGTCTTAACTAATCTATGACTAGGCCTTAATTTGGCTTTCGCCCTGGCTAGGCTTTAATTGGGCTGGTTAATCTTAATTGAACTGAAAAAAAAAAAAAGAACTGAGTAGGTATTAATTAGCCTTAGGCCCAGGCCAAACCTTCATTCTTACTAAAACTTAACTAGGTTTAGGTCCTAGACAGCCTAATTCACCTCTGACTAGGATTTAACTACACTTAGGTCCTTGCTACACCTAAACTAGACTCTGACTAGACCTTAACTAGCCTGACTCTCTGGTTAGGTAATAACTGGGCTCTGACTAGGCCTTAACTAGGCTTAGGCCCTGATTAGGCCTTCACTGGGTAAACTAGGCCTTAGCTGGGCAGACTAGGTCTTATCTGGCCTGACTAGGCCTTAAACAGGGTTAGCTAATGGCTCTGACTATGGCTTAACTTGGCTTTTGTCCCGACTAACCTCAAATGGGCTTTGGCTAGGCTTAGGCTCTGTCTAGGCCTTAACTGGGCTTGTTAGGCTTTTACTAGCCTTAAGCCTTAGCTACACCTTAAGTAGACTCTGACTAAAACTTAACTAGCCTTTAGTCCCTGAGCAGGCCTAATTATACACTGATTTGGCTTTAACAATTCTTAGGTCCTTGTTATGCCTTAACTAGACTCTGACTAGATCTTAAAGAGCCTTACTCCCAGGCTAGGCCCTAACAAGGCTCTGACTGGGCCTTAAGTATGTTTAGGCCCTGAGTAGACCTTCACTGGAGTAACTAGGCCTTAACTGGGCTGACCAGACCTAAACTAGGCTTAGGCCCTGGCTAGGCCTTAACTATACTCTGATCAGGTCTTAACCAAACTAGTTAACTTTTAATTAGACTTAGGTCCTGACTATACTTTAACAAGATTCTGACTAATAGTTAACTAAGCTATGACCCTGGCTGTACCTTAAATAGTTTCTGGTCAATACTTTAAAGGTTCCCATGTACATGTATCTATAGCTTTTGCCCAGAATATGCAATGAGCATTTAAGAAGAGAGATAGCTGATGAACTAGAATTGCAGTAAAGGAAATGTAAGCTTCACAAGGCTGAACCTTGAGCATTTGGCAACCCTATGAACTTTCCACAGTTGATCAGTCCTAAGGGAAGGAAGTAGCTACCCTGATGTACACTGGCTTGGACTTATAAGATACTGAAGTCCATCAGTTAATGACTCAAGAACATGATGATAAATCTAGACCAGTGCATGAAAAATCATTCCTGTCTAATGGTTTCATCAATACTCTAGCAATGAAAGACTGGTAATTGGTTCCAGATCCCTACTACAGTATTTGGTTTAGAAGGAGGTATTTGTAAACATTCACACTTTAGTAAAATGCATTTGTTTCATTCCACATTGGGAGTTCGCTTCTGCTCAATTAATCATTTACGTCATCCTTATCAAGTTCTGAGTTAAACTTATATAGGCCTGTACAGTCCTAGGAGGGTAACACAGTCTTACTAACCCCTTCAAGTATTGGCTGAGTCAGTTTCTACCCTACATGGACAAACTAAAATTTGTAGGTATGATCCAGGGCAAACCCAGTAAGTAGCACTGCACACAAGTTAATGTCTGAACATGCTTGTTTCCGTAGATTGTAACTACTCTTTACATTAGGCTGTGTGCAGCAACAGGTTAAAGGGACTGATGCAGGCACCAGGATTGGGAAATGCATTCATTCATTCATTCATTGTAGAAATATTTATTGATCATCTACTATGTGCTAGACATCATCCTGAGTACTTAAATACGATGGTGTCTTAGTCATCTAGTTCTGCTATAACAGAAATACTACAAGTGGATGGCTTTAACAAAGAGAAATTTATTTTCTCACAGTCTAGTAGGCTAGAAGTCCAAATTCAGGGTGTCAGCTCCAGGGGAAGCCTTTCTCCCTCAGTTGGTACTGGAGGAAAGTCCTTGTTATCAATCTTCCTCTGGTCTAGTAGCTTCTCCATGCAGGAACCCCAGGTCCAATGGATGTGCTCTGCTCCTGGTAGTACTTTCTTGGTGATATGAGGTCCCCCAACTCTGTTTGCTTCTGTCTTTTATATCTCAAAAGAGATTGTCTTGAGACATAATCTAATCTTGTAGATCTCATCAATATTAACTGCTGCTAATCCAGCTCGTTAACATCATAGTGAGAGAATTTACAACACATAGGGAAATCACATCAGATGACAAAATGGTGAATAACAGGGCAGTGGCTGCAAAGAAAGAAATGCTTACCATTATACAAAACCTCTAGCTATGACTACTCTATGTAGCGAAAGAAACAAACAAAAGACATTTCATGAGGATTCTTTTGTAATAAATTATCGAGGGCGGTGAAGATCACGGAAGGTTTGTGACTAGCCAATGCAACAAACATCTCTAGGGATTTAGAGTAACCTCTGGAATTGTAAGGAATGATAATACTTAATAGTCCATATTCTGCTAACAAAAAAGCTAATTCTTGCATGTAAATACTCTGGCTATATCAGGAAAAAAATAAAATTCAATCCCTTGGAAGCAAGCTGACCCCTGTTCATCTGATTTTTTTACCTTTATCCAATCATGGGAGGGAATTACTACAAAGCGGTAAATAGGAGAATTTCAGCTGAGAATAGGAAGCCAACCTGTTTCAAGACCAAGATTGTTTCCAGCTTCCAACCATCACTCAGTTAAATCTTGGAAGATGCCAATTTGTTCTGTATCTCTACTCTCCCCACTCCTTAAAATGACTGAGAAGCACCTTGGTAACACTAAAGCAAATCTCTCTTTTTGTGGCAGCTAGGCTCTGGCTCAGTGTCCTGATTAAAGTGTGTAGTGTGTTCTTTGGTCTCCTCGATCCCTCTGGAAGATCCTGCAGGTATGCAAAGTAGCCTCCACTCAAAGCCTACTGATAGGCTAAGTATATAATGACCTCCAATAGCCATTGGAGAACAAATGCCACCATCGTTTGCGCTGTCAGTACCACAGAATTCAGAAATTCAATATCACAGAATTAATGACAGACTGCTCTTTCTAGCTCTTTAATTATTTGCCAGGATGAGAAGTGTCTTATCTCCTGAACTAGAAAGAGTGTGATAGGTAGAAAAAGCACAGTAAAAGAAAGGAAATGTGGATTCTGGCTTTCCTTTCTGTTCTTATCCCCACCATCACCATCACCACTATGATGTCATTCTGGGAAAGTCACTTATACTTTCTAGTCTTCAGTTCTTCCATCTATTAAAATGGAATGGGCTTACCCATTTGAAAAACTGGAGGGAAACTTGTTGTCAGGTGCCATCAAGTCAGTTTCAACTCATAAGGACCTGATGTATAACAGAACGAAACATTGCCTGGTCCTGTGCTATCCTCACAGCCATTGTTATTTTTGAGCCCATTGTTGCAGCCATTGTATCAATCTAGTTCGTTGAGTCTTCCTCTTTTTTTTGCTGACCCCCTGCTTTACCAAGCATGATGTCCTTCTCCTGATAGCATGTCCAAAGTAAGTGAGATGAAGTCTGGCCCTCCTTGTTTCTAAGGAGCGTTCTAGTTGTACTTCTTCCAAGACAGATTTGTTCATTCTTCTGGTAGTCCGTGATGTATTCAATATTGTTCACCAGCACCATAACATTGGCATAGTGGATAAGAGCACAGGATTTGGAGTTGCACAGATCTGAGTTTGAATCCCAGCTCTTTCACCTTGTGGCTGTGTCTTTGGCACGTGATTTCACCTCCATGAGCCTGATATTTCCTTCTTTATAATAAGAGAATGGATACTAACACCATGGGACTGTTTGGGGGCTAAAATCCAAGAACATGGAAAATGCTCAGTTCAAGAAATTAACATGCTCCTTTAAGAACCAGGAAGAGTCAGTTATGCCTTGAACTTCTCACTCCTTTTAGTTTGCATCACTCTTTGGTGTCTTAAGAGTATTTAGCAGGTGCTTGATAAAGATGTGCTGACTAGTTTATTGGACTTCACCATAGAGCAGTAGGAGGATTCACAAGGCAAAAACCATGAAACCTCGAAAGCCTGGAAGATGGTGATAGAACGGGACAAGGGACCAGAGTTCCTTCTTATCCTCACCCCCATTGTCCTAATCCTCACCCCCTATCCAGCTCAACCCACATCTATTCATGCCTTGTGGCGATTAAAAAAAAAAAAACTTCTTGAGAACACAGGACCCCATTGGGATGATTAAAGTGTCAGGGAGGTTTAACCTAAAGAATGAGATCCAAGGACTTCTGGGTCCTCTGCTGTGCTTTGGCACTGAAACTTCTGTAACCTTATTTTACACATTTTCTCTGATTTCTCCCAATCTCTGGCTGATCTCTGAGGGGGCTATGGGAAGAGTTACAATCCAATATTTGAAAAGGGCTTGAAAAAGGAAAAGTATATTATTCACTTTGTGAACAAATTAATAAATGCTTCCTTTACAGTTACAGAAATATTACAAACCACTACTGTAATTAGATATCTCTCCAGCCTTGTTTTCATATTCAGGATCATAAGGGAAGTGTGTCAGCATCATTTCAGTACTTGGTGTTTAAGTGCAAGTACCGAGCCATTTACTTACTCCAGGGAGAGATAAGGAAAAGAATGAGTTTAAAGGTCTCAGAACTGAAAATAAGTAACCAAGGCAGGTTACACATTTCTTTCTGGAGACTGTGAGCTGGGTACCAATATTTCTCAATCAGCAAACGTTTGGATTGCCCCTGCTGAAGGACAAGGGAATGGGGTAGGCCCAGATCACCTAGAACAGTGGTTCTCAACTTCTCCCCCTGCCCCCAGGGGACATTTGGCAATGTCTGGAGACAGTTTTGGTTGTCACAACAGGGGGAAGGGGAAAGAGCCAGTAGCAAGTTGTGAGCAGAGGCCAAGGAGGCTACTAAATATCCTGTGATGCACAGAACAGTCCCCCCAGAACAAAGAATTATTTCATCCAAAATGTCAATAGCGCTGATATTGAGCAAATCTGACCCAGAGATCTTTCCACCCTTCCCATCCTAACAACCAACAAATATTCTTGAAAGCTTTTTTCATGCAGCACCAAGTGGCACTGTGGGGGATATAGGCCATGGTCTCTGTCCTACGGAAGCTTGGAGCCTAATAGGAAGCCCAATCAAGCACAACTGAAATGGCCAGAAAAGAAAGAAGTACATCACATAATTACTTTTTCTACATAGTGTGGTACAGCCCCTGGGTACTATAGGAACTTTGAGAAGGAGAACCGCAGGCATTGGATTCATTTAGGAAAACTTCAAAGAAGAGTTGGACCTTGAGCTGGTGCTTGAAGGAAGCTACTACTCTTTATCTTCCCTTCACTACTAGGAGCAAGATGAATCTATGCTCACTGTCCATACTTCCTTTCTTCCCATTCTTTCTTCAATCTACACCTTGTAATTTTATTTCATGTCCCGGGGTGGTACAAATGCTTTGTGCTTGGCTGCTAACTGAAAGGTGGGAGGTTTGAATCCACCTACAGGTGCCTGAGAAGAAAGGCCTGGCAACCTATTTCCCTAAGATTATAGCCTTTGAAAACCCTATGAGTATAATAATTGGTGTCTATTTGCCTGGAGCAACAGAGGAATAAGGAAAGACAGGAATAGGAGGAGGAAATGGAATGTATGGCTAATTGCATCCATAAACAACTGCCTCCTTTGCCATGAGACCAGAAGAACTGGACAGTGTCCAGCTACCATTGCTGAATATTTGATCAAAGATTCTATTGCAGAATCCTGATCAAAAGGGGGAAAATACAGCACAGAACTCAAATTCTCTTGGAATCCAGATTTTCTGGAGTCCTGGAGGCTGAACAAACCCCTGAAACTAATGCCCTGAGATAATCTTCAAACCTTAATCCAAAAATTATCCCCTGAAGTTTTCTTAAAATCAAACAATAGTTTAGCTTAACTAGTAAAGAATGTTTGCCTTGAGCATTGTGTACTTTAATATTTACCTGTATGGGATCAAATTGACAACAGCAGCTCAAAAGATAGGAAATTTAGGGGACAGTGAGTCTATGTTAATGGGGTAGGAACAATTTGGAAAAGGAGAGTGAGAATGGTTGCACAGCTTGGAGAATGTGATCAATGTCACTGAATTGTACATGTTGAAATTGTTGAATTTCAACAATTGCTGAACAATTGTTGCTGCGTGTAATCTCAACAATAACAAAAATAATTTTTTTTTAAAAAAAGCCTATGGAGCACACTTCTACTCTGACATACATAGGTTTGACTCAGCAGCAACAGGCAATCTGATTTCAAGACTCCAGGACTCCACCAAAAAACATCCTCTTGAAGGTTACCAGTGACATAGTTACTAATTACCTGTCCTTATTATTAATCTTCCTTGGCCCCCACCTTCTTTAAAACCTCTTCCTCCCTGACCTTCATGATATCATCATTCTTTTCTGATTCCCCTTTGACCTCTCTGTTGGCTCCACCTCAGGTTTCTTCCTACAGCTAACCTGTATAGGTAGGTATGCCTCAAACTTCAGCCTGCTACGTTTTTCTCACCCTTTTCTCGTAAATTATTTTATTCATCCATTTATGTCCTTTCTCATTCCACAAAGGATTTGAGGTAGTTATGATCTCATGCTATACACTCTCCTTTAATTATCATACGCACCCAGTGGTTTCATCCATCACCTCTATACAGGCAACTCCCAAACTATGCCTCCAACTCCGATGTCCTTTCTGCACACCCCATCTACCTGCCCAACCATCTGCTGGACACTGTCTGCAGACACCTCATATCCAATGTGTCCTAAGCTTGTGTTGTTAGTTGCCAGGGAGTCAGCTCCTAGTCGTGGTAGCCTTATGTATAACAGAATAAAATGTTGACTGGTCCTGCACCATCTTCATGATCACTGGTATATCTGAGTCCATTGTTGGGGCTATTGTGTCAATTCATTTCATTGAGGGTTTCCCTTGGCCCTTTACTTTACCAAACATGATGTTCTTTTCTATCAAGTTCTAAACTTAGGGTGACCAATTCATCCTGGTTTGCCTGCGACTTTTCAAGTTTTAGCACTGAAAAGCCCCACATCCTGAGAATTCCCTCAATCCTAGGCAAACCAGGATGGTAGGTCACCCTACCTAAAATGAACTTATCATTTTCTATCCCTGACTCAGTCCCCCTCCTGATCTCCTTAATTTCCTATATAATTTAATAACAACATCCTCTTTCTGCATAAACCTCCATTCCTCTTTACCTTCCACTCCGTCATGCCAAATATTGTCAATTTGATTTCCAAAATTTCTCCTTTACCATCCCCCTCTTTTGACTCTCACTGTTCTCATTCTGGCCCTAAGCACCTCTCACCTTGACAATTGCAATAGACTCCTAATCAGTCCACTGCCTCCAACCATACCAATTCCCCCTTTTTCATCCACTT
Organism: Elephas maximus indicus; assembly: GCF_024166365.1. Classification (NCBI taxonomy): domain Eukaryota; kingdom Metazoa; phylum Chordata; class Mammalia; order Proboscidea; family Elephantidae; genus Elephas; species Elephas maximus. The sequence continues at coordinate 45,592,502 of NC_064846.1, forward strand.
TGTCAATTCATCTTTCATACTGCCAAAATGGATCATCCTGAAATGCAAATCTGATCATGCCTAGGCAATCGTATCCTCATCGATATGGGAGTCTTCCATACTGAACCCCAAGAACAATATTAAACCAAGCCTTCCAGGTATTTGAGCATGATGACTACACAGTGTGTAATCTAAGCAATGTTGATATGACTGACTAACATGCACTGAGTAATAATATAAACTGTAAGAGAAAGGGAAAAAGCAAAACAGAACAAAACAACAACCATACCGGTAAGAAGCCAGGAATTCTGAGACTTTCACTTACAGCTTTGCACCTTCTCATTTCTTCAAAGTATATGACGATCACAGTCAAGAGCAAGTAAGGATTGCCAGGGAAAGAGTATGGTACAGACCGGTTACAGCTTAATATTCATTGGAATAGGAACCAACCAGAAGTTACATTATGTAGAAACTAAGCCTGAGAAAGAATTCACTTGCTCCCTTAGGCTGTTAGGTCTTAACTCGACTGTGGCTCTTCTCCCAAATTACCCCTGTTGCAAGAGCCATAGGCTTTCCATCCCAGCCTCAGTAAGAAAAAAGAGAATTTGTTTGAGGGACGTTTATATCAGTGGCAGGAAATATATATCCCACTGGAATAATGGGGCAGGGGAGAATTCTGAATGTAGATTACAAGAAGTAAAAATTGCCAGATAAAAGAGAAGGCAAGTGTTTTCTCCAGAGGGGAAAGAGAGCTCATCCATTCCTCCCTCATCAAAACATATCTGTCCTCTGTCTCCTTTCAGAGACTTGCAAGTGGTGAAATGTTTCTGAGGAACCACCTTGGGAGTGAAGGGATGACCTTCACAGAAGTATATGAAAAAGATGGCTCCCAGAAATAGCAGTGCCATAACCCAAGGTCTTCCCTCTGTAATGGTAGGAATTTCCATTACATTGTGGGTAACTTTCTCTTCCATCGATGTAATTAAGAGATATAGTCCCCCAACAGAAGGCTCTCCCAGCTAGGGTCCTGCCTTATTTTTTTCCTTTCCACATTTCTTTTCTAGTTTTTCTCTGTCACCCAATAGTACATTGAAACATTGAGGTATTTTATTTATCTCCCAAAGACCTTGCGTATGAAATCCATAATTCATTCCCCCACCTCTAGCAGGTACTTTCCCAGTCAGAGAAACACACACACCCCTTCATTGTTTAATAGCAGCAACAAGCCTCTTCTTCATAAACCTGGGAATAAAAAGCCATGGTCTTTGCCCTAATTGAGTTTAGAGTCTAATCACAGAGACCAACCAGGCACAACTGAGAAAAAAGAAGTACATCCCATGAACATTTTTTCCTACAGTTGCTACAGAAACGGAGAATCAGAAGGTCATCGTACACTGAAATGTTTAAGAAAACTTTCAGTTTTTAAAAGAATAGAATCAGAGTCCATTCAAGTGCAACACAGGGAGAGGGATTTTGAAGATACCAAAAAACAAACAACCCATAGAATTGAGATTGGAGAGTCTCTCTCTCTCTCTCTCACACACACACACACACACACACACACACACACTCATACACTCATACTCCTCACTTGGCTCATTTGCTCATGCAATATGTTGTTGTTAGGTGCTGTTAAGTCAGTTTACCGGAACAGATAACCAGGTCTTTTCTCCTGTGGGGCCGCTGGGTGCGTTTGAACTGCCAACCTTTCGGTTAGCAGCTGAGCACTTAACCATTGCACCACCAGGGCTACTTCATGCAGTATGGGTCAGGGTTAAAGTATTCAACAGCTTGTTCCAGGGTGAAGCCCCTGCATCACTCACTGCCTCTAATGCTCACTGCCCTATTCTACTGATCCCCACACTTCTACCTTCAGCCCTAGACTCCAGTCTTTTCTTTAGCAACCCAAGGCCCCAGAGGAGTCAGCAAGAATAAGACAAATACAAATATTGGATATTTAAATGAACATTTACTTTGTGCCAGGCACAGAGCTAAGTTATCTCTTATCATTACTACTCCAAATAATTTAACTCCCATTTTAGTTTGGAAACCCTCGTGGTATAGTGGTTAAGTGCTATGGCTTCTAACCAAAAAGGTTGGCAGTTAGAATCCACCAGATGCTCCTTGGAAACTCTATGGGGCAGTTCTACTCTGTCCTGTAGGGTCTCTATGAGTCAGAATAGACTTGACTCCAACAGGTTTTTGCTTTTTGGTATAAGAGTTTACTATGTACCAGGCAGCCAGGAACTTTGCTAAGAACTTTTCATGCATAGTATCTCATTTAATCCTCATGACAACCCTGGGAGGTAGGTAATATTATTACAGGTAGTCCCCAACTTGAGATGTATTCAAGTTATGAAGAACTGCACTTACGACTGTTTTTTTTTATACATCTTATCATTAGTAATATGTACTATATACAATGTTGTAGCATATAATTTGCTGATGTTATCATTCTCTGTATGTTTATATGTAATGTTTCCAACCCCCAAAGACAAATAAAGATTGGATTTATAAAGATACTGATAACAAAAGGCAATAATAATGAAAACTTAAAAAAAAAGATGTATTCAACTTACATCAGAACCAACTTATGATAGAGTCATTGGAACAGAATCCCATTGTAAATTGGGGACTACCTGTATTCTCATTTTACAGATGAAGAATCTGAGGCCAGAGAAGTAAAAGGACTTGTCCAAAGGCACTTTTCTAATAAGTCGCAGAGCCAGAATTTGACCTTAGGTTTGTCTAACTCCAGTCTATGTACACACCAGAAACTAAAACCAAACCGAACCCACTGCCATCGAGTTGATTCTGACTCATAGTGACCCTATAGGACAGAGTAGAACTGCCCCATAGAGTTTCCAAGGGGCGCCTGGTGGATTCGAACTGCCGACCTTTTGGTTAACAACCATAGCTCTTAACCACTATGCCACCAGGGTTTCCGTATATACCAGAGACTCTGTAATATGGTGGTTAGAGTAGGGATCAGCAATTTTTTTCTGTAAAGGGCCAAATAGTAAATATTTTAGGCCATGTGGTCTCTATTGCAACTACTGCCATTGTAGTGCAAAAGTAGCCATAGGTGATATGTAAACAAATAAATGTGGCTGTGTGCCAATAAAACTTTATTTATAAAAACAGGTAATTGGCTGGATTTGGCCCACAGGCTGAAGTTTGATGACCCTTGGGTTAAAGCATCAACACTGTACTCAAATAGACCTGGGTTCAAGACCTGGCTCTCACCACTAACTAGACAAGTTCTTTAGTTTCTCTGTGCCTCAGTTTCTTCATCTGTAGAACAGCAATACGATCTCCCTCACGGAGTCATCGTGAGGAGTAAATGAATGAGTAAATACAAAGAGCCTGGTACATAGTAAAATGCTCAATACACTGCTATTATTAAAAGCCCACCACAGCCTGGTCCTGAGAAGGAAGGAGAAAGGACAGAGGTTCAGATAGGTATCACTCTCTTGAAAATCAAGTCACCAAGACTGCCATGTCCTTGAAATTCAGCAGAAATAATTACCCCCTCAGGATTTCACATAATTTCATTCTCCCTTCAGCTACATGAACTTTGTTCTTTTGTAAGTTTACTTTCCTGTTTTAGTAATTAGTGAGAAAGTCTCCTGGCATTTGTTGTAGCTCCTTACAGGCCCTGGGAACCCCATGATGGAAGGGCAAGAAAATTATTTTCTCATTATTTGTCACATACCTTTTTCAGGAATGAGATTGAGATTGTGGCTCCTGGAGTCAGGGGCAATTGCTTTAGTCACACATGTGCCCCAAGTACCTGGCATGGGGTCTGGCACAGAGTACATGCTCAGTAAGTGTTGCTGGCTTAATTGAGCTGGCTTCAGGTGGCCCTGTCTGGAAACAGAAAGAAAGTGACTTCTTAAAAGCCCTCCAAGCATTGGGGATCCCTCCTTTCTCCACAAGAGAGTGTATGGGAAAGACAGTTATAGGAGGCGTGGGATGATTGGGAGGGTAGGGAAGCACTGAACGTCCTGCTCCTGAGTGACATTAAGCACACAGGAACCAAGCTGCACTGGTCTCTGTAGGCCATGCTCCTGAATAAGTACCCAGTGAAAGCCACTCTGAGCAAACATTTTGCTTGAAGCCAAAACTATATCCATGGAATCTTCTATATCAGCTTTAAAAGGACCCCCTGAAACACCTTAGCTTGCCAGCCAGCCCCCAAAAAACCATCCTTTCTACAATCCTGACTTCCGAATCTCTCTCAATAAAAAATTCTCTTCTTTATCTACCGAGTTGTCTCGCTTCCTCTAAAATTGTGTCTTGCATAATAATCCAGTTTCCATTCTGGAATTTGTCAGAGTTATTTATAGGATCCTACTATACAATGAGGACTGTACTGAATCCAATTGGATGTACTTCTCCAATACACTATCCCCTCACCAACCCTGCCCCTAGTACCACCACCATCAGTCTCATTTTCAGAACTTAGTCTAGTAACTGGCATGACAAAACACACTCAGAATATTCAGCGGAATTGATAATGGAAGCAGTGTTGATGCATGCAAACTCCACCTAAAGGCAAGAACAATGTCAAAAAAGCTTCAAGACTATATATCCAGGAACCAGTGATTCTCCAACTCATAATAATTACAATAATCATAATGATAAATAGCTAACAGTTATTGAATACTTCCTCATTTAATCCTCACAATAATCCATGATGAACAATGATAGTAATAACATTTATTTCCTAAACACCAAGCACTGAGTCAATTTTTGTAATCCTCATAATGATCCTGTGACGTGGGTTATTATTAGCATCCTCATTTGCATATGAGGAAACCTAGGGCCAAATTGATTAAGAAACTTGCCCAAGCTCACCCAGCCAGGAAGTGGTGGAGCTAGGAACTGAACAAAGATCTGTTTGGCCACAAAGACTATGCTCCTGACCATACTACGCTATCTTAGTAGAAACACCTTTTGGAATGCAGCGTTATGCTAACAACAATGTATGAGGAACACCATCTTCCATTTGTTTGCTGTTTAGAACGTTTCAAAGAACTTTCCTATCCATAATCCCATTTGATACAGTACCCTGTGAGGAGGGCAGGGCAGGTGGCAGCACCATCCACTGCACAGATAAAGATCCAAACACAAAGACTTGCCCCCAGACCCATCAAAAAAACAAACCTGTTGCCATCGAGTCAATTCCAACTCATAGTGACCCTCTAGGACAGAGGAGAATCGCCCCATAGGGTTTCCTAGGCTGTAATCTTTATGGAAGCAGACTGCCACATGTTTCTCCCGTGGAACTGCTGGCTGGTTCGAACCACCAACCTTTCAGTTAGCAGCCAAGCACTTAACAATTGCGCCACCAGGGCTCCTTCAAGTCCCGCCACAGAGGCCAAATCGGAGTCAGAGTTCAATATATATGTTTTCAAAATATGTTCTGTAGTACATTGTTGTTGTTAGCTGCCGTGAAGTCGGCCCCTGACTCATTGTGACCCCATGCACAATGGAACAAAATGCCATCCCCACAATCAGTTGTGCTTGGGGCCATGGTGCCATAGGATTTTCACTGGCTGACTTTCAGAGGTAGGATCACCAGGGCTCTCTTCCTAGTCCATCTTAGTCTGGAAGCTCCACTGAAACCCATTCAGCATCATAGCAATAGGCAAGCCTCCACTGACAGATGGGTGGTGACTGCACATGAGGTGCATTGGCCAGAAGTGAACCCAGGTCTCTGGAATAAAAAAAAATTTTTTTTTTCTGGAATGGAAGGTAAGAAATATACCACTGAACCATGAGTGCCTCATTCTTTTGTATAAGTAGGGAGTTAACTTTCCTCTACCTACTTTATTCTGATTTGATGCTGCAGATTTGAAAGGAAGTGGGAACCACTCACTTAGCAACCCACAACAGGCTATGAAACTTCCAGCCAAGCCTTGTTTTAAATGTGAAAACTACTTGCTCATACCTGATTTAGTCTTCCAGGCATCCTAACCCCTCAGGATCTGCAGTACTTGAATATATCCTGTGTCTCGAAAGAAAAATGTGGGGGGGAACCTTGGTCCCTTAAAAACTGGATACATTGAAGGCATGAACAATTCTCACCATACATTTCTCCACTTAAAAAATATTTTTTGACCACAAGATAACTTCTAAAGCTAAGAGAGGGATTTAGCAAAATTGCAGAGTATAAGGTCAACAAACAAAAATCCATGGGATTTCTATACACCAGCAATGAGAAATCAGAAAGAGAAATTAGGGAAACAATTCCATTTACAGTAACATGAGAATAAGATACCTAGGAAAAAAATCTAACCAGGGATGTGAAGGACTTATACAATGAAAACTATAAAACATTGATGAAAGAAATCAAAGAAGACTTAAATAAATGGAAAAATGTTCCAAGTTTGCTGATTAGAAGATTTAATATTGTTAAGATGTTGATACTACCCAAAGCAATCTATAGATTCAATGCAATTGTGATTAAAATTCCAACAGTCTTCTTTACAGAAATAGAAAAACCAATCCTCAACGTTATATGGAATGGCAAGAGGCCTGGAATAGCTAAAACAATGTTGAAAGAGAAGAACAAAATAGGAGGACTCACACTTCCTGATTTTAAAACATACTTTACAGCTACAGTAATCAAAACAGCCTGGTATTGGCATAGCAATAGACACACAGACCAGTGGAACAGAATTGAGAGTCTGGAAATATATCCACACCTATGGTCAACTGATTTTTGACAAGGGTGCTAAGTCCATTCAGTGGGGAAAGAAGAGTCTCTTCAATAAATGGTGGTAGGAAAATTAGATTTCCACATGCAGGAAAATGAAACAGGATTCATGCCTCACACCACACACAAAAACAAATTCAAAATGGATTAAAGACCTAAGTGTGAAAACCATAACCATAAAATTCATAGAAGAAAATGCAGCGGCAATGCTCTAAGGCCTAACTTTCAACAATGGATTATCTAACAAAACAACAAAAAACACAATAAATAAATGGGACCTCATAAAAATTAAAAACTTTTGTTCATCGAAAGACTTTACCAAAAAAGTGAAAAAACAAAGCTACTAAATGGGAGAACATCTTCAGAAAACACATATCTGACAAGAATCTAATAATGAAAATATATATAAAACTTTGACAGTTTAACAACAAAAAGGCAACTAAGTCAATCATAAAATCGGCAAAAGACTTGAATAGACATTTCACCAAAGAGGACATTCAAAAAGTCAGTTGTTCGAATCCACCAGGCACTCCTTGGAAACTCTATGGGACAGTTCTACTGTGTCCTATAGGGTCCCTATGAGTTGGAATCGACTTGACCGCAACAGATTTGGTTTAAGATTTTAAAAAAAGAAAAAAAATGTTGGCGAGGATGTGAGGAAATTGGAACCCTTACCCATTGGTGGTAGGAATGCAAGATGGAAAAGCCATTATGGAAAAAACAGTGTTGTGGTTCCTCAAAAAACTAATAACAGAACTACCATATGGCCCAGCAATTCCGCTTCTAGGTATATACCCAAAGGGCTTGAAAGCAGAGACTCAAACAGAGACTTGAACACTAATGTTCATTGCAGCATTATTCACAAGAGCCAAAATGTGGAAACAACCGAAATGCCCATCAACAGATGAATGGATAAACAAAATGTGGTACATACATACAATGGAGTACTACTCAGCCGGTAGGAGAAATGAAGTATTGATACATGCTACAGTATGGATGGAGCTTGAAGATATTGTGCTGAGCAAAATAAGCCAGTCACAAGAGGACAAATATTGTATGATCTCACTTATATAAAAAGACAAGAAAAGGCAAGTGTATAGAGACCAAGGTTTATTAGTGGTTACCAGGGCAGGAGGGAGGGGGAAAAGGGGAGTTAATGGTGATGGAAAAACCTCATTGATTAAGGGTACAATTGCCCAGCCGATTAATGTAATTGCTGTCAATAAGTTGTACACCTGTAAAAAGTTGAATTGGCAAAAGTTGTGTGATAGATATATTTACAACAATAACAAAAAAAAGAATAGCTACGGAGAGGCGTGAGCTACTTGGATCAGGTGGACACTTGAGACTATGTTGGCATCTCCTGCCTGGAGGGGAGATGGGAGGGTAGAAGGGCTTAGAAGTTGGCAAAACAGACACAAAAAGAGAGAGTGGAAGGAGGGAGCGGGCTGTCTCATGCGGGGGAGAGTAATTGGGAATATGTAGCAAGGTGTATAGAAGTTTTTATGTGAGAGACTGACTTGCTTTGTAAACTTTCACTTAAAGCACAATAAAAATTACTTAAAAAAAAAGAATAGCTGCTGAGGCTGCTTATGTACAACCAAACACATCTCGGGATTTGGTTCCTTGGTTTGGAGGTTTAGAGTCACGGGTTCATGAGACATCCCAGTTAATTGGCCTAATAACGTTTAGTGCTTCTGTTCTACCTCCTAGTTCATCATATGGTGCCTGGGTTCTTAAAAGCTTGCAAGTGGGAATCCAAGGCACAGCAACAGAAAAAGGAGAGTCAGGAACAGGAGGAGGGTATAGTATGTGTGGCTAATTGCCTCCATGAACAACTGCCTCCTTTGCCATGAGACCAGAAGAACTGGATGGTGCCTGGCTACCATTACTGAACGTTTTGATCAAAGATTCCATAGAAGAATCCTGATCAAAAGGGGGAAAATGTAGAAAAGAATTCCAAATTTTCATGGACTCTAGACTTCCTGGAGCCATAAAGATTGGATGAACCCTGAAACTATTGCCCTGAGATAATCTTTAAACCTTAAACCAAAAATATCCCCTGAAATCTTCTTCAACAAACCAAACAACAGTTTAGCTTAACTAGTAAATACTAAAAAGGCCTTGAGCATTATGCTCTTTTAAGAACTATCTATATGGGATCAAATTGACAACAAGAACTTGAAAGATTAGATAGGAACCCTAGGTGGCAGTGAGTTTATGTTAATGAGGGAGGAACAACTCAGAAAAGGAAGGTGAGAATGGTTGCACAAATCAAAGAACGTCATCAATGACACTAAATTGTACACGTAGAAACCGTTGAATTGGTGTAAGTTTTATTGTGTATATTCTCAACAAAAACAACAAAACAAATAAAATTTAGGGGAAAAAGTATTGAACAATTGTTGCTGTTGGGTCCTGTCGAGTCGATTCTGACTCAACAGTGACCCCATGTGACAGAGCAGAACTGCCCCATAGGGTTTCCTGGGCTGTAATCTTTACAGGAGCAGATCACCAGGGCTTTCTCCTGCAGAGCACCTGGGTGGGTTCAAAATGCCAACCTTTCAGTTAGCAGCCTAGTGCTTAACCGTTGTGCCCAGGCCTCCTTTATTACAGGTCCCCAGTACCTTATCTGCAATTCCAAAATCCACCAAGTTCTGATAAATGTTTTTTTTTAAATAAATTTGCTATAGAAATTCATATGGTGGCAAAACCTGACATGAACTTAATGAGGCAATTTTTGGTCTTTATCCCATTGAGTCTAAGCATTCATAGGTTTCACTGATTATAGTAGGGTTGCTAGATAAAATATAATTTCCACATTTGGTTGGATTACCTTTCTTGGGAATAGGCATAAATATGGATCTCTTCCAGTCAGTTGGCCAGGAAGCTGTCTTCCATATTTCTTGGCATAGACAAGTGAGCACCTCCAGCGCTGCATCCGTTTGTTGAAACATCTCAACTGATATTCCATCAATTCCTGGAGCCTTGTTTTTCGCCAATGCCTTCAGAGCAGCTTGGACTTCTTTCAGTACCATTGGAAGAGATCCATATTTATGCCTATTCCCAAGAAAGGTGATCCAACCGAATGTGGAAATTATAGAACAATATCATTAATATCACACGCAAGCAAAATTTTGCTGAAGATCATTCAAAAATGGCTGCAGCAGTATATCGACAGGGAACTGCCAGAAATTCGGGCTGGTTTCAGAAGAGGATGTGGAACCAGGCATATCATTGCTGATGTCAAATGGATCCTGGCTGAAAGCAGAGAATACCAGAAGGGTGTTTACCTGTGTTTTATTGACTATGCAAAGGCATTCAACTGTGTGGATCACAACAAATTATGGATAACATCGTGAAGAACGGGAATTCCAGAACACTTAATTGTGCTCATGAGGACCTTTACATAGGCCAACAGGCACTTGTTCGGACAGAACAAGGGGATACTGATTGGTTTAAAGACAGGAAAGGTGTGCGTCAGGGTTGTATTCTCTCACCATACCTATTCAATCCGTATGCTGAGCAAATAATACGAGAAGCTGGACTGTATGAAGAAGAACGGGGCATCAGGATTGGAGGAAGACTCATTAACAACCTGCATTATGCAGATGCACAACCTTGCTTGCTGAAAGTGAAGAGGACTTGAAGCGCTTACTAATGAAAATCAAAGACCACAGCCTTCAGTATGGATTGCACCTCAACATAAAGAAAACAAAAATCCTCACAACTGGACCAATGAGCAACATCATGATAAATGGAGAAAAGATTGAAGTTGTCAAGGATTTGATTTTACTTGGATCCACAATCAACATCCATGGAAGCAGCAGTCAAGAAATCAAAAGACACATTGCATTGGGTCAATCTGCTGCCAAGGACCTCTTTAAAGTGTTGAAGAGCAAAGACGTCACCTTGAAGACTAAGGTGCGCCTGACCCAAGCCATGGTATTTTCAATCACATTATATGCATGTGAAAGCTGGACAATGAATAAGGAAGACTAAAGAAGAATTGACGCCTCTGAATTGTGGTGTTGGCGAAGAATATTGACTATACCATGGACTGCCAAAAGAACGAACACATCTGTCTTAGAAGTACAACCAGAATGCTCCTTAGAAGCAAGGATGGTGAGAGTGCATCTTACATACTTTGGACATGTTGTCAGGAGGGATCAATCCCTGGAGAAGGACATCATGCTTGGCAGAGTACAGGGTCAGCAGAAAAGAGGAAGACCCTCAACGAGGTGGATTGACACAGTGGCTACAATAGGCTCAAGCATAATAACGATTGTAAGGATGGCCCAGGACCGGGCAGTGTTTCGTTCTGTTGTGCACAGGGTCGCTATGAGTTGGAACCGACTCGACGGCATCTAACAACAACAACAACAAGCTAGATAAAATACAGCACACCCAAATAAATTTAAATTTCAGCTACACAATGAATATTTTTTATTGTAAGAATGTCCCAAATATTGTCTGGGACATACTTATACTAAAACATTATTTGTCATTTAGCTGGAATTTGGGGAGTCCTGTATTTTTATTTGCTAAATCTGGCAACCTTAATTATGGGCACTGCCCCAAACCCCACTGAGGATATTATCTAACATATGGCATAGGCAGCATGTTACTGTTCTAAAATCTGAAATATTTAGAATTGAAAAACACACCTGGCCCCAGGGGTTTGGAATCAGAATTGTGGACCTGTGGACGGGTAGCATTCTTCCAGAACTAGGCTTAGCACTGTCTCGGACCCCAGTTCTCAAAGAGCAACTACCTATCAAAGATATACTATCCGACTCGGTTGCCTCTTTGGCTCTCATTAGATTTTCTTAACCCCTGGTCTGTTCCACGTGTCATTAGCTTGATTAATGGTTTATCCCTCTTTGCTTTGATGTTTTTATTCCTTAAGGTATTTCTCCTTCTAGCCACCTGATGCAAACCAGTAGTATTGCAACTCTCAGCTGACCTGATCACACCCCGTATAACCTCATACTCGATTTTAGTGAATTTCCAGGCTCTCCTCTAAAATTGGCCTGGCAGTTGCCCTGCTGTTTTACTTGCTTTCTCCCTGGTGAGAAGTTTTCCGATACAGGCCCCCTTCCTTTTAGAGCTCTCCCCAACCCCCACAACCCCATTTTTTGGAATAGCAAGTGAGCGCCCACCGCCCTCTGCTGCCATCTCATGGCTAGAATAAGCCACTGCATTGGACTTAATTCAGGCGCACTATACCTGGTGGCCTAATGGTTAAGTGCTAAGGCTGCTAACCAAAAGATCTCAGTTCAATCCACCAGGCGCTCCTTAGAAACACTATGGGGCAGTTCTACTCTGTCCTATCAGGTCACCATGAGTCGGAATTGACGCCACAGCAACGGGTTTGGTTTTTTGTTTTATAGGGTCGCTATGAGTCGGAATCGACTCCAGGGCAACAGGTTTGTTGTTGTGGGTTTTTTTAGTTGCTTGTCAGGAGCCCTGGTGGTGCAGTGGTTAAGAGCTCGGCTGCCAACTAAAAGGTCAGCAGTTTGAATCCACCAGCTGCTCCTTGGAAACCCTATGGGGCAGTTCTACTCTGCCGTATAGGGTCGCTATGAGTCTGAATTGACTCAACAGCAAAGAGTTTGTTTTTTTGGTTATTTGCTTGTCAAAGATCTCTGGTGGCACAGTGGTTAAAGCGCTCAGCTGCTAACTGAAAGGTCGGAGGTTCGAACCTACCAGCCATTCTATGGGAGAAAGATGTGGCAATCAGCTTCAGTAAAGACTACAACCTCGGAAACCCCACGGGGTAGTTCTACTCTGTCCTATAGGCTTCCTATGAGTCAGAATCGACTCAACAGCAACAGTAATGGGTTTTAGTTGCTTGTCAAGGAGCCCTGGTGGCTCATTGGCTAAGCACTTGGCTACTAATCAAAAGGTCAGCAGTTCAAACCCACCAGCACAACAAGTTGCTTGTGAGAGTCCCTGGGTGGTGCAAATGATTAACTTGGCTGGCTGCTAATAGAAACGTTGAGGTCTGAATCTACCCAGAGGCACCTTGGGAGAAAGACCTGATGATCTACTTCCAAAAAATCAGCCACTGAAAATCCTATGGCGTACAGTTCTACTCTCACCCACATGGGGATGCCATGAGTCAAAACTGACTTGATGTCCACCGGTTTTTGTTGCTTTTCAGAGCCCATCACCTCCACCACAGGAGAAATATATATCTGCCAAGGAATCCCGTTTAGCCAATTCCAATTTTTGTGCATACAAATGGAAAATTATATACATTTTAATAGGTGTTCTAAAACAAAGTTTTCACCTTCTTGACTCACTTTTCTCCATTTAGTTCAAGGTTAGTGAGTCTCAGCTCCAGGTTGAAATTAGGTTATGACTTCCAGTTGACTTATTTTGTGATCTGCACCTGTGTTGCCACTGATATTGGCAGCCCATCATGGGAACCAAGTCCACTAGCTAATTGCAACAACAAAACCAGCTGAATACAAAATATTTCAGTAATTCCTGGGTAAGCACACATCTCCTTTTCTCATAAAATTCACCATGAATTAGCGATCTGAATGGGTAAAAATCAAATTGTGTTCGACAGAGACTACATGTAAAATGCAGGGGCTATTTCTAATCATAATCTGAGCCTAAACTTTTACCAAAACCTATTTTTTGGTCTCAAGTGTCCGCTGCAGTGGTGAAAAGCTGCACTGCTTAAGGAAAGCATGGCTCAGCAAGCTCACTGCAGTGGCAAGGGAAGGAAGGTGCTTTGAACATCTCTCCCTCTTCAGGAAATTTTTCATTTTCACCAATTTCCTTTTGAACGTTTTTCTCCTTATCAGAGCCCAGTTTGACTGGCAACTACAAAACAAACAAACACAACTCATTCTATCTCTGGACAATTCTCATGAGCTGCTTTTTTTTTTTAATATACCCTTGCACACAACTGGACAACCTTTTGAAGAGGTGACATCTCATGTTGTGTATATTTCAATGTGCAGCCATTCACTGAGGGAGCAGGAGGAGGCTCTGGAAAGATAAGGAGACTTCTTCAAACTACCGAGAAAGGTCCTTATCTCAGATCTTGCCATAGCCAGTAAACTGCTTTTTCTTCCTGACCCTCACCTTCTATGGAGCCCTGGTGGTGCAACGGTTAAGCACTAGGCTGCTAACTAAAAGGTCAGTGGCTCAACCCCAGCAGCAGCTCCTTGATCTAAAAAAATATATATATATTTTTTTCTCCCATAAAAATCAAAATGGTCTCCATCGGCATGGCACCTAACAACAACAATGTCATCCTCTCCCCTGGGGTAAAGTCGACTCATTCTCACCTTTTATTTTTTCTTTCCATCCAAATAGACTAAACGAAGAAGTATTTACAGATGTTAAGTCCCACAGCTTGAAAGTCAGCTGATGTCTTTTAGGAAACATATACAAAGATAACTCATTACCAATTACTTCTGAGAACAACGGTTGAAAGTTACCAATAACATTCAGAGGTTTGTACTTTACAAACCTTCCAGTCTCACCTATTGCACTTTTTGTATACACCTAACCATTTAAAATCACCTGGAAATCACCAGCTATGTGACTGAAATGTGACTTGTTTTATCCTCATCCACTTTTTCCCTGCTGAAGGCCTCCGTGACAGGGAGCAGGATAGGTTGAGAAGGGTTAAGAAAGATTTGTTTCCTCTCACCATCACCTGTTCCTAGTGGAGACACTGGACAGTCACTGTTGCTGGCTTTTCTCTCTGCTTCACAACCTGACTTACTTCTCAAAAGCCCAGCTCCACCCCCAGATCTTCTGCTTATTTTACCAGTGGCAGTCCAGTTGACCTCAACTCATGGCAACTTCGTGTGTGTCAGGGTAGAACTATGCTCTGTGGGGTTTTCAACAGCTGATTTTTCAGAAGTAGATCACTAGGCCTATCTTTCAAGGCACCTCTTGGTGGACTCAAACCTCCAACCTTTTGGTTAGCAGCCAAGTGAGCGTGTTAACCATTTCCACCACCCAGGAAGGCCCCTTGTGTTCCTAGGAGAGGATTTGTAACTCATTTTCCATTGCCTCCTCAGGGAGTGGTGACTCAGTCAATAACCAGTGAAGTCTATCTTTAGCTCACTACTCTTAAATGAGCGCTTACTACAGCATTTGACCCACAGTAGGCACTCACATTTTAATTGTTGTTTTTACTATTATTAGTACTATTTAACTTCTCTGAGTCTCAGTTTTCTCATCTGTAAAGTGAGTATAATAATAGTACCAACTTCCTAGGTTAATTAATACATATAAAGTGCTCTTAAAAAAAGTATCCATACTGTGGTACCGACATACCATGGAATAGTACACAACGATAAAGAACAATGATGAATTCCTGAAGCATCTCACAATATGGATGAATCTGAAGGGCATTACGCTGAGTAAAATAAGTCAATTGCAAAAGGACAAATATTGTATGAGACCATTATTATAAAAAGGCAAGAATAAGTTTACACACAGAAAGAAACATTCTTTGATGATTACCAGGGATGGGAGGGGGAGAGAAGAGGATACACTAACTAGATAGTAGACGTGTTAAATCTGGTGAAGGAAAACGCAGTACACAATATGGGGGGTCAGTACAGCATGACCAAGGCAAAGGAAGCTACTGATAGATATGCAAGAATAAAGGGCAACTGTGGTAAATACTATAACATTACAATTCTGCAACAACGTAATAAACAATAATCTGTGAGTGGATACATAGGTAGGTATGTATGTTAAATAGGTGTGGGAGGACATATAGGAGGAAACCTGCATGCATATATAGGTATGGTTGTGGATATTTCTATATACATATCTGTAAGGGCCACATGTATATTCATATATACAGTAGAGCACACAGGGGGCATAGTCATGGAAAGTTCTTAGGCATAACCAAACACCTTGCGGGACTGAGCTACTGGGCTTGAAGGCTAAGGACCATAGTGTTGGGGAACATCTAGGTCAATTGGCATAACGTAGTTCATAAAGATAATATTCTACAGCCTAGTTTGGTGAGTAGTGTCTGGGGTCTTAAAAGCTTGCGAGTGGCCATCTAAGATACAACTATTGGTCTCTTCCCATCTGGAGCAAAGGAGTATGAAGAAAACCAAAGACTCAAGGAAGCAATTAGTCCAAAGGACTAATGGCACACATGAACCATAGCCTCCTCTAGCCTGAGACTAGAAGAACTAGATGGTGTCCAGCTACCACTACCGACTGCTCTGACCAGGATCACAATAGAGAGTTCCAACTAGAAAGGGTAAAAAATATAGAACAAAATTCAAATTCATAGACTTTCTGGTCTGATAGAGACTGGAGGAACCCCCAAGACTATTGCCCTAAGACAACCCACTAACATGGAACTGAAAGTCACTCCTGGAGGTCACCTTTCAGCCAAATAATAGCAGGCATATAAAATAAACAATAACAGCCATGAAGAACATGCTTATTAAAACAACAAACTATACGAGACCAAAAGGGCCACGTTTGTCCAAAAGCAAAGATGAGAAGGCAGGGAGGAGCAGGGAAACCGGAAGAATGGAAACAGGGAACCCAGGCTGGAAATGAGGAGAGTGCTGACACTTTGGTATGTTTGCAACCAATGTCCCAGAACAATTTGTTGGAAAACTAATCTGCTGTGTAAATATTCACCTGCTAAAGCACAATAAAATGTTTAAAAATTAAAGTATCCGGAACATAGGAGGTGCTGCATACATTTGATCTGTGACTATTTTTTTTTATTATGTCTATTACTAGAGACATGCCTTGAAGGCACACAGAATTAGGGGTGGAAAGAGAAGCAGGTATGTTTGGGGGCTTGGTGGGGGGACAGTTCTCCTTGGGTATATGCTTAAAATACATTTGAGCAGCCAAAGGGAAATGCCCACTGGGCAGTTGAACATGTGGGTCTGGAACTTTGGAGAGAGGAAGAGAAGACAATTTCCTCATTTTAAAACAAATAAAGTAAATTCTTACAAAGTCCTTTGGGGTATGAAATGACACATGAACTGTTTCTCTCCTTTAAGAAGCTTACCATCTGTTAAGGATTGCATTGTGTTACCCTAAAATTTATGCTGAAGTCCAAACTCCTGTACCTGTGAGCATGACCCTGTTTGGAAATAGGGCCTTTGAAGAGATTATCAGTTAACATGAGGTCATACCAGAGTAGGGTGGGCACAAATCTAATTTGAGTGCTGTCCTATAAAAGAGAAGAGACACAGAGAGACAGATAGAGGAAGGACTGTCATGTGAAGATGCATCTACATGCCAAGGAATGCCTCTGGCTATCAGAAGCTGGGAGAGGCAAGAAAGGATCTTCCCCCCTACAGAACTTTCAGAGAGACCATGGCCCTGCCAGTACCCCAAATTCATACTTCTAGCCTCCAGAACTGTGAGGCAATAAATTTCTATTCTGTTGTTGTTAGGTGCCGTTGAGTCAGTTCCAACTCATGGTGACACTATGTATAACAGCAAAACACTGCCCAGTCCTGCACCATCCTCACACTTGTTATGCTTGAGCCCGTTGTTGCAGCCAGTGTGTCAATCCATCTCATTGAAGGTCTTCCTCTTTTTCACTGGCCCTCTACTTTACCAAGCGTAATGTCCTTCTCCAGGGACTGATCCCTCCTGATGACATGTCCGAAGTGTACCAGACGTAGTCTCACCATCCTTGCTTCTAAGGATCATTCTGCTTGTACTTCTTCCAAGATAGATTTGTTTGTTCTTTTGGCAATCCATGATATATTCGATATTCTTTGCCAACACCACAATTGAAAGGCATCAATTCTTCAGTCTTCCTTATTCACTGCCCAGCTTTCATATGCATATAAGGCTATTGAAAACACCATGGCTTGGATCAGGCACACCTTAGTCTTCAACGTGACATATTTGCTTTTTACCACCTTAAAGAAGTCTTCTGCAGCAGATTTGCCCAATGTAATACATCGTTTGATTTCTTGACTGCTGCTTCCATGGGTGTTGATTGTGGATCCAAGTAAAATGAAATCCTTAACAATGTCAATCTTTTCTCCATTTATCATGCTGTTGTTTATTGGTCCAGTTGTGAGGATTTTTGTTTTCTTTATGTTGAGGTGTAATCCATACTGAAAGCTGTGGTCTATTAAGTCACCTAATTTGCGGTACTTTGCTATATCAGCCCTGGAAAACAAGCACACCATCTAATAAAAAGGCTGAGTCATGGTTTCTGCATAGATGTGCAACACAAGGTAGGCTCTCAAGGGTGCCACAAGTGAGATGCAAAGTGGTCTGGGCTCAACGAGGAAGGAGAAATCACACCTGGCTGTGGCAATTAAGGAAAGCTTCTGGAAGGAAATGGCATTCTCTGATTTGATGATTCTCTGCAGCCTTTCCTTACTACTCTGTTACCTGCTGACTTTTCCCGTCTCTGAATGTCGATTTCTCAAGGCCTCTAGTCCGTGGTGCAGTGCCATATGATAAGGTAGTAAGCTTTTCTAAAGCTAAATGTATCCAATTTGAAGGACTGTCCTTTATTCTGCCCTTTCTTTCATAAAATGATGATAACAGGAGATCAAAGGGGTGCCAAATTTTGTGTCACTCCTTGGCAAAATCATCTCCCAATTTGGTGGGGGGTGGTTTTCACTGGTCTGTGAGAGCCAAACATCTGGGAGCCTGACACACTTACCATCTGTACTGCTTATGCGGACATCCAAACTCAAACCTCATAGTCCTGTTACGTGTTTCACATGAGTTAGGCAGGTCTCCCAATGAGATCCTGGAGACCAGACTCACTGTCAGTCTCGCTTGTCGTGACCCTCCCTCCATGCGCCACACAGAGCTGGGCACAGAGCAGGTGTTCAGAAATACTTGGTGAAAGGCCTAAGTTGAATCATGTTGATTTTGCAGTCCCTTGGCAGTGAGCAAGTCGAATTCTGTTCCACCTTGGCTTCAGCATGTGAATTAGGCATTAAAGCTGCCTGATTATTCAGACAGCTGTAGAAACAAAAGTCTCATACAAAAGACTAGTGAGGGGCTAGAGAGATAATTCTCCTCACTGACGTGGAATGAAGTCAGAGCACTGACTGCTGAGGTGAAATCAAAGCTGTTTTCCTAGTTGTCTGGGGGAGGGGTAGGCTCTTTCCAGTAGAACATGACATTATTCCGATCATGAATTATTCCTAGGAAGCACAAAGAACCATTGAGCCCCTCCATTTAAAACACAGCTTTATGTAAACAATAAAAGCCAGGGTTTTTCCAAAAGTCTTATGCAGTTTTATGTGTGTGTATATATATATATATATATATATATATATATATATAATTTTCAGCCCTTGGCTGGGAGCATTAGAGTGTTAGAGAAATGAAGCATTGCAGAGGGAAAAATCCAACCACTATAGCAAAGGCCCTGGCGGGTTTGTAGAGAAAAGATTTGGACAGGTTGAAAAGGTGGGCCCCATACAGATCTGGCCTGCCGAAACCAGAATGCTAAGGTCTTCAGTGCCTCCCCCATGTCCTTAGCTATGCCTCAGTCCTCCCACCTTTCCTAGCTTGGCCCATCACTTTGCTGGCAAGCAGGTCCCTTACAGTTAGATAACTGGCTAATCTACTATACCCATTTACTACTCTAAACTGTTAATTTTAGTTAATAGTTTCATGTATTCCCCATTCCTATGAACATAATTATAACTTCAATGCCTTAACCCAGAGTGATAACTGATGTGGGTATTTCAATCACAGTGGCAAGGCCAGTGAGGAAGATATTGGGAAATGCAGCTTTCTGCATAGTTCAGATCATACCATTCATAGATTTCCAGAGAGTACAATATTTAAGAATTTGGTCTATGGAGTGAGCCAGTCTAGGGCTCCAGTGCTGGCTCCACGACTTACCAAGTACGTGATATTCGGCTCAATTTTGTCATCTGTAAAATGCGTATAATACTCTCACTTTAAGGTTTCTGTGAGATGATGCATATTAAACCTGGGTACAGTGCCTGACACGTTATAAGAGCTCAGTATATGACAGTTAGTCTGCTTGTGTTAAGAGTAGATTCTAGGAGGCGGGGCCAAGATGGCGGACGAGGTGGACGCTACCGCGGATCCCTCTTGCAACAAAGACTCGGAAAAACAAGTGAATCGATCACATACATAACAATCTATGAACTCTGAACAACAAGCACAGACTTAGAGACGGAAAACGAACAAATACAGGCAGACAGCGACCGTTTTCAGAACTAGGAGCCAGCGTACCAGGCAGGTGACCTTTGGAGCCCGATCTGGGGCAGAGCCCAGGGGGGCAGACGGCACAGACAAGGGGCCCAGCCATACCCCCCCCGAACCCATCCTGGGAGAGAGTCTAGCTGGTTGGTGAGGGCGACGGAGCAGCGCAGCCGGAGGGAGAAGCACCCGGGAGGCAGTGACTGATCTTGGAGCGGGGACAGCAGCGTCCCAGCCGGGGAGCCGTCCCGCTGGGAGTTTGGCGGGAAGCGGGCGGGGCGCGAGCGGGGGGGGGCGTCAGCTATATTTCCCTAAAGCGACCCCACGACCCCAGGGCGGGGACCTCACGTTCGTGCAGGGGGACGCCCACCCTGTTCGCGCGTGTGGTGCGGCGCACCGGAGGGAGAAGTCCCCAGGAGGAAGTGACAGGTCTCGGAGCGGGGAAAGCAGCGTCCCAGCCGGGGAGCCGTCCTGCTGGGATTTTGGCGAAAGCGGGCAGGGCGTGAGCGCGGGGTCCAATTATATTCTCCTGAATAGACCCTGGGGGCGGGCCCACCGGTTCGTGCGGGAAACACCCACTCAGTTTGCGCGAGCGGTGTGGCGCACCGGAGGGAGAAGTCCCCGGTTGGAGGTGACTGGTCTTGGAGTGGGGAGAGTAGCATCCCAACCGGGGAGCCATCCCGCCCGGATTTTGGCGGACGGGGGCGGAGCGTGAATGCGGTGATCAGCTCTATATTCTGTGGCGCTACACTCCTAGCTCTCTGATCCCTCACCCACCCTCCCCAGGCGGCTCCATTAACATCCGAATACCTGGAGCCAGAGGGACAATTCAGATAGGGATTTGACTGCATTTTTTTTAGCTGATTACCTGGAAAATCTAGTTTCCCAGTGATGGCTCGGAGACAGCAGTCCATATCAAACCACATAAAGAAACAGACCATGACAGCTTCTCCAACCCCCCAAACAAAAGAATCAAAATCTTTCCCAAATGAAGATACAATCCTGGAATTATCAGATACAGAATATAAAAAACTAATTTACAGAATGCTTAAAGATATCACAAATGAAATTAGGATAAATGCAGAAAAAGCCAAGGAACACACTGATAAAACTGTTGAAGAACTCAAAAAGATTATTCAAGAACATAGTGGAAAAATTAAGAAGTTGCAAGAATCCATAGAGAGACAGCATGTAGAAATCCAAAAGATTAACAATAAAATTACAGAATTTGACAACGCAATAGAAAGTCAGAGGAGCAGACTCGAGCAATTAGAATGTAGACTGGGACTTCTGGAGGACCAGGGAATCAACACCAACATAGCTGAAAAAAAATCAGATAAAAGAATTTAAAAAAATGAAGAAACCCTAAGAATCATGTGGGTCTCTGTCAAGAAGGATAACTTGCGGGTGATTGGAGTCCCAGAACAGGGAGAGGGGACAGAAAACACAGAGAAAATAGTTGAAGAACTCCTGACACAAAACTTCCCTGACATCATGAAAGACGAAAGGATATCTATCCAAGATGCTCATCGAACCCCATTTAAGACTGATCCAAAAAGAAAAACACCAAGACATATTATCATCAAACTTGCCAAAACCAAAGACAAACAGAAAATTTTAAAAGCAGCCAGGGAGAAAAGAAAGGTTTCCTTCAAGGGAGAATCAATAAGAATAAGTTCAGACTACTCAGCAGAAACCATGCAGGCAAGAAGGGAATGGGACGATGTATACAGAGCACTGAAGGAGAAAAACTGCCAACCAAGGATCATATATCCAGCAAAACTCTCTCTGAAATATGAAGGAGAAATTAAGATATTTACAGATAAACACAAGTTTACAGAATTTGCAAAAACTAAACCAAGACTGCAAGAAATGCTAAAGGAGATTGTTTGGCCTGATGACCAATAATATCAGGTACCAGCACAATACAAGGTCACAAAACAGAACACCCTGATATCAACGCAACTCAAATAGGGAAAGCACAAAAACAAACAAATTAAGACTAATTCTAAAAAATAAATAAATAAACAAAATAATACACATAACAGGAAATCATGGAAATCAATACATAAACGATCACAATAATCAAAAAGAGGGACTAAATATAGGAGACATTGAACTGCCAGATGGAGAATGATACAAGGCGATATAGAAGGATACAAGTTAGGTTTTTACTTAGAAAAATAGGGGTAAATAATAAGGTAACCACAAAAAGGAATATCAATTCCATAACTCAAGAAAAAAGCCAAGAAAAACGTAACGACTCAACAAACACAAAGTTAAACATTATGAAAATGAGGATCTCACAAGCTACTAAGAAAAAAGTCTCAGCACAAAAAAGTATGTGGAAAAATGAAATGGCCAACAACACACATGAAAAGGCATCAAAATGACAGCACTAAAAACTTATTTATCTATAATTACGCTGAATGTAAATGGACTAAATGCACCAATAAAGAGACAGAGAGTCACGGACTGGATAAAGAAACACGATCCATCTATATGCTGCCTACAAGAGACACACCTTAGACTTAGAGACACAAACAAATTAAAACTCAAAGGATGGAAAAAAATATATCAAGCAAAAAAGAAGAGGAGTAGCAATATTAATTTCTGACAAAATAGACTTCAGACTTAAATCCGCCACAAAGGATAAAGAAGGACACTATATAATGATAAAAGGGACAATTGATCAGGAAGACATAACCATATTAAATATTTATGCACCCAATGACGGGGCTGCAAGATACATAAATCAAATTTTAACAGAATTGAAAAGTGAGATAGACACCTCCACATTTATAGTAGGAGACTTCAACACACCACTTTCGGAGAAGGACAGGACATCCAGTAAGAAGCTCAATAGAGACACGGAAGACCTACTTACAACAATCAACCAACTTGACCTCATTGACTTGTACAGAACTCTCCACTCAACTGCTGCAAAATACACTTTTTTTTCTAGTGCACATGGAACATTCTCTAAAATAGACCACATATTAGGTCATAAAACAAATCTTTGCAGAATCCAAAACATCGAAATATTACAAAGCATCTTCTCAGACCACA
The DNA here is from genome assembly GCF_024166365.1 of Elephas maximus indicus. Taxonomy (NCBI): domain Eukaryota; kingdom Metazoa; phylum Chordata; class Mammalia; order Proboscidea; family Elephantidae; genus Elephas; species Elephas maximus. The sequence continues at coordinate 45,615,468 of NC_064846.1, forward strand.
AGGCAATGAAGCTAGACATCAATAACAGAAAAACTAGGGAAAAGAAATCAAATACTTGGAAAATGAACAATACCCTCCTGAAAAAAGACTGGGTTATACAAGACATCAAGGAGGGAATAAGGAAATTCTTAGGAAGCAACGAGAATGAAAATACTTCCTATCAAAACCTCTGGGACACAGCAAAAGCAGTGCTCAGAGGCCAATTTACATCGATAAATGCACACATACAAAAAGAAGAAAGAGCCAAAATCAGAGAACTGTCCCGACAACTTGAACAAATAGAAAGTGAGCAACAAAAGAATCCATCAGGCACCAGAAGAAAACAAATAATAAAAATTAGAGCTGAACTAAATGAATTAGAGAACAGAAAAACAATTGAAAGAATTAACAAAGCCAAAAGCTGGTTCTTTGAAAAAACTAACAAAATTGATAAACCATTGGCTAGACTGACTAAGGAAATACAGGAAAGGAAACAAATAACCCGAATAAGAAACGAGAAGGACCACATCACAACAGAGCCAAATGAAATTAAAAGAATCATTTCAGATTACTACGTAAAATTGTACTCTAACAAATTTGAAAACCTAGAAGAAATGGATAAATTCTTGGAACAATACTACCTACCTAAACTAACACATTCAGAAGTAGAACAACTAAATAGACCCATAACAAAAAAAGAGATTGAAACGGTAATCAAAAAACTTCCAACAAAAAAAAGTCCTGGCCCAGACGGCTTCACTGCAGAGTTCTACCAAACCTTCAGAGAAGACTTAACACCATTACTATTGAAGCTATTTCAAAGCATAGAAAAAGACGGGATACTACCCAACTCATTCTATGAAGCTACCATCTCCCTGATACCAAAACCAGGTAAAGACATTACAAAAAAAGAAAATTATAGACCTATATCCCTCATGAACATAGATGCAAAAATCCTCAACAAAATTCTAGCCAATAGAATCCAACAACACATCAAAAAAATAATTCACCCTGATCAAGTGGGATTTATACCAGGTATGCAAGGCTGGTTTAATATCAGAAAAACCATTGATGTAATCCATCACATAAATAAAACAAAAGATAAAAACCACATGATCTTATCAATAGATGCAGAAAAGGCATTTGACAAAGTTCAACACCCATTTATGATAAAAACTCTTACCAAAATAGGAATTGAAGGAAAATTCCTCAACATAATAAAGGGCATCTATGCAAAGCCAACAGCCAATATCACTCTAAATGGAGAGAACCTGAAAGCATTTCCCTTGAGAACGGGAACCAGACAAGGATGCCCTTTATCACCGCTCTTATTCAACATCGTACTTGAAGTCCTAGCCAGGGCAATTAGGCTAGACAAAAAAATAAAGGGTATCCAGATTGGTAAGGAGGAAGTAAAGCTATCACTATTTGCAGATGACATGATCGTATACATGGAAAACCCTAAGGAATCCTCCAGAAAACTACTGAAACTAATAGAAGAGTTTGGAAGAGTCTCAGGTTATAAAATAAACATACAAAAATCACTTGGATTCCTCTACATCAACAAAAAGAACACCGAAGAGGAAATAACCAAATCAATACCATTCACAGTAGCCCCCAAGAAGATAAAATACTTAGGAATAAATCTTACCAAGGATGTAAAAGACCTATACAAAGAAAACTATAAAACTCTGCTACAAGAAATTCAAAAGGACATACTTAAATGGAAAAACATACCCTGCTCAAGGATAGGAAGACTTAACATAGCAAAAATGTCTATTCTACCAAAAGCCATCTATACATATAACGCACTTCCAATCCAAATACCAATGTCATATTTTAAGGGGATAGAGAAACAAATCACTAATTTCATATGGAAGGGAAAGAACCCCCGAATAAGCAAAGCATTACTGAAAAAGAAGAAGAAAGTGGGAGGCCTCACTCTACCTGATTTCAGAACCTATTATACAGCTACAGTAGTCAAAACAGCCTGGTACTGGTACAACAACAGGCACATAGACCAATGGAACAGAATTGAGAACCCAGATATAAATCCATCCATGTATGAGCAGCTGATATTTGACAAAGGACCAGTGTCAGTCAATTGGGGAAATGATAGTCTTTTTAACAAATGGTGCTGGCATAACTGGATATCCATTTGCAAAAGAATGAAACAGGACCCATACCTCACACCATGCACAAAAACTAACTCCAAGTGGATCAAAGACCTAAACATAAAGACTAAAACGATAAAGATCATGGAAGAAAAAATAGGATCAACCCTAGGAGCCCTAATACAGGGCATAAACAGAATACAAAACATTACCAGAAATGATGAAGAGAAACCAGATAACTGGGAGCTCCTAAAAATCAAACACCTATGCTCATCTAAAGACTTCACCAAAAGAGTAAAAAGACCACCTACAGACTGGGAAAGAATATTCAGCTATGACATCTCCGACCACTGCCTGATCTCTAAAATCTATATGATTCTGTCAAAACTCAACCACAAAAAGACAAACAACCCAATCAAGAAGTGGGCAAAGGATATGAACACATATTTCACTAAAGAAGATATTCAGGCAGCCAACAGATACATGAGAAAATGCTCCCGAGAGAAATGCAAATTAAAACTACGATGAGATTCCATCTCACACCAACTAGACTGGCATTAATCCAAAAAACACAAAAGAATAAATGTTGGAGAGGCTGCGAAGACATTGGAACTCTCATACACTGCTGGTGGGATTGTAAAATGGTACAACCACTTTGGAAATCCATCTGGCGTTATCTTAAACAGTTAGAAATAGAACTACCATACAACCCAGAAATCCCACTCCTCGGAATATACCCTAGAGATACAAGAACCTTCACACAAACAGATATATGCACACCCATGTTTATTGCAGCTCTGTTTACAATAGCAAAAAGCTGGAAGCAACCAAGATGTCCGTCAATGGATGAATGGGTAAATAAGTTGTGGTATATTCACACAATGGAATACTACGCATCGATAAAGAACAGTGACGAATCTCTGAAACATTTCATAACATGGAGGAATCTGGAAGGCATTATGCTAAGTGAAATTAGTCAGAGGCAAAAGGACAAATATTGTATAAGACCACTATTATAAGATCTTGAGAAATAGAAAAAACGGAGAAGAACACATACTTTTGTGGTTACAAAGGGGGGAGGGAGGGAGGGAGGGAGAGGGCTTTTTATTGATCAATCTGTAGATAAGAACTGCTTTGGGTGAAGGGAAAGAGAACACTCAATACAAGGAAGGTCAGCCTAATTGGACTGGACTAAAAGCAAAGAGGTTTCCGGGATAAAATGAAAGTTTCAAAGGTCAGCGGAGCAGGGGCTGGGGTCTGGGGAACTTGGTTTGAGGGGACTTCTAAGTCAATGGGCAAAATAATTCTATTATGAAAACATTCTGCATCCCACTTTGAATTGTGGCGCCTGGGGTCCTAAATGCCAACAAGTGGCCATCTAAGATACATCAATTGGTCTCAACCCACCTGGAGCAAAGGCAAAGGAAGAACACCAAGGTCACACGACAACTAAGAACCCAAGAGACAGAAAGGGCCACATGAACCAGAGACCTACATTATCCTGAGTCCAGAAGAACTAGTTGGTGCCTGGCCACAATCGATGTCTGCCCTGTCAGGGAGCACAACAGACAACTCCTGAGGGAGCAGGAGACCAATGGGATACAGACCTCAAATTCTCATGAAAAGACCATACCTAATGGTATGACTGCGACTAGAGGAATCCCAGAGACAATGCTCCCCAGAACTTCTGATGGCCCAGGACAGGAACCATCCCCGAAGACAAATCATCAGGCATGAAAAGGACTGGTCAGTGGGGGGGAGAGAGATGCTGATGAAGAGTGAGCTAATTAAATCAGGTGGACACTAGAGAGTGTGTTGGCAACTCTTGACTGGAGGGGGGATGGGAAGATAGAGAGAGAGGGAAGATGGCAAAATTGGCACGAAACGAGAGACTGAAAGGGCTGACTCAATAGGGGGAGAGCAAGTGGGAGAAGGGAGTAAGATGTATGTAAACCTACATGTGACAGACTGATTGGAATGGTAAATGTTCACTTGAAGCTTAATAAAAATTAATTAAAAAAAAAGAGTAGATTCTAGTTGCAATTCCCAGGAGACTTGTTCTACCTACCAGACTTCACCCCCTTCCTACACTAAGCAAAGAAGGCTTTGGAAAGAGAATATTCCACCAAGGTTCAGCTGGCAAAGACCTATGAATTCAATAGTTCATTCAACTTTTATTCAAGGTCTACCTAGTGCCAGGCATTTTGCAAAATGTTGGGAATATAATGGTGAATAAGACATGCTACCAGTCCTTGACTAATACCCAGTCTTCTAGCTTTTAGATTCTTCTATATGCCTCAAGTTTTGTCCTTTTGAAGCCCACCAGAGAGGCAGTTGGGAGAGGACAATATCACTTGCACTAATCACACACAAATACAACATCACTTCCTAAGAAAAGTTAAAAAGTCAGAGGGGAAGCACTTCCAGGATGGTGGAGTAAAAACTTAGGAAATTCCATGATTCCAAAAAAGCTATAAGACAATGGAAATATTTTCAAAGCCAGCTTTTTCACAACTCTGGAAATTAACCAAAGGTCTGCAAAGATCAGGGGAGTATTTATTCAAAAAATCGCTGAATTTTGTTAAGAACAGTGAGCTTTATGGCATTTTTAATTGCTCTATTCCCATGCCCCTCTCCCCAACTCCGAAGTAGCTTTGAAAACCAACAATTTTGGGACCATGGTATCTGTGAAAACCAGCAGCTTGGCAGCCACTGGAGGGGGCAGCCTGAGTTTGGAGGTCCTCAAAAAGACCCATCCACAGAGAATTTCATTATTTGACCTGTCTAATAACTCCATTCATAGGCCTTTTTCTTTATGTGGCCTAACTCAGAGACCACTCAGGTCAAACAGCCCTTTCCCAGAGAGCATTTTTGAAAAAAATTAAAAATCAGCAGCGATTCCTTAACATCAAAGTGGTGGATAACAGTTGGAGCAAAAAATAAACTACACAAAAAGCAATCCAAATCCAGCAGCATATGAAAATGATCATACAACATGATCAAGTGGGATCTACCCGAGGAATGCAAGGTTGGTTTAACATAAAACTATCAATCAGTGTACTAACACCATATTAATTGAATAAAGGACAAAACTACATGATCATCTCAATACATAAGAAAAGTCATTTGACAAAATTCAACACCCTTTCATTATGAAAACACTCAAACTAGAACAGAAGGAAACTTCCTCAAACTGATAAAGGCCATATACAAAAAACTCTCAGCTAAAATACTTTTTTTATAATTTATTTTTGTTGTTGTTGAGAATGTAACAGCAGAACATACACGAATTCAACAATTTCTACATGTACGATTCAGTGACATTGATTACATTCTTCAAGTTGTGCAACCATTCTCACCCTCCTTTTCTGAGTTGTTGCTCATCCAGTAATATAAACTCACTGCCCCTAAGTTTCCTATCAAATCTTTCCAGTTGCTATTGTCAGTTTGATCCCACACAGATAGTTCTTAAAAGAGCACAATGTTCAAGGCAGACTTTCTCTACTAGTTAAGCTAAACTATTGCTTGATTTTAAGCAGACTTCAGGGAATATTTTTGGCTTAAGGTTTAAAGATTATCTCAGGGCAATAGTTTCAGGCGTTCATTCAGCTTCCACGGCTCCAGAAAGGCTGACATCCATGAAAATTTGAAATTCTGTTCTGCCTTTTCTACCTTCAATCAGGATTCTTCTATAGAATCTTTGGTTGAAACATTCAGTAATGGTAGCCAGGCACCATCCAGTTCTTCTGGTCACAAGGCAAAGGAAGCAGTTGTTTATGGAGGCAATTAGTCACATTCCGTATCTTCCTCCTATTCCTGGCTCTTCTTCATCCTCTGTTTCTCCAGGCAAATAGAGACCAATTGTACCTTGGATGGCCATTTGCAAGCTTTTAAGATCCCAGACACTATACAATGAATTAGGAGGTAGAATAGAAGCACTAAAGACAATATTAGGCCAATTAACTTGAATGTCTCATGAAACCATGACCCTAAACCTCCAAACAAAGGAACCAAATCCTGTGAAGTGTTTGGTTGTACATAAGCAGTCTCAGCAGCTACTCTTTTCTTTTTTGTCCTTGTTGTAAATATACCTATCACACAACTTTTGCCAATTCAACTTTTTACAGGTGTAGAAATTATGACAGCAATTATGTTAATCAGCTGTACAACCCTGCATTAATCAATGTGATTTTTCCATCACCATAAATCAAAACTCAGTACACCATAAGCAATAATGCCCCTTTTCCCCTCCTTCCCATCCCTGGTAACCACGAAGAAAGTTTGGTCTCTATATGTTCACCTGTTCTTTTACTTTTATGTAAGTGAGGTCATACAATGTTTGTCCTTTTGTGACTGACTTATTTCACTCAGCATAATATCTTCAAGTTCTAGCTATATCGTGGGATGTATCAAGACTTCATGGCTCTTAGTGACTGAGTAGTACTCCAATGTATGTATGTTCCACATTTTGTTTATCCATTCATCCTTTGATGGGTATTTAAGCTGTTTCCATCTTTTGGCTACTGTGAATAGTGCTGCAATGAACATTGGAGTACAAGTCTCTGAGTCTCCGCTTTCAAGTGTTTTGGATATTTATCTAGGAGTGGAATTGCTGGGTCATATGGTAGTTCTATTTTTAGTTTTTCAGGGACCCTCCACACTCTTTTCCATGACAGCTTTACCATTTTGCATTCCCACCAGCAATGGATAAGGGTTCCAATTTCCCCACATCTTCACCAACTGTTGTTATTTTCTAGGGTGTTTTTTCTTCCTTTTCTTTTTTTTTTTTTTTATCTTAGCCATCATAAAGGAGTGAAATGGCCCTTCATCGTGGTTTTGATTTGCATCTCTCTGATGGCTAATGAAGTTGAGCATCTTTTCGTTTGTTTGTTGGCCATTCGAATGTTCTCTTTGGTGTAATGTCTACTCAAACCCTTAGCCCATTTTATGGTTGGGTTATTTGTCTTAAGTTGTCAAAGTTTTATATATATTTTGGTTATTAGATTCTTATCAGATATACAGTTTCTGAAGATAGTCTCCCAGGCAGTAGCTTGTTTTGTCACATTTTTGGTACAGTCTTTTGATGATGAACAAAAGTTTTTAATTTTTATGAGGTCCCATTTATTTTGTTTTTTGCTGTTTGTGCTTTTTCATTATATTAGATAATCAATTATTAAAAGCTAGGCCCAAAAGCATTGCCCCTGCATTTTCTTCTAAAAATTTTATGGTTATGGTTTTCACATTTAGATCCTTAACCCATTTTAAATTTATTTTTTGTATGGTGTGAGGCATGCATTCTCTTTGATTTTTCTACATGTGGAAATTCCATTTTCCCGACACTGTTTATCACAGAGACTCTTCTTTCCCCATCGAATGTATTTAGCACCCTTGTCAAAAATCAGTTGACCATAGATGTGTGGGTTTGTTTCTGGACTGTCTATTCTATTCCAATGGTCTATGTGTCCATTATTATACCAGTCCCAGGCTGTTTTGATCACTGTAGCTGTATAGTATGTTTTAAAATCAAGACGTGTGAGTCCTCCTACTTTGTTCTTCTCTTTCAACCTTGCTTTAGCTATTCAGGGACTCTTGAGATTCCATATAGAGTTGAGGATTCATTTTTCTATTTCTGTTGGAATTTTTATCAAGATTGCATTGAGTCTATAGATTGCTTTCAGTAGTATTGACTTAACAATATTAAGTCTTCCAATCCATGAACACACTAACTTCATACTTAATGAAGAAAGATTGAATACTTTCCTCCTAATATCAGGAACAAGACAAGATGGTCCTCTTTTACCACTTCTATTCATTATTCTACTAGAGATTCTAGCCAGGTCAATTAGATAAGAAAAATAAATGAAAAGCATCCAGTTTGGAAAGAAAGAAGGACATAATGGGGATCATGAACACTCTCGGAGGAAAGGAGATCACAGGATGAAAACATTTTCGAGCCTATTTTTGGAAGTACCGTAATAGTAAACTGCTTTATAGTAGGCCGTTGAGTCGATTCTGATTCATAGCAACCCTATAGGACAGGGTAGAACTGCCCCATAGAGTTTCCAGGGAGAAGCTGGTGGATTTGAACTGCTGACCTTTTGGTTAGCGGCCAAAAACTTAACCACTGTGCCACCAGAGCCCTTATAGTAGGCTAGACCCCAAAATATGTAATGGCTCAAACGTAATAGAACTTTGTTTCTCAGTCATGTAAGAGTCCAAGATAGGTATTCTTGGTCAGCAGGGGGACACAGGATGATAAGGCCACTAGGTCACCCTGGGTTACCACATTCCAGTCATCCAGATGGGGGTGGGGGGGTGGGGGGTGGGGGGAAGCACACGAAGGAGCACTCATGGAAGACTTCTATAGGCCAGGCCTAGAAATGCCACACATCATTCCTCTTCGCTTCCACTGGAGAAAAGTTAGTCACGTGACCACACCTCACTACAAGGCAGACTGGGCAATGCAGTCCAGCTGTAGGTTCAAGGAGCAGAAAAATGGTTTTGGTGGGAAGCTAGCGACCTTTGCCAATATAACAGGAAAGGTGGGCTAATGTCTACCTTGAGTATTGGGGTAAACGATGGAAGAGGTTTATTTCATTACCTTTGCACTAATAAGATATATAGTGCGGCTCTGTTTAGCATGCCCCATGCATAGCCAGGAGAAATGTGTGTAGCCAAATGTAAGCAGAATTTTTAATCATGGCAGACAGTTGAACTCCCTATTGAGTCACTTACCAGGAAGTAGCAGCTGTAGGGTGACTTGTAATGCTGATGATTCCTTAATTATTAATCACTGACACTTTGTAGATTGCATTTAAATAAAATCCCAGCTGGGTTAGTATACAATATTGTAATGTTGGGCCCCAGATATTTTTTCCTCCTCTGCATGTCTAGAGAGGGTGTTAAATACATGGCAAAGTAGCAACCTGATTCATTGCTAGCCAACCAAGAGGAACTCAAAATTAAAGGAAAAAAAAGACAAAATCAAAAGTGGAACTCATTTCAATTTCAAACCATAGCCACAGGCATGGGCTTATTCCCTGCCAGTTTGTGTTTGCCCAAACACAGTGCACAGTTATTGATGACCTTATGTAGACTAAGGGAGTGAGAAAAGTCAATCAATTTGGATTGAAAGAGCCCCCATGAGTCCCCGGTAAGAGATATGTAAATTCCCAGAAGAGCTTGTAAAACAGTTGCCCTAGTTTTTTACCCTGAGATTCTGATTTTTTTAATGTTACGCAGATGATTCTGACACAGAGCCAGGTTTTGGGAATTACTGCTCTAACACCATGGGAGAGAAAGAAGGAGGCATGCTAAAGCACAGATGAAGAGAGAATATTTTTTGATACTGCTTATGAAATAGAAATCAACACTGAGGAAAGCTAGTCTTATAGTTTGACGTGTAGAGCTTTCCCAGAGTAGACCCATTCATGGGAACTTGGAAAGCAGACCTTTTCTGGGATTGGCTATGTGGTCCCTTACACAGGCTGGCTATAAACTAGGAGAGGTATTATGAATGTAGACTTCCCCCCGGACATTCCATATACCTAACTTGTTGTCTTTTTTTCCCAGTTTGTTGCTCAGCCTAACTGCCAACAGTTACTTGCCACCCTGTGGTACGACGGCTTCCCTGGATGGCGGCGGAAACACTGGGTAGTCAAGCTTCTGACCTGCATGACCATTGGGTTCCTGTTTCCCATGCTGTCCATAGCCTATCTGATCTCACCCAGGAGCAATCTTGGACTGTTTATCAAGAAACCCTTTATCAAGTTTATCTGCCACACAGCATCCTATCTGACCTTCCTCTTCATGCTTCTTCTGGCTTCTCAACATATTGTCAGGACAGATCTCCATGTACAAGGGCCACCTCCAACTGTCGTGGAATGGATGATATTGCCTTGGGTTCTAGGTGAGTCAAAGGGGCCAGGTGCTATGGCCAAACTTCCTTCTGATTCCGTCTCAAGAAATGGGACAGGCAGCAGGACTGGCCCTGAACTAGGGCACCTGCTGTCTGTGCTGTAGGGTAGTCCTTTGTTGGGAGTCTGGAAATGTGTTCCCTTCTGCCCCAGGCCCTGGTCACTCAGTATGTCATGGTCCATAGTGAGATTGGCAGTGTACCCAGGGCCTAAGTTGTTTCTGCTAACCTAATGTCTTCAAGGACAGAGTATTGTCTGTCAATTGGTTTAGATGGAAAGCCAAGTGTCACTCAGGACAGGCCTCAGGTAAGCTAGGCATGGCAAGTGCTGATCAGCCTATTCAAAATCCTTTTTCCTATAACCAAGGACACTTGGATCTGCTGCTTTCTCATGGTTACTACTTACAATCTCAGTACTCATTCAGGGTCACATCCTATCTGGATACTGAGTCTATATTCAGGAGGAGAACCTGGGAAATTCATACCACACACATCTTGGTAAAAACAGCTTTATCAGTAGTCTCCATACATATTTAGATTGCACTTGACTCTCCTACACATTTCTATCCTCTAAGCCCTTGCTACTCAAAGTTTTGTTGCCAAACCAGCGGTATCAGCATCACCTGGGAGCTTAGCTTATTAGACATACGGAATCTCAGGTCCCATCCTAGATCTATGGAATCAGAATCTACATTTTACAACGATGCCCATATAATTCATATGCACATTAAAGTCTGAGAAGCACTGCCATAGAAGCACAGCCACAAGTTTTACTGTTTTCCACATGCCAAGGCTAAAGGAACAATCTACGTCATCAGGCAGATTTCTGTGAAACCTCCACACAATGAAAGGAGTAAAGAGGGTCCCAAATTATTTTGGGCCCCACTGTATAGCTTCAGCCCCAACATCCAGTAATTTGGTCCTTGATCGGTTTGCTCACCTCAAAGCTCATTGAGAACTTTTCCCATTAGACATAGTAGAAACTAAGGAACTATGGGATAATATTGATCTAATTAAGTTGTTGATGAAATTATTCCCACTCCAAAATGGGAAGGGTGGTAGGACCAGGCACCCAAAATTGCAACAGCATTCTAGTAATTGCAGTAACAATACTAAAAGTGAGTAACGCCCAGAAAAATACAACATATAATCATCTTTGGGTAAAGGCTATCAGGTTTGGCAAGTTCAAGACTGGGAGATGGGGTAGAAAAGAAAGAGAATTAAGTGATTACTATCTCTTTTTTTTTTTTTTTAACTCCACTGACCCCAATTCATTCATTGATTTCATCTTTCTTCACTTCTGGGAATCCTGCTATGATGACTAGGACTAACCCTGTGTAGAAATAAACCTTTTGCCTCCATTTTTTTCTCCATTCCTCAGGTTTCATTTGGGGGGAAATTAAGGAAATGTGGGATGGTGGATTTACTGAATACATCCATGACTGGTGGAACCTGATGGATTTTGCAATGAACTCACTCTACCTGGCAACTATTTCCTTGAAGATTGTGGCCTATGTTAAGGTAAATTGGAATGTCTGCCATCTTTCTAAAGCAATGATTTTGGTTACATTAAGCTTTAGCACTGGGAGCATAAAAGGTTTAGGAAAAAATTGCTGCTAACAGTCCCAATCTGGGTGTATAAACAGACTTTTCTTCGTTGGTTTGTAACCAGTGTCCACATAGTCAAAGTAAGTGGAGAACGGAGCAATTACCAGTGAATCCTTTAGCTTCATAGATTCTTCAGGCAAAAGGGGCTTCAGCCATTCACCCATCTAATCAGTGTTTAAATCCTCTCTACAATACCCCTGCTAAGGGGATGGTCTGCCAATGCTTGAATAGGGCAGGGACAGGAAATTCACTCAATTTACTACTTCCCAAAGCCTCTCTCAACCCATTAAAAAATGCTACTTCGTATTTTTCTAATATCATTCTCTCTGTGACACATTCATTAATAATCCTTTTTCCCTGTAGGGTCATATAGGATGGCTATTCTTTCTCCGTAACAGTGCTTCTGATACGAAGTCATCTCTCCCTAACTTGCCGAGTTGTTTCTTAAAGCTAAACATTCCCACTTCCTTCAACTGTTCTTTATATGACAGGTAGCAGAACCCTAGGAACTTCACTGCAGGAGACACAGACCTTTAATCAACTCTGCTTCCTTCATCACTTCCACCACCAGGATGATCATTCAAGCAGTTATAAATTCAACTTTTTGATTATCACCCAACCTATGCTTTTCTACCAATTTGTATCACACACACACACGTACACACTCACACACACACCCCATCCTGATGCTTTTGCCACACGATGTGCAGCCTGAATTATCCTGAAAATGGTTTCATGCATGGGACCACACTTTGCCTGGATAATCACAGATTCAGAGTTCAGGTTAGGTGATTATTAGACAATGGGATGGCAGTACTCCTTCTACCTTAAGTTGAGCTTCTCCTGGATGAGGAAAGGCTGACAATACAGTCTCTGAGCTTATCTAGTCAGTCATGTTTTTTGGCGCTAACTCCTACGTTAAGGAGCTTCGGGATGGGAATATGGCTGCCCCCCAAATCTCCAACAATTTAGTTTACTTTTATATCCCTAATACACATGTTGCATAAATTTTAAGAGCTTGGGGTTATGTGGAGCCTGAATATTGAGTGCAGTCATGAAATATTTTTGAAAGGAGATGAGTAGTATGCCTTATACATGTGGTGATCGTTTAACACATACTTAAAACTTCCTTACAAGAAAAAGCTGATGAGGAAAATGTCTGACTCTATGATTAATGTACCTGGGAGAAATCCATGTCATTCTGGTACTCTGCTGACTAAGTTACACTGTTTGCCTAAAAAGACATTTCTTCCTTTGGAAGTAGTATTATATACACTGGAGGGCCCATAAATTACCAACCTAAAAGTTGGTGGGTTTTGTTTAAAAATGGAAGTTGAGAATAAAATATGAAGAAAAGGATTAACTCTTGGGGATGTGAAAAATGTCTCTATAGATACTCAGCCTTATCTAGTCACATAACCGGTCCAACCTCACTGACAAGACTTCCAAGAAGTTTGTCACTTCCCCACCCCACAGCACAAGAATAAGTCAGTTCAACTAAGCTGGGTATATACCCTTCAACTGACAAACACTTAACTCAAAGGAGACCTTTTCCAAGAAGTTGGAGTCCATCTCAAGGAAGGAAAATTTAAAGAGTAAGAAATGCCACATGCAGAATTTGGATTTGCATGAGAACTTGTAACTGGGCCGAGTCTGGTCCACTCATCTACAGAGGCACACCAGTCTGAGATGACCTTCCCCAAGCAGGCTGAGGCAATTTATATGAGGTAAAGTCGCAAGAACTGCTCCATAAAAAAAAAAAAAAATAGGTACCTTGAAACATTTCAGATCACTATTGTACTGGGGCAGTTATAGAAGTGCCATGGGATAAGCAAGCCTTAAGGAAAATTCTTTATTAAAGTGAAAAATTAGTCAAAAAAATATTCTCCACCTCACATGTTCTACAACAAGAGGAACCAAAAGTCATACATCCAGAGTACTCAAAAGCAACAAATAAACATAAGATTGACCCCCAGAACTCCCACAGATAACCCTACAAATTGAGGGATAATTGTCCTTTTGCCCTCTAGGATAGTACCACCTAGATCTACCCCACCTCACTCCCAGACTAAACCTGGACTTTGATACCCACTGAGTTGGTGTCCTTCAGCTAGCACTTGGCTCAAAACACAATTCCCCCCAAAATCCTTATTACTACTGAGCCTCCACATTAGGCTATTCTTCTTCATATTTTGCTTTTGGCTTGACAGAGGATAGTTCACAACACCTTTGAAAGGCCTAGAGGCCAATTTTCCAGCTGCATTCCATCTCAAAGAATATAAGAAAAACCACTTACCTCACAATATCACTGCCACAAGAGCCAGGGAAACTGAATTTAATCCTTTACTGATACCATAGGCTATCCCTCTACCTCTCTGAGCCTCAAATTTTGCATCTGATAAACAAGAAGATTGGACTAGACCAGTGGTTTTCAAAATTTTCATTTCTTCTATGGAGCCACTTCTTTAAGCCAAAATTTACACAGAACTCCAATATATAAAAGAGCTCAAAGACTGAATATGGCTTGAGGAATGAGTCTTCTGGGCCTCATGCTTGACTCCCACAGTGGCCACTAGATCCCTCCACTGAGCCCTCAGGCTCCATCCAAGGTTCACAGTTCGAAAACCACTATGTTAGACCAGGGGTCAGCAATCTACTGCCTGCAGACCAAATTCAGCCTGCTGCCATGCCCATTCATTTGCCTATTGTCTATGGCTACTTTAGCACTACAAGGGAAGTTTAGTAGTTGTTATAGGCATTGTATGATGGCCTGTAAAGCCTAAAATATGTACTATCTGGCCCTTGACAGAAAAAGTTTGCTGAGCTCTACGCAAGATGAGGAGTCCCTGGGTGGTGCAAATGGTTAACTGCTTGGCTACTAACTGAAAGGTTGGCAGTTCGAGTCTACCCAAAGGTACCTTAGAAGAAAGGTCCAGCATTCTACCTCTGAAAAATCACGCCACTAAAAAATCCTTTGGGGCTCAGTTCTACCCTGCAATACATGGGGTCGGCATGAGTCAGAATTGACTTGAAGGCAACTGGTTTGGTTTTTGATATGCAAGATGAGCTCCAAGTTTATTCCCTGCTCTCACTTTCTATGACATCTATCACACTTCTGAGTGTCTTGCAAATCCAGGCTTACGAACCCATGGGCCACACACTTTCCTCTGCTTACAATTCTGACTGTGGAAAGAAACAGTTCTAAATTATGAGCTATACATGTTCCAATTGATACTTTCTGGTTTTAAAACATAAGTCTGTTTTGCTATCGGGTGAAGTGTCTCCATACTAACACATACCTCAAAACATTTGAAGGCATAACCATCAAACATCTGTGCTGTGATATCAAATATAATGTAAGTAACATTTAATAGAAATAGTGCTTGACTGTCTAGTGACCTGGGTTTTAATTATGGCTCTACCATCAACTTAAACTTAAGTATGTCCTTCTGCCCCTCTGGATTTCAGTTTCTCCATTTTTAAAATAGGCATAAAAATGCCTCCCCCTCACAGGGATGTTTTCTTTGGAAGGAAAAACGTAGAAATACAAAGTTTGGCCAAGAATACACAAAAATTGATTGGCCACCAAAAAATCTAGCTGAAACACACAAACACGACAAGGTTTCTCCAAACTCCTCTGACACTGAAGGATATTGGATGCCCAGAAATGATTTTAACACCACCAGTTTCTCTGTTGTTGGGACTGAAGCACATTTTAGAAATGCTACCGATATAACTTGGCTCCAAATGCAACATTTTCTCAGGAAAGTTGTTTACATTGAGTCCTGAGAAATTGTAATATTTAGGTGAGAGCTCAAGGCAATATGCTTCAGATTGAATCCCAGGCAGAATCTACTTCTTTCCTAGAGAAGGTAATAAGCAATTTCTTGTATTTCTATAACGTCTACCCCTTCTTATGGAGTGCACAGGCTTTCAAATATGCACACGGTATCCCAAGTGTGTGCAGTGTGTAGGAGGAGGCATTATCCTCATTTTATGGTGACATTGAGAGCCATAAGCAGTTTTAAGGACAAAGCCTGAATTGGCGCTCAGGTCCCACAATTAAGTCATCTTTCTACGAGTCTACCCCCTAATGTTCCAGGAGCCAGAAGCCCAGGATAGGACTGAAGACTGGGCAAAGAAGGGGCAACTAACCCCATGGTACTGGCTCTTCCTTTCCTTCATCCCCCTGGTTCTTCATTTGTTTTAGAGGGATATTCTAACTCGTAGAACTGTCAACAGAACAACAATAACAACAACAACAACAACAAAATACATCCATACACCATTACGTGATGTAGTAACAAATTAATTCACTACCTGGGAAGTCGACACACCATTTGCAATAATGTGGAGTGCATTACAGACTGCTAGGAATTCAACAGAAAAGTGCTATGCGTGCTGTGTCAATTCCGAACTGCAGTCAGCAGGGAAGTCAGGATGAACACTGCACAATGAGAAGGCTGAATTGATCCCTTGTCCTTCAGTTAATATAACTAGTACATGGTGCTCAGAACAAAATGGGGGATTGAAGAAGTAAATCTGATTTGAAATCTCATTAGGAAACAAGGTGATTTGTCCACACTGTATTGGGCATACCATTGGCTCTGTTTCTGTGACACTCCCCGACAATCTAGGAAACTCGCAGTTAGAAAATGGCTGTTGATAAACCGCAGGTGATTGCTCTTATATGCGTATACGCTGGGTATATATTTGGATGGGAATGAGAGGAAGAAAGCTATCTATTAGCATCATGTAATGATTGGGTGGGGAAAAAAAAGACAAACAGTGCCGTATGTGGAGACTGTTGTGTATGTGAATGTTTGAAGCACACTTCGGTGGTTTTTTTTGGATTTGGAAGGGAGGAAAGAGGTGAAAGTTTTATAAATGCTCATTGTACCTCTCTTCTTGTGCACTTCTTGTTTCTTTCAGTATAATGGTTCTCGTCCAAGGGAGGAATGGGAAATGTGGCACCCGACCCTGATTGCTGAAGCACTCTTTGCGATATCCAACATTTTAAGTTCGTTGCGTCTCATATCCCTGTTCACAGCCAACTCCCACTTAGGGCCTCTGCAGATCTCTTTGGGGCGCATGCTGCTGGATATCCTCAAATTCCTCTTTATCTACTGCCTGGTACTGCTGGCCTTTGCCAATGGATTGAACCAGCTTTACTTTTATTATGAGACCAGAGCTATTGATGAGCCTAACAACTGCAAGGGAATCCGATGTGAAAAACAGAACAATGCCTTCTCCACGTAAGACTCCTTCCTCCTGTTTTGCCTTTTTTCTGCCTTCTTCTTCCTGGCCCTATGTTCAGTCTACAGCTTTGTCCCTGCCTTTTGACAGTGCATGCACAGCTCACCTATGGGTCAACCTGCAGGTGTCTAAAGTGGAGGAAGGTCCTTCTCTCACTACAGGGTACTAGCATAATAAGTGTGGTCAGGAGAGGAGGGAAGAGACTCAAGCACGCATATGGGCACCCAGGGACTCCTCGAGATAGTTCTGAGCTATGTTGGTAGCATCCTCCATATTTTTAAAGGAATTAATAGGGAGGGGCTAGATAATTCATCACTCAAAAAAAGAGGCACCCACCAAGGAAGTGAAACAGCAAAGCCATTTCTCTGCACAAGTGACTACCAAAGCTAACTGAGCTATTCTGAGACAAGTCCAAAAAATAAGGAAGAATGTAAAGTATCTTAATATACCCTCTTGCACAAGAGTAAACTAGAGAAGGGATTAGAGTCAGTTACCTTCTGAGGTTAAACTTTCAGGTGGGAACTCGGAAAGCCAAGGAACACTAAGCACTGATTGCAAATGTCTCCCATTTCCACATGGGACACAGGAGACAGCTCATGACTGTTTGTCCATAATCTCCAGACATGCGAAACTCCTGTGCCTTTTCCTTGCAAAGTCAAGTCCAACTTCTTTAGGACTTTCAGGCTTCCAGAACTGGCTTTTTATTTTCTGACAAACCAATTTTAGGGGAAATACCCAACAGAAGGAAAATAAGCAGACTTCAGAAAATTTGTTAGGTTCTAGGAATTGTCCTAGGCCTACCCTGGATGATGTCCTATACCTTGTCCATCTCCTCCCTCAGTTCTAGAAAGTGCAACTCGTACCTGGTATTAACAGTAATGACTCCAAGGCAGTGCAAAATTCTTTGCCATTAAACTGAGATACAATTTTTTTTTCTTAACTGTATGAACTAAGGCAGTGCAGTGGTCTCAGACATGTTCAATAACAAAAGCCAAGAAAGACCGAGGGCTTTGCTTGACCCCAAATTACACTGATAGTAAAGTAAAAACAGTGTTATTTAACCTTCCCCTACAATGTGCCTCCAGTAGCTTTTCCTAAAATGGGTTTCAAATATCCCCAGCTCGATGGGATGGAAATAAAGATAAAATGGAATCTGTGATCAAATGAGTTGGGGAAATGCTGTAACAATGTTTAAAAGGTTTCTTTACTGCAGGACATCTCAGAGACTTTCCTAGGCAATGTGAATTTACAAGGAAGAGTTGGAGTATGTAATGTTGCCTAAATACATTGGTCACAGACACCCCCTCCCCTTTTATTTTTCAAACTATCTCTCCAGGAAGATGTTCCCATGAGCAGAGTTTGAAAAATGCTGGCTCATTGCATTGCCCACCTTTGATAGCACATGCCCCCTTCGCTAGGCTACACCCCCTGCCTCTCTTCCCTGAACTCAGGGCAAAATTTTGGATGGGAAAACCAGACTTATGTGAAATAGAGGCCAAAATGGGTTGGCAGTCAGGAACGTACAACATCAGGTTATCACCATGCTAGTCCCTCTCTACTAGGAGCTGTTTCGTCTCCTGCATTACTCTAGAGACAGAACCCACATCAGCCTGTTTTCAGTATAAAGAGCCATTTCATAGTGATTTGAGCACCAGGAGACTGCATTTGTTCCCATCAAAGTGTTTGACAGAATTGAACACCTGAATACAAGATATCTTTCAGGAGTCCAGGTCTCTGCCGATTACCCTTTGATGTGAACTCTGCTGAAGAAGTTTATGCAATACCTCCTTGAATGTTTGTAGTGATTATTAACACCTCTGTTGCCAACTGACATTTTGCTCCCGTCATTGCCCAACAGGGACAATTGACAAGAAGGGGCACCTCTTATACAGGAAAGCATACCTTGGGGTGTTCAGGTATGAAGAAGCATTGTCATGCTGGAGACAAATCAGCAGTAATGTTACCTCAACTTTACCTCTACCTGTTGATATTTTTTCCTTCATAGAGACTTGATTCAGATTTATGTTTTATTTTTAAACTCATCAACTCAGGCATTCATTTCAGTTGCCATAGAGTAGATTCCAACTCATGTTGACCCCAGGTGTGTCAGAGTAGAACTGTGCTCCATAAGGTTTTCAATGGCTGATTTTTTTGGAAGTTGATCACCAGGTTTTTCCTTCAAGGTATCTCTAGGTAGACTCGAACTATTCAGTTAGCAGCTGAATACCTGTTACAATACATACTACTCAACTAGAGCATCAGAAAGACAAAGCTTTTAGAGAAGAGGAAAATGAGCTTGTTTACATACCTGGTGTAAAGTATGACACCACCACTTGGCTGCCAGTTTGTTGTGCTGTGGTGGCTTGCATGATGCTGGGATGCTAGAAGCTATGCCACTGGTATTTCAAATGCCAGCAGGGTCACCCATGGAGGACAGGTTAAGCAGAGCTTCCAGACTAAGACAGACTGGGAAGAAGGACCTGGCAATCTACTTCTGAAAAAAATGGCGAAAGAAAGCCTTATGAATAGCAGTAGAACATTGCCTGATACAGTGCCAAAATATGAGCCCTTCAGGTTGGAAGGCACTCAAAATACCACTGAGGAAGAGCTGCCTCCTCAAAGTAGAGCTGACCTTAATGATGTGGATGGAGTAAAACTTTCAGAACCTTCATTTGCTTATGTGGCATGACTCGAAATGAAAACAGCTGCAGACATCCATTAATAATCGGGACTTGGAATGAACAAAGTATGAATCTAGGAAAATTGGAAGTTGTCAAAAATGAAATGGAACACTTGAAGATAGACATTCTAGGCATTAGTGAGCTGAAATGGACTGGTATTGGCCATTTTAATCAAACAATCATATGGTCTACTATGATGAGAATGACAAATTTAAGAGGAACAGCATAGCATTCATTGTCAAAAAGGACATTTCAAGATCTACCCTGAAGTACAACGCTGTCAGTGATAGGATAATATCCATATGCCTACAAGGAAGACCAGTTAATATGACTGTTATTCAAATTTACGCACCAACCAAGGCCAAAGATGAAGAAATTGAAGATTTTTACCAACTTCTACAGTCTGAAATTGATCAAACATGCAATCAAGATGCATTGAAAATTACTGGTGATCGGGATGCAAAAGTTGAAAAGGTAGGTGGAAAGGATTGGTAGGTGGAAAATACGGCCTTGGGGATAGAAACAACGCTGGAGATTGCATGATAGAATTTTGCAAGACCAACGACTTCTTCATTGGAAATACCTTTTTTCACCAACGTAAATGGTGACTATACACATGGACCTCACCAGATGGAATACATAGAAATCAAATCAAATACATCTGTGGAAAGAGACGATGGAGAAGCTCAATAATATCAGTCAGAACAAAGCCAGGGGCCGACCACAGAACAGACCACCGTTTGCTCATATTAAGGTACAAGTTGAAGCTGAAGAACATTAAAACAAGTCCACAAGAGCCAAAGTATGGTGTCAAGTATATCCAACCTGAATTTAGAGACCATCTCAAGAATAGATTTGATGCATTGAACACTAATGGCTGAAGACCAAACATCAAGGACATCAAACACGAAGAAAGCAAAAGATCATTAAAAAGACAGGAAAGAAAGAAAAAACCAAAATGAATGTCAGAAGAGACTCTGAAACTTGCTCTTGAACATAGAGCAGATAAAGCAAATAGACGAAATGATGACGTAAAAGAGCTAAACAGAAAATTTCAAAGGGCAGCTTGAGAAGACAAATTAAAGTAATGTAATGAAATTTGCAAAGACTCAAAATTAGAAAACCAAAAGGGAAGAATACACTCAGCATTTCTCAAGCTGAAAGAACTGAAGAAAAAAATTCAAGCCTCGAGTTGCAATATTGAAGGATTCAATGGACAAAATGGAGCCCTGGTAGCACAGTGGTTAAGAGCTCAGCTGCTAATCAAAAGGTCTGCAGTTCAAATCCACCAGCCGCTCCTTGGAAACTGTATGGGGTAGTTCTACTCTGTCCCATAGGGTCACTATGAGTAGGAATCAACTGGATGGTAGGAAGGGTAAAATATTGCATGACACAGGAAGCATCAAAAGAAGATGGAAGGAATACACAGAGTCACTGCACCAAAAAGAATTGGTTGGTGTTCAGCCATTTCAGGAGGTAACATATGATCAAGAACCAACGGTACTGAAGAAAAAAGCCCAAGCTGCACTGAAGGCATTAGCAAAAAAACAAGGCTCCAGGAATTGACAGAATACCAATTGAGATGTTTCAACAAATGGATGCAATGCTGGAAGCGCTCACTTGCCTATGCCAAGAAATCTGGAAGACAGCTACCTGGCTAACCAAATAGATCCATATACATGCCCATTTCAAAGAAAAGTGATCAAACAGAATGCAGAAAATTATCAAACAATATCATTAATATCACACACAAGTAAAATTTTGCTAAAGATACTTAAAAAATGGTTGCAGCAGTACATCAACAGGAGACTGCCAGAAATTCAAGTCAGATTCAGAAGCTGTGGAATGAGGGCTATCATTGCTGATGTCAAATGGATCTTGGCTAAAAGCAGAGAATACCAGAAAGATGTTTACCTGTGTCTTATTGACTATGAAAAGGCATCCAACTGTGTGGATCATAACAAGTTATGGATAACATTTTGAAGGATGGGAATTTCAGGAGACTTAATTGTGCTTATGTGGAACCTGGACATAGACCAAGAGGCAGTCATTCAAATAGAAAAAGGGGATACTTCTTCATTTAAAATCAGGAAAGGTGTGCATCAGGGTGTATCCTTTCACCACAATATATACTGAGCAAATAATCTGAGAAGCTGGACTGTATGAAGAACAAGGCCTCAGGATTGGAGGAAGACTCATTAACAACCTGTGATATGCAGATGACACAACCTTGCTTGCTGAAAGTGAAGAGGACTTGAAGCACTTACTGATGAAGATCAAAGACTACAGCCTTCAGTAGGGATTACTCCTCAACATAAAGAAAACAAGAATCCTCAGAACTGGACCAGTAAGCAACATCATGATAAACGGTGAACACATTGAAGTTGTCAAGGATTTCATTTTACTTGAATCCACAATTAACACCCACAAAAGCAGCAGTCAGGAAATCAAACGACGCATTGCATTGGGCACATCTGCTGCAAAAGACCTCCTTAAAGTGTTAAGAAGCAAAGATGTCACTTTGAGGACTAAGATGCACCTGACCCAAACCATATTTTCAATCGTCTCATACGCATGCGAAAGTTGGACAATCAATAAGGAAAGCTGAGGAAAAATTGATGCCTTTGATTATGGTGTTGGCAAAGAATATTGAATATACCATGGACTGCCAGAAGAATGAACAAATCTGTCTGGGAAGAAGTACAGCCAGAATGTTCCTTAGAAGGGAGGATGGTGAGAGTTTGTCTTATGTACTTTGGACATGTTATCAGGAGGGACCAGTCCCTGGAGAAGGACATCATGCTTGGTAAAGTAGAGGGTGAGTGAAAAAGAGGAAGACCCTCGACTAGATGGATTGACACAGTGGCTGCAACAATGGACTCAAACGTAACGATGATTATAAGGACGGTGAAGGACCAGGCAGTGTTTCGTTCTGTTTTACATGGGGTCACTATGAGTCAGAACTGACTGGATGGCACCTAAGAACAATGACAACAAAGTATGACATCTGCTTATTGCCATTCTTTTCATTTTGACTCTCCAGCCATGCTGTTGCTATTCTTCAGTTCAAAAAAGAAAAGAAAAAAAAATTGTCCCTTGGGCACACAGTTCAAAGCGAACTCATTGTCCTTGGTGCCAATCAAATAGCAGCGTTATTGGTGACTTGAGTTTCGTATTCCATACTGGAAATACCTGGACTTCATCTACTATTGAGATAAGCAATTGAGAAGGCATCATTATTTCTGATGGCACAGGACTTGTGAGAGAAAAATAGGCAGAAGCAACAAGAAGCTAACGCACCAGTCCTGCGTCTCTATTCTGAAGTCTAGGCCCTCATACTGTGGTTCTTCCTGAAGACGCTTGGCTGTGCCATAGGCACCTCAAGCTCAGAATGTCCACAATTAAACTTCTTATCACCATGTCCTTGCCCTAAACCAACTGCTCTGTAATTTCTCATCTTGGTAAATGACACCAGCCAGAATCATAATAGTCATCTGGGACTCAACACATCCAGTCTGTCCTGCTTCCTAAATCTCTCTCTAATCCATCCTCTATACACACACACACACGAACACACACATACACACATGCACACACCACTGTCTTGGTTCAGGCCGAAATCATCTTTCCCAAGGGCTACTTCAACAGCCTCTTAACTGGTCTCCCTGCCTCCAGTGTTGTCTCCTTTCCAAACAATCTCCCATCTGCCATGCCTTCTAAATACAGGTCTCATCCTGTCACCCCCTTGCTTCATGCCTGCCAGGGCATCCAAAACTTTTGCAGTGTAAAATCTTTGCCATAACACACATGTCTTAGTTATCCAGTGCCACTAAAACAGAAATACCACAAGTGGATGGCTTTAACAGACAGAAGTTTATTCTCTCAAAGCTTAGGAGGCTGGAAGCCCAAATTCAGGTTGCCATCCCCCAGGGAAGGCTTTCTCTCTCTGTTGGTTCTAGGCGGAAGGTCCTTGTCATCAAACCTTCCCCTGGTCTAGGAGCGTCTCAGAGCAGGGACCCTGGGTCCAAAGGACATGCTCCACTCCCAGCACTTCTTTCTTGGTAGTATGAAGTTCCTCCTCTCTCTGCTTGATTCTCCGTTTTGTATCTCAAAAGAGATTGACTCAAGATACAATCTAATCCTGTAGATTAAGTTCTGCCTCATTAACATAACTACATCTAATCCTGCTTCATCAACATCATAGAGATAGGATTTACAACACAGAGAATAATGACATCATCAGATGACAAAATGGTGGGCAATCACACAATACTGGGAATCATGGCCTACCCAAAGTGATACACATATCTGGGGGACACAATTCAATCCGTAACAACACAGAACCTTGGTGATTTGGACCCTGCCTCTCCAGGCTCTGACTCCTCTCCTCCAAAATCAGCATCTTGAGGTTCCCCAACTACAGGAGAGCGTTTCAGCCCTAAATGCCTTTGCACATCTCATGCCATTTCCTCTGCCTGTGATGCCCATCTCCACCTGGCCGGCCTGATAAACTCTTACCTGTCCTTCCAGGCTCTGCCAAAGCATTACCTATTCTTTTAAGACTTTTTTTATCCACTCTGATCCCACTCTTAGTTACAGGCTCCTTCTGTGTCTCTCGTGGCATTCTAAGCACATCTCCATTATAATACATATCCTGCTATATTTTAATAATTTGTTACCTTTCTCACCTATCAGACTGAAACCTCCATCTTTGTGCACCTATGGTAGGAGCCTAAGACATAATCAGTGCTCAGCATGCCTACTGAACAATTAAGTGAGTAGAAGAACGAAGTACAGTAGCAGCCCTATCTTTCATTCTAGGTGGTCTACTTCAGCCCCCTAGGGTGACTGAAGTATCTGGCCAGGTTTGTCACTCTGCTGATCCATACTGAGCTCGCTGTCAGTGAAAACCCTTGGCCTTTCTCATACCTCCCTTAGTGCCCTATACTTAGGCGCTTGAGCTCAGAGCAAAGCTCTACATTGATCCCTATTAAATGTCCTCTGTTAGTTCCAGCCCAGTGTGCTAGGCTATTGAAATCTTTCTGAACCTTGATCCTGTCATCCAATTTATTAGATATCCCTCCCAGTCTTGTGTCATACGAAGATCTAAGAAACATGCCATCTATTCTCTATTGTCATCTAAGGCGTCGATAAAAGTGTCAGGCTTGGTATTCGCTGGATGGAATATTAGGCAGCTATTAAAAGAATAAACATGAAGACTATGTTGTTGTTGTTAGGTGCCATTGAGTCAGTACCAACTCATAGCCACCCCATGTACAACAGGATGAAACACTGCCCAGTCCTGCACCATCCTCACAATCATTGCTATGTTTGAGCCCATTATTGCTGCCACTGTGTCAATCCATCTATACAATAAAAGTGTCTGTACCCAAAATGTTTTAAAAAACACAAAACTTGTTCATACTATGATTGCAACTATGTACAACTTTATATGCATGTGAATGATTATCTATCTATAAAAGATAATAAAGAAATGTAAAACAACAAGGTCGAATTTAGGTACAAGGTTTACTTGTAATAGAAATAACTAGCATTTAGTGAGTGCTTGGGTTAGGCAGCATTACAAATGAGCTTTACATGAATTAATTCATTTAATCCTT
This sequence comes from Elephas maximus indicus, assembly GCF_024166365.1. Classification (NCBI taxonomy): domain Eukaryota; kingdom Metazoa; phylum Chordata; class Mammalia; order Proboscidea; family Elephantidae; genus Elephas; species Elephas maximus. The sequence continues at coordinate 45,640,642 of NC_064846.1, forward strand.
ACAACCGCACTATGACATAGATACTATTATTATTACCCCCATTTTACAGATGGGGAAACTAGGGCACCAAGCAGTTACAAGGGCAATTACACAGACGGTAAATGGCAGAGTCAGGATTTCAATCCAGGCATACAAGCTCTAGTCTGTGCTTGTAGTCAGAAATACGGCTATAAGATTGGTTTTGTTAAGTTACATAAAATTTATCCTGTAAAGTTGCAATAATAGTGAATACAAACCAAAAAAACCCATTGCCGTCAAGTTGATTCCAACTCATAGTGACCCTATAGGACAGAGTAGAACTGCCCCATAGGGTTTCCAAGGAGCAGCTGGTGAAGTCGAACTGCCAACCTTTTGGTTAGCAGCCTTAGCACTTAACCACTATGACACCAGGGTTTCCATAGCGAATACATGTAAAGCTAAATAGGACAAAGCCATGAACTAGCAGGCCACTTGGAACCTCCTTCCAGGCTATCATCATTTCTTTGCAGTACTCCTACTTCATCAGCAGTGATTCCACCACCCATCACTCAACCCGTGTTTCCCCATATTACTCAGAAATAAACTCAGTCCCCATCAAAGGCTCTTCTTTTTGTTCTGGCCAGGTTTTAAAGGCCCTTATTGGTTGTCTAGGTTCCTGGGTGGTACAAATGGTTTGTGCTGGGCTACTAATCAAAAGGATGGCAGTTTGAACCCATCCAGTGGTGCCATGGAAGAAGGGCCTGGCAACCTTCTTCCATAAAGAGTACAGCCATGAAAACCCTATGGAGCTCAATTCTACTCTGTAACACATGGGGTCACCATGAGTCAGAATCAACTCAATGGCAACAGGATTTTTTTGTTGTTGTTCATTTTGTTTTGTTTTATTGGTTGCCTTCCGCTTTTCACACTAATTTCTGTTCCTACCCTTCCTGCCATTGTTATCACAGGATGGTGTCACTCATTTGTACTTTCCTTGGTTGTGTGCTTTTTCCACCATCTTTTATGGATTAATTCAATAAATATTTATTCCGCAACTCCTACGTGCCAGGCCGTGAGGATACTGAGTAAGATGGCATCTTTACCCCCAAGAAGCTGCCATTGTTAATGCTTACTATATGCCAAGCACTGTGCTGAACACTTTACATGCAGTATCTTATGTGATAGAGTTAGGAGGTTATGTATGTGAGCTCAGACTAGCCAAAAAAAACCCAAAACCGAACCCATTGCCATCAAGTCGATTCTGACTCATAGCAGCTCTATAGGAAAGAGTAGAACTGCCCCATGGGGTTTCCAAGGAGCGCCTGGTGGATTTGAACTGCCAACCCTTTGGTTAGCAGCTGTAGCTCTTAACCACTACGTCACCAGAGTTTCCAGAATCAGACCCAAAACCCACTGCCGTCGAGTCGATTCTGACTCATATAGGACAAGGTAGAACTGCCCCCATAGATTTCCAAGGAAAGCCTGGCGGATTCGAACTGCACTTAAGCACTACGCCACCAGGGTTTCCACAGAATCAGACCAGCTAAGTGCAAATCCTATCTCTGCCACTTCCTATCTGTGTGATCACTCTGTGCCTCAATTTCTGATCTGAAAAAATAAAAGAATAATAGTAGCTACTTCTTAGGGTTGTACTGAGAGCCAAACTTATACTATATGTAAAGTGCTTAGCACAATGCCTGGCACGTTATAAGAGCACAATAAAAACCAAAACCAAACCCATTGCCATCAAGTTGATTCCAACTTAGCAACCCTATAGGACAGAGTAAAACTGCCCCGTAAGGTTTTCAAGGAGCTACTGGTGGATTCGAACTGCTGACCTTTTGGTTAGCAGCTGAGATCTTAACCCCTGCAACACCAGGGATCCTACCAATAACCATTTTATAGATGAGGAAACTTGAAGCTTTAAGGGGTTAAGTAACTTTGCCAGTCATATAGTTAATAAGTAGAGGAATCTGAAGTTTGCTTTTAGCCATTTCCCTCCACTGCCTCTACACTATGATACGTGCCTTTATAGAATAAGGCTAGGAGCTATGCGAGCAGGCACTGGTGGCACAGTGGCTAAGAGCTTGGCTGCTAACCAAAAGTTCAGCAGTTCAAATCCACCAGCCGGTCCTTGAAAACCCTATGGGGCAGTTCTCCTCTGTCGTATAGGGTCACTATGAGGCAGAATCGGCTCTATGGTGACAGGTTTGTCTGTTTTAATCTATCTTTATAGTCAAAGAGTCAGAGCAGGCTTCTGGTGGTGGTGGGTGGGGGCTTCAGCTCGGCCTTACAGGTACAACAAAAAGATGAACAGAGAAAGAGACAGGAGGGAAGTGGAGGCTAGAGGTTGGGGGCAGGGTGGGGCTAGAAGTTTATTAAAGGCACGGAGAAATGAGAAATAACAGGTCTGGGGAACTGCAGAATGGAGAGGGACAAGGTGGAAGAGGTAAACTTGGTTTTGTTCAATTTGCAATAGCAAAGCTCAACTTGTGAAATACAGAGTGATGTGTCACTGCTTTCTCCCAAGAAGCCTGTCCCTTCTGGCTCATCCTCCAGTTCTTCTTTGCTGCTTGCAATTAAGTCCAGAGTGGTAAATCCTCTCTATACTCCCTCTACCTTCTGAAAGATGAATCATCTCAAATATGTCACTTATAGCAAATGTCCAGATGACTGCAGTTCCTATTCTGCCCCTCTTAGCTTTGTGATCGATTTACAGATGGCTCCCAACATGTGTGACTTCCCTGTTAACCACCTGGTATGGATTTTTCTTCCATACTTTTAATATCAAGTCTTCTTGAATCTATGTATTTCAGTCTGTGCCCTATCCTGAGCTAGCAAGTTCCATATGTTGGTTTACTGGCTCCTAAATAAAAATGAACTGATTATTTTCTCTAAAATCGCCTCCTTTAAACTTTAAAAGATATTCTTTTGGTATTAGGTTTTTGAGATACGGTTAACAAGTCTTTCCGCCCCTGTGATGATTTTATTACGGACCCAGACACCAATAATACCCCACCCGGGTGGTAGCTCTTTTCCCTGTGAATTCAACCAAGTCTGGAAGCCACAGAGCTTTCTGCAGATGTCTCACCAGAATGTTCTTGTCTGCCCCACATGCCATTCCCCCATTTTATCCGGGCATAGCTTTCAGCAAGCCAGCTTCTCCTAGTGCCAAGACCACCTGTGGTATGTTATGCACCATGTCGAGAGCATTCTCACTATGAACCACCAAGCTTGAGGAACAATCTCTTTCCCCTCTCTTTTTTGTCCCCCCTCTTGTACAATTATACCGGTAGGATTTCCCTGACTAGAATATCACCACAGTTGAGGGCAAATTTTAAATGCCCAGACTTTCACTTTTAGAGAATCTTTGGATCGGTCAATGGAACGGCTAGTAGTAAACTCCACACTCAAGCATTAACCATTGCAATTTTGATTGGTGGTAGGGTGAAGGAGTGTAATATCATCCGTTCAGAAGAAGCAACCAATTCAGTAAGACCCTGCCAACATCTCGATGACACACTTGTCCTGTCTTGTGGCCTTGTTGTCTGTTATTCAATCAACGAATAACTTATTGAATGAATTCTATGTTCAAGGTCTTTCAACTTCCCAAGACTCCAGTTCCTGACTTCAGAATACCCCTCCTATTCACCGCAGTTGCCTTCTGTTTTTTTTGTTTGCTAAGTTTGTTTTCCTGAACCACATCTGTCCTGGCTTCTGCATTCCAGCTGCTGTGCTAGCTGCTTGTGCCATTGCAGGTTGTGCCCCCTGGCTACCCTGACTGACTGATATCTAGTGTGCACTGCCAGGTCCTTGCTGTGCCCTTCTAGCAGGACCAGACTCTTGAGCCCCATGCTCTGACACTCTGCCTGGCTCTGTGATTTACTTTATTGCCTGGCTCTAATTGCCAGTCTCCTGGAAATTTAAATCCTATGATACTTCTGACTCCCCATATTCTGGTTTTTGTCCCCTGGCCTGTGAACTCCAGATTCTTATCTTGGTGTTGATTCTCAAAGGGTTTGCCATCTGTCACTTACGTTCATCAAACAAAAATCGAATTTCTTCTCCAGGGCTAGCTCACAAGCAATGTGATGCTGAAAGTATCGTGGAAATTATCTATGATGGTGATGGAAGAGCCATTTAGCAGGATGAACAGGATCATGGCCACAAAGGGTCATGTCCATGTTGCCCAGTCAGCCCTGAAGGAGGCCCCCTGAGAGTCAGGCCAGTGTAGAGCACAGCCTTCATCAAAATGAACTAACCCCCCACTCTGAAGCCTACTGATTGTGCAGTTGTCATTAGGATTGCAATCTTCTATACTTGGTCCAATGATAAAAGTAATAGTAATAGTTAACATATATTCATTAATTTATTTAACAAATATTATTGAGTACCTATTCCGTGCTAGGAAACCCTATCGGGCAGTTCTACTCTGTCCTATAGGGTCGCTATGAGTCGGAATCGACTCGACGGCAGTGGGTTTGGTTTGGTTTTGGTTTATTTATTTAGGTACATAGTAACAGTGGGTGTCTGCCCTCGTGGAGCTCCCAGTGGGGAAGGATGGAAAATAAACATTTAAACAAAAATAATAATAAGATAATTTTAGCAAGCTTTAAGTGCTACAAAGAAAATTAAATAAGGTAATGGAATAGAGGATAACTGGTGGTCTATTTTAGGTAGGGTGATCAACGATGGCCTCTGTGGGGAGCTGGCATTTGAGCTGAGACCTAAATGATGAGAAGGAGACAGCCCTTCAATGATTTAAGGGGAGAGCATTCCAGACAGAGAGCCTCTTTAAAGCACTTCCCATCATCCCCAAAATGAATGCAAGAGCAAATCCCTAAGCCTCTTGAAATACACTGGGCTCATTGAGAACAACACATTTTGAGCAACTGAACAAGTATACTTATGGTTAAAGTAGCATTTCTTACGCTCTTCCATGTGTTTGGGAAATGGCTGGTTTATGCCACCAATGAGCTGGCTGCATTTTATTGCTATATACACAGATTTCTGAATATGAGGCAAAAGAAACCCTAGACATATTGTTGCAAGGTTACATATTAGGATGTGGAAATTATGAAAAGAAACAAGAACTTGTGAAGCCATCAAATATAGTCTAATGTAGTGGTTTGAAGAAGTCAGAAAGACCTGGATTTGAATTCTGGTTCTATACTTACTAGCTGTGTGACCTTGGGCAAGTCATTCGATCCCTGAACCTCTGTTTCCCCATGATTAAATAAAAAGTTTTTATAATAATGGTAATGATAATGTATGTAGAATGCCTAGCATGCTTATATATAGTAAGTTCTCAGCAATTGTTAGCTAATATGCCATTAATAATAATCCATGTAAAGTATTAAATCAAGAACTCTTAAGTTCTTCCGCTGAGCTTTGCACGGTTCTATGCTCTGTGGGAGCCATAAAAGAAGTATCAGAAATGGTCCCTGACTATTTAGAGAAACACATAGAATAATTAGCAAATTGCATAATAAACTGATGTAGAAAACAAACCATAATCAAGGACCCATATATGGAGTCAGATAACATTTATTGAGTGCTTATTAAATTTTTTTTATTATTATATGCCAAGAAGCATTTTCAGCACTCTGCTTGTATTTTCTCATTTGATTTTCATAACAACCCTATAAGGAAACTGAGGCAGGGGAAGTTAAGCAAAGTGCCCATGTTCACTCAGCTGGCACATGTCAGAGCTGAGATTTTTAACTCAGAGCAATCTAACCCAAGCTCCATGTTCTTAATTACTGCATTTACTGCCTTTATGTAATTGGAAAGAGGGTAGATCACATGGACTGAAGATGAAAGAGAAAGTTTGGTGGAGAAAGTAGCCATTGAGATAAGCCTTGAAAGATCATAGGCTATGAGAAGGGAGAAATAGTATTTCAGATGGAAGGGCAAAGCAGAAGCCATAGAGATGGGAATAAACATTGTATGTTAGGAATAGTGAAGAGACTGACCTGGCTGGTTTGTGTTGGAGAAGAGACAAAAGTATAGGAGATCATCAGTCTACCTGCTGGGTTGCAAATATGGTAGCCCCCTTATTAAGTAAGTTACCTCACTTTTTGACTCTTTTCTTGCTCTTCCTAGAGAATTAAATAACCTGTTCTTTGATCTCTTTTAGGCTCTTTGAAACCCTTCAGTCACTCTTCTGGTCTGTATTCGGCCTTTTAAACCTCTATGTGACTAACGTGAAAGCCAGACATGAGTTCACAGAGTTTGTGGGAGCTACCATGTTTGGGACATACAATGTCATCTCTCTGGTAGTGCTACTGAACATGCTGATCGCCATGATGAACAACTCCTATCAGCTTATTGCGGTAAGTAGCTCCTTCCTTTATAAGGGTGGTCACCTTGGGTTCAGGAGTGGCCACATTGACATGAAGCCCATTGGAAGCTCAATCAGTCTGTCTGCTTCAATGATTTTACATTCACATTTCTAGTTAGACTGAATTGTTTCTTTCCAAGGCAACTTTGTTTTAGGCTCTTAGTCCATTGAATCTTGATAATTTGGAAAAGGGTGTTTCAGCTAATGAAACATTCTGGTTACCTGCTGAAAATATTTTTTAAATCTCTGCATCCATTTTCTCACCTTAGTAAGGAGAGTTCAAGGGCTATGAGCACAATTTGGCTACAATATGTCACCTCACTAATCTCCAGGGTTGATTCAGCTGATCTGATTATGTAGGCAGGGGTGCCCTATCTCTCTCTTCATAGCAAATTTCTCCCTCCCAAAGTTGAAATGTTTTGACAAGGACAAGGATGATCTCCTCAGACAGAGAGTGGCTGTTTTTTGATTAAGAGCCCGGCTGCTAACCAAAAGGTTGGCAGTTTGAATCCACCAGCAGCTCCTTGGAAACCCTATGGGGCAGTTCTACTCTGTCCTATAGGGTCACTATGAGTCGGAATCGAATCGATGGCAATGGGTTTGGTTTATGTGTGTGTGTGTGTGTGTGTGAATAACTGTACTCCACTGTGAGATGCTCTCAAGTAGAGACCACATCTGAATCTTTTTGATTATCATTTTACCATTTGATTAGCAGTGTTCATTACCCTAAACTAGAAATGGCAAAGGTATAGGACATGGGATCAGTCCAGGCCTGGACCTGGTGGTATTGGAAGCGGAACTAAATATCTAACCACACTTTGTTTTCTTATGACCTGCCAATCATTTCTAGAAAAGGAATATTGGCAAAGGAGTTTCTGGCTATCTGAGGTCCTATTTAGATTGGTTTCAGTGAATTTTGGAGTCCAGTTCCTATTAAGATGCTGTACCACCCCTATGAATCCATTTGTTGCTGGAAGTTTTTGCTATAGCACAGAAGGCACAGAAAGAAAAGCCCCAGGGTCTTTCTTCCTTCCTGGATGCCATTTCTCAGATTTGATTTGCCACTGAGAAGTCATTTAACCTATAGTAAAGAATCTTAAATTATCGGTATTATACATACACACAAAAGACATCCTGTCCACATTTATCAAAATATCGTTGGTGGTAGTGAATGTCTGTGATCCATTTCTGCTAAGGACAGAACCAAAGTGAAACGGGTTTATGTTGCAGCAGGAGATTTTTGAGTTATCTACTTGGAAGAACTTTCCAACCATAAATGGCAATGAAATATATTCTCCTGTGCAGGTTTGTAGAATCTCTTTCTTTGGAGAGTTAAAAAAACAAAATCATCTACTTGGATGGTTTAGGTCCTAGCTACTTAGATGGGGTAGAAGGGAGAGGAGTATAAGTGAAGAAACAAAATAAAATGCTAGGAGTTAGAATACCAGGGAATCTAGTCCTAGTTCTGTACTTTATAATTGTATGACCTTGTGTGACTCACTTTCCTTTTTCAGGTCACAGTTTCTTCATCCAGAACGTGAGGGAGTTGAAACTGATGATCTTTAATGTCCTGCCAGCTCCGATATCCTGGGAGTCTGGGTGTCTGCAGATGAACAGGATAGGCTCACAAGGTCCCTGATAGCTCTGAAATTTGCTCATCTGTTGCTTTTGAAGGAAACCCTGGTGGCATAGTGGTTAAGTGCTACAGCTGCTAACCAAAGGGTCAGCAGTTTGAATCCACCAGGCGCTCCTTGGAAACTCTATGGGGCAGTTCTGCTCTGTCTTATAAGGTTGCTATGAGTCGGAATCGACTCGACAGCACTGGGCTTGGTTTTTTTTTTTTGGCTTGCTTTTTAAACGGAGTATAGTTCATTTTCATTGTCTCTCTCTCTCTCTTTCTCCCCCTCCCCCTTCCTTTCCCTCTCCCTCCCTCTCTCGCTCTCAGTAACTTAAACGCAACTAGACCAAGAACTTTGAAAATCCACTGAAAGAATAGTCTATCTTCACTCCTAGTCTGTCTCTATAAGGGGGAGGCAGGCAAAGAACCCCAGGGCTTGATTTTTCCACTTCCTATGCCTGGCATCCTACCCCCACACCCCTGCCAAAGATGGCAATATTCATGTTGAAGCGTTTGTCATTTTCTCTCTGGGTATCTGGCGTCTGATTGTTCCTGGTGACAGTAGAAAAGGGAGATATTTTCTTGTCATCTAATGCAGGGCTGTGGTGTTTCCCACTGGGCTCAGTGACATTTGCTAGGAAGGGTGGAAATCACCAGCTCCAGCTCTCCTGTCACCACCTGCTGATGGTAGGTTTTGTCTTTAATTCCACTTACTGCTGCACCTGAAGAAAACACTTGGGCTTGGGAGGGCACTAAGAGATGTGACCTGAATGGAGTCTATACCATCTCAAACATCTGGAGCATGTCCTCCCATTCTGAATGCTACCTGCTGCTTTGGCATCCCCTGGGCATTTGTCTTAACCATTGGATAATGGATCCAGTGGGGTCCTAATATTGAACCACCTGATTCCAAAAATATCTGCATCTGTCTCAGCGGTGAAGACCTGCAGGTAGATTTAATTCCATTTGCAACATCTCCACTTCAATAGTGAATGCAGCTTCTAAGAGGGCCCTGATATGGGGGAAAGGTTACAGAAAGGGGAGCCTCTGAACCCAAAACTAGTCCTCCTTCATAGGAGTATCACAGACCGACTCAGTCTAAATAGAGACTCGGATGTCAACATGCTTCACTGTGAATCTATTCAATGTACATTCTAAAACAGGACTCAAGAACTCCGGGTAATACCAGTCCCTTGAAGGGTTGAGCTTTTTCAACACTCTGTGCAGGATGCGGAGCTGCTAGTGGTATGGATGTACGGCCCTGTAGCAATTTGTATTTCTGTGCCAGAGGACATTCTACTTCAGTGGTTTATGGAGTTACCCTCAAGATATAGTGAAGGCAGGGACCACTGGAGGCCAGTGTTGAACAGGTGCAGCTGGCAGTACTGTCCATTATTATTGTCGTTTGTGATTAGCAGAAGTTTGTTTCTCCCTTTATCCTTATATCCCTCCTCAAGCTGCTTATTACCTTCTTTTGACACTTCTTCCACCTTCCCACTGCTCTTCCTGATGTGTATGCTCTCAGTTCCATCAAGTCAAGCTGCCATCGATGCCATTTTTATCAGATTCACCCATATAAAAATATGAGGTGGGAGAGACAGACAAGTCTCATAAAGTTATTGGCCTTAGGCCCTATCCCCACTGCCCACCCCTCCCACGTGGGGCATCTGTTGCCTGAGATTGGTCCTCACAAAACGTGAGGCTCATGCTGTTCATGCTATGGCCTCATTCAGCAAGCTAATAAGAACCCTTGGTTTCTTTGGCTGCTATGAAGTGTTTGTTCTAACACCAAGAGCGAGTCAACAGCACTTGCCTCGGTGAGCCACATCTACGAGATGGCTTGAGGAGAGCCTAGATATGTAGGATTGGGTGTCCCCTTCAGGGTGGCAGCATTTAGAGGCTCACATGATGGACGGGCATTACCACTGCAGAAGACAGCTATGCAAATTAAGACATTCACCCAAACAAACCTGGCACCACAAAGATAGCAGGCAAGGCTGGTGGTAGAAAAGCTCTGCTGATGGATGTGAAAAGGACCTGTATACCATAGGGAAGGGCCAAGGAGGGCAGGTGATCTCCCTGCCCACCCCTAGGCAACTGGAACTAACCTAAAACACTCTCTGTGCTCAAAGAAAAAAGGTAGTAGTTCACACACACATCATGATCTTATTATATTTTTAGCCCTGTAACCAGGGCTGATAATCAGCTGCTGTGCGCTGTTATGACTGCCCAGTTGTTAAAATACGGAAATATTTCCATACTAGTGAGTGAATAGCTGCCACCCCAGCTGTTACTTCTGGTCCACTCCACAGACCTCCTTACAATCAATCCAGCAAGTAAAGAGGTAATATCTGGAACAGAAGGTCATCTCCAGGATCCTGCTTCTGTGCTATAGCTGGTTTATGTCCTGATTGGTTGGTTTCTTAAATAGTCTGAATATCACTGTGGTAGGCAGAATCCGAAGATGCTCCCCCCTCATCCTAGATTTATTTCCCACCCTATTCCTCAGTACTGAAAATATGATGAGATAGCATGCTTATGATTATGGTAAACACCCAGTCCCGGTGCCGTCGAGGGTAGTTACCTGGAAAAGGGATTTTTCGTATGTAATAAAGGTTACTAATCAGGGAGATTATGCAGGCAGGTCTAGTATAATCACGTGAGTACAGAGTTTTCTCTGGCTGGTAGCAGAAAAGAAAGTCAGAGATTTGAAGTACAAGGAGGATTTGAAGCACCACTGCTGGCTTGAAGATGGAGGGGGCCATGTGGTAAGAAATGTGGATGGCCACTAGGGGATGAGAGTGGCACCCAGCTGATAGCCTGCAAGGTTGTGGGGATCTCAGGCCTACAACCACAAGGAAACAAATTTTGCCAACAATGTTAATAAACTTGGAAGGAGATTCTTCCCCAGAATCTACAGCTAAGATCTCAGCCACACTGGCACCTTGATTTCAGCCTTGTAAAGACCCAGCATGGCTGGAGTCAAGTAAACCAAGAGGAGAGAAGTACGAAATGAGGTCAGAGAGGTAGTGGGGTCAGGGGAAGTTCATGTGGGGACTTATATTGTGAGTACTTTGGCTTCTACCCTGAGTGAGATGGAGAGTTATGGGAGGCTTTTGAACAGAGTAGTGGCATGATCTGACTTGTGTTTTAAGAAAATAACTGTGAGCACTGATTGAGAATAGACTGAAGTGGGGCAGGGGCGGAAAACATAAAGACCGATTATGAGACAATTGTCTTAACCCAGACAAGAGCTAACGGTGGCTTAGACGAGGGTGGTCATGACGGAAGCAATGGGAAGTGGTTAGATTTGGATGTATTTGGAAGACAGACCCAATTTGCTAATTGGAACAGATATGAGGTGTGAGTGAAAAAGAGTAATCAAGGATGACACCAAGTAAGGGCCTAAGTAAAAGGAAGGGTGGAGTTTTCCCTTACTGGAAACAGGAAAGACTAGGAAAGGAGCAGGTTTGCAGGAAAGGCAGAGATCCAGAGTTGGGTTTCAGATCTGTAGACTTGGAAATGCCTTTTAGGCACCTAAACCCGTTGCCTTTGAGTCGATTCTGACTCATAGAAAACAACCAGAGAAGCAGGAGGAAACCCAGGACCATTTTTCTCATCACAGCTTATACTTTTCCCTGTACCAGTACCAGTTCCTGTTGAATCAATTCTGACTCATGGCAACTTCATGTATGTCAGAGTGAAATTGTGCTCCATGGGGTTTTCAATGACTGTGATCTTTCAGAAGTACATCACCAGGCCATTCTTCCAAGGTGCTTCTGGGTGGACTTGAACCACTAAGCAACCAAGCACATTAACCATTTGCACCACCCAGGAATACCCAGCATAGTGATAAGATCATATGTTAGCAAGTGATAAAGCCTGGATTTGAATTGAGGTAGTCTAACCCCAAGATCCACGTAAAGAGCCACTACACTCTCACATAGATACTTAGCTTGAATCCAGGAAGTACCTGAGATGCTTTTTCAGTTCAAGGCCCCAGCACACCTTTGTTTCTTCCCTAGTTTATACCACAACTCTGAACTGTCCAGTCTCCAGTCCCTGAAGCTGCCAGTTCCAGTAACTAGATTTCATTATAATCTTGAGGCCATAAAGAGTCCCATATGTGCCCTAACTTCCTCCAGGATAGGAGTCACTGATGCTCCATCTGACATACCCATGTCTGTCTCTTAGCTTCCAAGCGCTGTCTCTTTGGAAAACAGATCAAAACATAAACCCTACCAGCTTTCAGTCTCACACAACAGTCCAAACCACAGAAGCTACGAGTCTAAGACATAGTATAGCCTTTTTCCAGGTGAAGGACTTGCTCAATTCCAGCTGTAGGAATTTTATAACTTTGGAGCCGTGCCATTTCAAATTTTAATAACCGTCTCTTCCCTTTGGGATGCCCTTAGGCGATCTAGATACTGATTTTTCTCTCCTCACAGCTTGTATTTTTCCCTGTTGCCAAATGATTGTCAGGAATCTGATCAGGGACTGCTATATTTCACTAAGGAGGAAGCAAACATTCAGAACCACAGAGGCCATTTAATAGTGCCCACCCCCTTGGGTAGTGTGGGACCTATGAAAACCTGCTGAGACCCACATCTTAATCAGCCCCCTAGATATGTGTGTATCTATATATATACATTTTTTTTTTGCTAGGTTCCGTAAAAGATGCAAGGGCTTGGTGCTCTAAAGGCTATAAAGGGGACTTGAAGTCGAGTTTAGAGAGGAAAGTATGACATGGGTAAAGTAACAATAGTGCTATTACCACAAGTACAGTACAGTGATTAAAGACAGCACGCATGCAGGAGTAGTCGGACTGCCTGGATTTGAATCCTAGTTTGCCACTTGTATGATTTGGGACGACTCCTTACCTGCCTGCATCCCACGTCCCAGCCCCTGATGCACACACCCCACCACCCTCCTCCCAGCCTCAGACTTCCCCAGCTTCACCCTTCTACTTGGATGACTGACTCGCTCACTGTCCCCTGGATTCTAAATGAAGGGATTCTCTAAGGAGCCTTTCACTTGGTTCTGGAGACTAAGCTCCTTATTTTGTTTTCCTGAGCTGAGGGCCCTCCTCCCAGTTTTCTTGTTCTCCTGTAGTGTGCCCATTAGATCTCTAAACATCCAGTTTCTTCTCAACTCTGTCCCCAATGCTTTTACCGACAGCCCAAGGGAAATCACCACACAGGCAGAGGGTACAAAGTTCAGAGCTACCAACTCATTTGCATGACAAGGACTCCTCATTCAATTTACACATCCTGCTTTGAGACATCTGGGCACTGTTTTTTCCCAGATAGTTGCCTAAACCCTTTCTTAACGCTATATCCACACCAGCAAATGGACTATCCAAAGTCCAGCTTCAGGGAAGGAGCATTCTCTCTGCAAATATTACAGGTAGCACCAAAGGCTGGCTTTTCAGACCTTGCATCCTGCCTAAGCCTGGCCTGGCCCTCCCCCTGGTGGTCTTACACAGAATCGGATTTCTCGGTCACTCTGCATCAATGCCTACTCCTGATTTTGTCAGCAAGCTGAGAGTCCGCATCTGCTTGGGACGAGAGCCCTTCGCCTCAAAATGCTCAGGGTATACTCTGGCAGGTCTCTGCTGCGCAGCAGCCTCTACTTCCAACAGTAGCATCAGCCTTTGCTGCCTGCTGCTGCCTGGCAATGATGTTAGTGACAGACAAAAATAAAAGTGGAAATGGGAAGAAGTCAAATGAAGGGAAGTTGATTGTCTCCCCTTGTGCTAAAGGGCTCCCAAACGAGGCAGATGCCTGAGCTGCTCCTCTGCATCCCAGATTCACCTGCCCTGGCTGCTCATCAGGGACATCAATAGTTGTCATGGAGACTCTAACTTGGGTAACTCAAACAGAAACAGGAAAGGCCTAATGCCCGAAGAATACCTCTCCCCCTCTGCTGGCTGATGTCCTTTACTCTTCCATTCATTCACTTAACAATAAATATTTCTTGCACAGGTAAGTAAATGAACTTAACACTGATTGAGAGACTACTATGTACCACACGCTACGTTCTTGGCACTGGGGATGCAATTAAGTGATAGATGAGCAAGACAGATTTGGTCCCATTCTCATGGAGTCTACAATCATGGAACTATAGTTTCAAATTCCACTGTTTGCATTTCTGTTCTTCCCCCTTAAGACATCTCCTAACATTTGTTGGTTCATGGACTCCTTTGATAACCTGATGACTATGGACCCTTGCCCAAGAAAAATGCACGTGTGAACAAACATATGCAAAGTTCCGCACAAAATCTCAGAGGGTTCACAGACATCCTCCCACCATCATCCAAGAATCCCTTGCCTTAAGACTTTGTCCCTACTTATAATGCAGATATCTCTGGGAAAGGTCATGCTTTGTGCTGTTATTAGGTCGCTTATGACTCAGCGTAAATGAGCACATCCGGCCCCTTACTGCTTAGAAGCAAGGATGGCAAGACTTTGGCTCGTTTATTTTGGACACATCATCAGGAATGATGAATCGTTAGAAAAAGACATCATGTTTGGCAAAATAGAGATCAGCAAAAATGAGAGAATCCTTCAATAAGATGGATTGACACATTCACTACAACAATGGAATCAAACATGAAGATGGGGCAGGATTTGGGCAGCATTTCGTTCTGTTATACATAAGATCACCCTGAGTCAGAGCTGATCAGACAGCAACTAACAACAACAATCTCTTACCAAGATCAGGTTTTTATACGATGCCAAGCAAGTGACAGACACCACGAGGGCAATGCACCTGAGGAAGCCTGGAGAGGGGACACCAACAACAAAAAAAAGAGATGGGAGATGCTGAAGGAAAATGTCACTATCGTTGCAGCATTGTAAAGGATCAAATCTGTGCAACAGTCCCTAAGCCATAGGTGCTTTCATTCCTTGCATAAAATAACTATCAATGGACATTCATCAAATCAAAATGACTGTGTTTGCATTTCAAAAGATTTCAGAGCTGAGATTCAGGAAGAATTGCTCCTTGCAGAAGATATGGCCTTCCAAAGGATTGGCCTCTGGATGTTCTCTTTATAGGCTACTAATTCCACTTGGGAAAGCCTTGTAATGCAGTGGTTATGAGCTACGGCTGCTAACAAAAAGGTTGGCAGTTCGAATGCACCACTCACTTCTTGGAAACCCTGTGGGGCAGTTCTATTCTGTCTTAGAGGGTCACTATGAGTTGGAATCGACTCCACGGCAATAGGTTAATTCCACTTGTGGAAAAATCAAATCCACAGGGTCCAACGATCATTGCTGAGGAATGTGATTCTTCCCATCGTTGGGGAGTGTGATTCTTCTTGGCTTCTGCCTTATTCCCATTACCCTTGTTCTTGGTGCCAGGAATCAGCTGACTGGAAAGCTAGGAGAGAGAAATGCTTTGTAATTCCTGAGCAGCTGTGATTTAGAAACTAAACATGAGTTCTGAATTATTAATATAAATAAAGCCTCACTCTTTTCCTGTGGTCACTGAAGTTCTATGCCATAGCCTGGCTCAGTGAGAGAGGCAGCATGGGCCAGAAGGTGTCCTTTAGCTACAAGATTGAAGTCAGAATACCTAGAAAGCAGATCAGAGGTCACAACCCGCTGCATTACCTTGCCTTTTATTTGAGATCTGACAGAATTACCTTATCGCACCCGTCAAGGTCAATCTGCTTCTGTTCAAAAGAGGAAACTAGAGGAGATCTAATAGTAAAAACGGGGAAAAATAGTTGCATTTCTCTTTCTTTCTCCCCTTCTAGTCTTCACGGGACTTTGCTTTTATCCTCTGTACTCTTTCCTAGTTTCCCCTGGGCATGCCTGGGCCTATAAAATTGTTAACTAATCACAAAGACTTGATGAAAAATGCATTTTTATCTCAGAGCTGTTCCTCCTAAAGGTGGCATATTGGGAATCTCCCATAGTGAGACAAAACAAAGTATTGTAGGATTCCTCATTTATTAGGAAATCAACAGTAACTGTTAAAGGTTTGGACTACTGGGATTAGAACACTCACAACTGACATGCATGTTAAATTAGAGGGTCAGCAAAAAAGAGGAAGACCCTCAACAGGATGGATTGACACAATAGCTGCAAAAATGGGCTCAAACATAGCAACAATTGTGAGGATGGCACAGGACTGGGTGGTGTTTTGTTCTGTTGTACATAGGGTAGCTATGAGTCGAAACTGACTCGACAGCACCTAACAACAACAACAAAGATCCCTGGAGGTACAGAGAAGTTTCCGTCACTTGATAGGTCCTCTAGAAGGTTATGCCACAGGAATTTTCTTTTAATACTTTATTTCATACATTTCATGCAGGCAAACTAACCTCCTCAGAGATATTTTATTCTGAAGTCCCTTAATCCTTATCCAGGATACGCTGTCTGGCTCATAGCAGGCTCTCACTTAATATCCTTTGACTAAACAAACAAATTAATGAATCTTTAATGGATACAACTTTCCAGAATACTTTAAAGCATGAAGGCAGAGCAAATGACAAAGCTGACCAAACCTAAGCTTATTGCCTTCCAGTTCAGGGGTTGGCGAACTTTTTCTGTATAAGTTCAGATGGTGAATATTTTAGGTTTTGTGGGCTATGAGGTCTCCATCACAACTACGCAACTCTGCTGCAACTGCCCAAATCTGCTGTTGTAACACAAAAACAGCCATAGGAAATGTGTAAATCAATGGGCATGGCTGTGTGCCAATAAGACTTTATTTATGGACACTGGAACTTGAAATTCATATAATTTCCACGTCATGATTTTTTCCAGCCATTTAAAGATGTAAAAATTATTCTTAGCTCAAAGACCATACAAAAACAAGTGATGGGCTACTATTGGCCTGTGGGCTGTAGTTTGCTATCTCCTCCTCCAGCTTTTCAAAATATGTCTCTCTTCTACCTTTGTAGACTGAAGTTCCTTGAAGACAGGGCTCTGCTTTAGTTTTTCTTTATATTCCCTTTGATGCCTAGTAAAATATGGGACACATAGTAGTCACTTAATACTTTTTTACTGATTGATAGAAACTTGGGAAAATCTCTGGTCTTTCATTTGTCAGAGGGCAGTGGTGGTTCAGTGGCAGAATTCTCTCCTATCATTTGATTTTCAGCCAATGCACCTCAAGCCCTGCCACCACTTGTCTGTCAGTGGAGGCTTGTGTGTTGCAGTTATGATGAACAGGTTTCAATGGAGCTTCCAGACTAAGATGGACTAGGAAGAAAGGCCAGGAGATCTATTTCCAATAATCAACCAATGAAAACCCTATGGATCACAATGGTCTGATCCTGTTGTGCCTGGGGTCACCATGAGTTGGGGGCCAACTTAACAGCAGCTAATAACAACAACAAAATATTTTTTCAACCACGTTAAAAATAATACGTAGCATAGATTTATATCAAAGTGTTTAGTGTTTGGAGATCACTAAATTTCTATGGCTGTATAGATGATGGATTTCATAGTTACAGAGTATCCCTTTCATGAGTGAATGATTTTTTTTTAATTTTTTTGGTGATGTCATGCTTTCTCCTTAATGGAACAGGTGCTGAATCGTTGCTTGTTGGTAGTTTTTTATTATTTGAAAAAATGGGCTGCCAATTGCAAGTGGGACAAATCAGTCCCATGTTTCATGAAGCACATCATACACTGAGACATATTGGTCCCATAGCACATCACACTTCCTAGTTACACGTGAGCCATAAAATATTCAACTTTCAGAAAAGACACACAAAATACTAAATAAACATTGCACTTGCTGCACATAATTGTTATCAGTTAGATTTATAGTGGGTCTTATCGGTACCATGTTCCATGAACACATCACACTAGTGGGACATATTGGTCCCATGGCTCAGGAAGTGCATCACAAAATGTTTTCACCCCCCAAAATCTCATTTACTTGAATATTTCTGAATGCCAGTAACCATACTTTCCCAATAACGCAAAGGAGATAGTAAACATACTTGCAAGCCTTATCTCTCTGTACAGAAGCCAAAAGACACAAAAGTTTCACACACTCACTCCTCCGGGAATCATCCCCTCGTCCAAATGATTCTCAACACTCAAATGTGGTACAGACCAACTTTCTTGTTTTTTAGGCAGTTGCACCAGTATCCGCCATGACTCCAGAATGTACTAAAGTGGCTCAAATTCATGCTAAAAAACGTCCTGGGGCAGAAAATGTAATTGGGTTATAGTTTCTCCAAGCGCTCATGAAAGTGTTATACTTTCCAAAGCACATTTGCATATAGTGTCATATTTGATCCTCACAAGAACTCTGTGAAAGTCAGCCCTATTATCTGCATGTTACAGATGAGGAAACAGTCTTCCAAAGGCTAAGAGGTTAATCTTCACAGCAGCCCAATGAGGTAGATTCTATTACTAGTTCCATCTTATAGGTGAGGAAACAGGCTCACATGGCAAGTTTGTTCAATCCTTCATTCATTCTTTTCATGAGCACTTGAGAGTCTTCTACTCGCAAAGAATTAGAGCAGGGTGAATTCAAGTCAAGTGACTCCTGACATGATATTTAGAAGATAGGGGTATTGCCTGGGAAGTTAAAAGTAAGTTCCTGATAAATGAGGTAGGAAATTAGAGACATGTTATGACTGAGTACATGAGACCAGTAACACTCCCAAATGGGGACAGGCTTGTAGATTTTCCCCTCTGCCAGGTGGTAAAACATACCTTCCTCTTCTGCCCAGGCTCAGAAATGGAAGCCAAGATTGATTTAGTCCTAGTTATTTCTTAAAAATGCAGATTGAGCTAAGCAAATTTCCACTCTGACCACTTCTGATTCCTTGTCTTCCCAAAGGAAATGTTCCTCCACTCCCCAACTGAAAGATGCAGGCAGACAGAACAATGTGCACTTCACGGGCTCAATTTACATCTCCAGAAGAGGTGGCAAGCAGTTCAGTGGGCTCCAGCTCTATACAAACTGTACTACCACATGTGCTGTGAATAGTGCCCCAAGAATTGTTCAGTGTACAACCTGCACAGCTGAATGCAAGAGTCCTCTAAAGGTAACTCTGAAATAGAATAAGCTAAAGGAAACATAAGCATGAGAGAAAATCAGACAGCCAGAGGCCTGGCTGAGCATACTGAGGGATCTGTTTGTCAAAATCTCAGAATATATTCCTGGTTCAAATCCCTGATCAGGTTCTGTTTCTGTGCCTTTTCAACAAGGTGCCTTTCTGACACACAGGAATGAGTGAGCATGCTGCTTATTGTGTAATCTCATCCAATGCACTTCCCAAAGACAATATACCTGTGTAGTTAAGAGCTTGGGCTCTACAGTCAACCTGATCCAGATTTGAATTCTAGCCCGCCAGTTACTAGCTATGTGTCCTTGGGTGGTGCAAATGGTTAACATGCTTGGCTGCTAACCAAAAAGTTGGGAGTTGTGCCACCCAGAGGAGCCTCGAAGAAAGGCCTGGTGATCTACTTCCAAAAAATTCAGCCATTGAACACCTTATGGAGCACAGTTCTACTCTCACACACATGGGGTCACCATGAGCTGGAATTAATTTGACAGTAACTGGTTCACTGGTTCATTCTTAGACAAGTTGTTCAACTTTTGTGAGCCTGTTTCCTCACCCATAAAATGGAACTAGTAATAGAATCTGTCTCATCAGGCTGTTGTTAACACTAAATGAAATGATATGCTGGAAAAATTAACATAATATAGTAATGCTATCCTGCAATCTGTGGCATCATTTCTATCACCAAGGCCATATTTTCCAACTACGGAGCCTTCTTCTTTGTTTCCAACTTACACATTCCAATCACCAGCAATTACCAATGCATCTTGATTGCAAGTTTGATCAATTTCAAACTGCAGAAGTTGGTAAAAATCTTCAATTTCTTCATCTTTGGCATTAGTGGTTGGTGAGTAAATTTAAATAATAGTCATATTAACTGGTCTTCCTTGTGGGTGTATGGATATTATCCTATCGCTGACAGTGCTGTACTTCAGGATAGATCTCGAAAGGTTGTTTTCAACAATGAATGCAATGCAGTTCCTCTTCAATTTGTCATTTCTGGCATAATAGACCATATGATTGTCTGATTCAAAATGGCCAGTACCAGTCCATTTCAGCTCCCTAATGCTTAGGATATGTATCTTCAAGCATTCCATTCCATTTTTGACAACTTCCAATTTTCCTAAATTCATACTGCCTACATTCCATATCCCAATTATTAATGGGTGTCTGCAGCTGTTTCGGAAACCTGTGGCATAGTGGTTAAGTGCTACGGCTGCTAACCTAAAGGTTGGCAGTTCAGATCCGCCAAGCGCTCCTTGGGAACTCTATGGGGCAGTACTACTCTGTCCTATAGGGTCGCTATGAGTCGGAATCGACTCAATGGCAACGGGTTTGGGCTTTGCAGCTGTTTCTTCTCATTTTGAGTCATGCCACATCAGGAAATGAAGGTCCTGAAGGCTTTACTCCATCCACATCACTAAGGTCAACTCTACTTTGAGGAGGCAGCTCTTCCCCACTCATATTTTGAATGCCCTCCAACCTGAGGGGCTCATCTTTTGGTACTATAGCAGACAATGTTGTACTGCTCTTCATAAGGTTTTTACTGGCCAATTTTTTCAGAAGTAGATTGCCAGGTCCTTTTTCCTAATCTGTCTTAGTCTGGAAGCTCCACTGAAACCTGTCCACCATGGGTGATCTGTTGGTATTTGAAATGCTAGTGGCATAACATCCAGCATCACGGCAACACACAAGCCACCACAGTTCCATAAACTTAGGCAATCTGAAATTTATCAAACATGTAATCAAGATGCATTGATAATTACTAGTGATTGGAATGCAAACGTCGGAACAAAGAAAAAGGATCAGTAGTTGAGAGATATGGCCTTGGTAATAGAAACAACACTGGAGATCACATGATAGAATTTTTACAAGACCAGTGACTTACTCATTGCAAATACCTTTACTCAACAATATAAATGGCAACTATACACATGGACCTCATCGGGTGAAATACACAGAAATCAAATTGACCACATCTGTAGAAAAAAAAAAAACGATGGAGAAGCTCAATCTCATCAGTCTGAACAAGACCAGGGGCTGACTGTGGAACAGACCATCAATTGCTCATATGCAAGTTGAAGTTGAAGCTGAAGACAATGAAAACAAATCCACAAGAGTCAAAATATGGTGTTGAGTATATCCCACCTGAACTTAGAGGCACTCTCAAGAACAGATTTGAGACATTGACCACTAATGACTGAAGACCAGACAAGTTGTGGGATGACGCCAAGGATATCATACATGAAGAAAGCAAAAAGTCATTTAAAAGACAGGAAATTATGAATGAAGCTTCTATAAACATGTGGATTAAAAAAAAGAAAGAAGGATCAAAATGATGTCAGAAGAGACCTGAAACTTGCTCTTGAATAACGTAGAGTAGCTAAAGCAAATGGAAGAAATAATGAGGTAAAAGACCTGAACAGAAGGTTTCAAAGGGCAGCTGAAGAAGACCAAGTAAAGTATTATAATGACATGTGCAAAGACCTAGAGTTAGAAAACCAAAAGGGAAGAACATGCTCAGCATTTCTCAAGCTGAAAGAACTGAAATAAAAAATGCAAGCCACCAACTGTCTATGGGCAAAATATTGACCGATACAGGAAGCATCAAAAGAAGATGGAAGGAATACAGAGAGTCACTATACCAAAAAGAACTGGTCGATGTTCAGCCATTTCAGGGGGTAGCATATGATCAAGAACCAATGGTACTGAAGGAAGAGGTCCAAGCTGCACTGTAGGCATTAGTGAAAATCAAGGCTCCAGGAATTGACGGAATACAAATTGAGATGTTTCAACAAATGGATGCAATGCTAGAAGCACTCACTCATCTATGCCAAGAATTTGGAAAACAACTACCTGGCCAACTGACTGGAAGAGATCCATATACATGCCCATTCCAAAGAAAGGTGATCCAACGGAATGCAGAAGTCATTGAGTAATATCATTAATATCACACGCAAGTACAGTTTCGCTGAGGAAAATTAAAAAATGGTTGCAGCAGTACATCAACAGGGAACTAACCGGAAATTCAAGCTGGATTCAGAAGAGGACGTGGAATGAGGGCTATGATTGCTGATGTCAGATGGATCTTGGCTGAAAGCAGAGAATACCAGAAAGATGTTTACCTGTGTTTTATTGACTATGCAAAAGCATTTGACTCTCTGGGTCATAACAAATTATATATAACATTGGGAAGAATGAGAATTCCACAACACTTAATTGTGTTCGTGTAGAACCTGTACATAAACCGAGAGGTAGTCATTCAAACAGAAAAGTGGATATTGTGTGGTTTAAAATCAGGAAAGTTGTGCATCAGGGTTGTATCCTTTCACCATACGTATTCAATCTGTATATTGAGCAACTAATCCAAGAAGATGGACTATATGAAGAAGAACGTGGCACCAGGATGGGAGAAAAACTCATTAACAACCTGCAATATGCAGATGATACAACCTTACTTGCTGGTAGCGAAGAGGACTTACTGATGAAGATCAAAGATTACAGCCTTCAGTATGGATTACAGCTCAACATAAAACAATAATCCTCACAACTGGACCAGTAAGCAACATCATGATAAATGGAGAAAATATTGATGTTGTCAAGGGCATTTCATTTCAATGCCCATGGAAGCATCAGTCAAGAAATCAAAGAACATATTGCGTTGGGCAAATTTCCTACAAAAGACCCCTTTAAAGTGTTAAAAAGCAAAGATGTCACTTTGAGGACTAAGTTGGACCTGATTCAAGTCATGATATTTTCAATCACCTCATATGCATATGAAAGCTGGGCAATGAATAAGGAAGACCAAAAAAGAATACTGAATATACCATGGACTGCCAGAAGAACAAACAAATCCATCTTGGAAAAAGTACAGCCAGAATGCTCCTTAGTACTGAAGGATGGCAGACTTCATCTCACATACTTTGGACATGTTATCAGAAGGGACCAGTACCTGGAGAAGGGCATCATGCTTGGTAAAGTAGACAGTCAGGGAAAAAGAGGAAGACCCTGAACGAGACAGATTGACACAGTGGCTGCCACAATGGGCTCAAGCATAACAGTGATTGTGAGGATGGCACAGGACTGGACAGTGTTTCGTTCTGCTATACACAGGGTCGCTGAGTCAGAAGTGACTCGAAGGCACCTAACAACAACAACAACAACTAATCCAGAATGATATCATTTCAAGGCTTTTAATTTATTTACATCTATGAAGACCATTTCTCCTTATAATGTCACATTTACAGGTTTGGGGTAGACATATCTTTTGGGGGGCACTATTCAGTGCACTACATATGGGAGGTTAATGAGCGGCTGAGCTTTTCAAGTATTATTCTACTGAATCCTGTGGGGGATACTCCAGTGCTAGAATTATTCCTACATATACTCGCTTCACTTACTATAAAAAAAGTAAAGCGAGTATATGTAGGAATAATTTTTTTTTATAGTAAGTGAAGCGAGTATGTGGGAAATTTGTGTGGAAACAGGAGTCAGAAGACTCAGATTCTAGATCTTCTTTACCACTAACTAGAAGTGTAATCCTTATTAAGTACATTTCTGTCTCCAGACCTCAGTCGCTACATCTGTATAATTAACAATCAGTGTCCTACCAACTTCACATAGTGGTTGTAAGAATCAAATGAAAGGAAGTAGGGGAAAGCAGTTGGAAAATTGTAAAGTTCTATAAAAATGTGAGGCACTATCTGTCTAATGTCCCTTTCCTGTGGCAGGCTTACAGGTGAAACACTTTGCATTTCATTTTCTGGTCCATTATGGTTGTACCTAGCCAGAAAACACTTATAAAGGCAGTTAAAAACAAAAACTGTTGCCGTCAAGTTGATTCCGACTCATAGCAACCTTATAAAGGCAGTAGGACCAGAAAACACTTACCCGTTGCCATCGAGTCGATTTCGACTCATAGCAACCCTGTGGGACAGAGGAGAACTTCCCATAGAGTTTCCAAGGAGCATCTGATGGATTCAAACTGCCAACCTTTTGGTTAGCAGCCATAGCTCTTAACCACTATGCCACCAGGCTTTCCAGAACAGACTTAGGGAGTTCCAATGCCATTACAGAAAAGCACCCCTGAGAAGAATGTAAAGAAGACAATTCTTCCACCATGTGAGCTCACTGGGGCTGGGAATACAATTTAGAGATTATTTCATTTGAGTACTTCCTGGGATATCACAAGAATATTGTCTGCAGTGATAAACTAGAAGCCTGGAGGAAACAACATGGTTTATTTCCAAGTGTCAACTATGATACACAGATTTCATGTTACCCAGAGGCCTCTACAGAGCCATTCTTTCTGACTTTAGATAGGGTGTCCTGCTCTCAAGAAATGGTCTTTGTAGATGTAGATAAGTTAAGGATCTCTCTCTGCTCTATCTTTCAATCAAAACTTGCTCATACTGTGTCCTACACCATCTAGGCTGGGGAGGATATCAGTTATGAATTCTGTCTTTGTTTCCTCTTCTCTCCACTGTTCTCTTGCCATCGTAGCCTGATAAGCCAACTTTGTTCATATTTGCTGGATAGCTTAATATCAATAACACCAGGAGTACACAAGTTATACTTCTCACCGTCCTGTCAACTGAAAGATGGAAGGGGAAATGGGCAGGGAAATGTAGGACAGATGAAAAGCTGCTGGTTAGCTACTTTGGCCTGCTGAATACATCTGGACCAACAGATAAAATCCCTGAATCAGTGTTTCTGAAAATATGGCTGACAGCCACCTGCATCAAAATCATTCAAAGAAGCTTGTTATATAATGTAGTTTCCTGAGCTTTCCATCCCCCCAGCATCAGTTTTTGTAGCCTGCATTGGGACCCAGAAATCTGCATTTTGGCAAGTACCTTGGGTGATTCTGATACCCACTGAAGTTTGTAAACAAATCCTGATTAGTTCATTCTACTCCAAAGGCCATGTTCAATCTCTATATTCTCCCTGACTTTTCATACTGTTGCCTCTTCTGGAAAGTTCTTTCCCTTTATTTCTGCTTAGAGATACCTTGCAACCTCTCAAGGCTCAGCTCAAATAGAACTTCCTTTGTGATGTCTTCCGTGATTTGTTCCCATCTGCAAACAGCTGAGATCTTTCTAGGAGCAATGTGACAGAATATTGGAGTGTGGAGAAAGTTGGAAGCATCAGTATGGGAGAGCTGGTTGGAGCGGGAGTGTGGGTTATGAGTTTTGCCCTGAGGTTTAACACCTCAGTTTATACACCGGATCTGAGGTTGTTATGAGAGCTAGAAGCTGTTTAACCAATAAAAAAGTAACATACACTATATCCTTAAACGGTCAGAACAGTACATTCCAACCACCTCACAACCATAACTGAGGAGCGAGATTGTCAGCCATTTCATGACTGGAGACTGAGAAGAACCAGGCATGATGGCTGCCCACTAGACAACTGCGCATGTTCAGTAGGGAGAAGGACCTGCTTGTAATACTCACTGAAGGGACTCTCACACTTTGGGCAGGGTTAAATGGGCTATTGGGAGGCATCAGTACTAGCGTGCAAGGGAGTGTTGGTGGCAGTGGATGAGCAGTGGTTTGGAATTGGTAGAAGGGCTCTCTTTATTGCCCTGATGTTTTGCAGCTGAGTTTGCGCACTTGAATTGTGGTTGGTACGAGGGCACTACACTAGAAAAACCAATACCAAAGTAATTTCCAGCAGGCCCAGAATGATTAGAGCAGTAAGTTCTAACCACATAGCAACCTTCAGGAGGAGAGGAGAATGAGTGACTATTTAGAGAGGATATTGGCTCCTCACTAGAGAACAGGAGGGTTGCCGACAGGGAATTGGCTTTCCACTAGACCACTGTACATGTATAGTAAGTTGTGGGGGACAACGTGGAGAGTATTGTAATACTCATTCAGGAGACGTTCTCTGCTTCAGAGCCTCCAAGAGGTTGAGAGAGACTCAGAATACTTCCATATTTGGAAGATCATTGTATATTTTTAAAACCCAAAAAACCCAATGCCGTCCAGTCGATTTCGACTCATAGAGACCCTCAGAATAGAGTAGAACCACCCCATAGAGTTTCCAAGGAGCGCCTGGCAGACTCGAACTGCTGACCTCTTGGTTAGCAGCCGTAGCAGTTAACCACTATGCCACCAGGGTTTCCATATTTTTAAAACTAATTAAAGCCAAAATGGAGTACAAGGCGATAGTATATTTTAAATGCTTACATTTTTTTAATTGTATTTTTAGCCCTGATGCAAAACTACAATAAAAAAATTTTTTTTTTTTTATAAATTCTGGTGGGGTCTATAAATCTGAATTTGTAACAAATGCCACATATGAGTCTGATGCATGCCAACATTTGAGAAGCATGCCCTGGATTCCACCAGGAGAAGAAAACAGTCCAAGGGAGGTAGACTTCCCTTGAGATGTCAGGGAAAATGAATTCTCTCACCTCTTTTTCTACTACGTATGTCACAGCAGTTTGTGTCACTTTCCCATCATAGGGATCCAGAGTTGATCTTATGCCTAAATGAAGTAAGCAGCTATTAGTTAATGTGAAGGATACCAAAATGCCCCCTGCCCAAAATATCCCTCCAACCAGCCTGCCATAGGGCCCAAATTCCTAGGAGTAGCTTTTCCCCTTAAGGGTTATTATTAGCTCTGCTCTTGCTGTGTCTCTGCCTGCCACTCTCACTTTGCATTATATTATAAAGCTTTCCAATTTGCTAGGGAAGATGGTTGCTGGCAGGGGATCTGAGAGAGTGCATAAGATTTTGTCAAAAGCTGGTAAGAAATTGGCCCTGTAGTTTGATTACAAGGAAAATAATCTTGAGCTTGAATTTGTTGAGAAATGTGAAATTGAACAGACATGTTCATTTGACCCCGCTAGGGCCATGTGTTCAGAATCTGAGCAAGTCAACAATATTTGAGGGTATGCTCTGCAGTCACAGTACATTATACCGGTGCTGTGAATGTAATTAAAATAAATAGATGCCCTAGCCTGTTCCATAGGAGCTGACAATCTCAAAGGCAATGCAGAGCACACGCATGAATTAGAACACATCTGTCAGGCCATGTGTTATTAAGCGAACAGGCAGGACCACTGTGTATGGTTGTGTAGGTTTTGTCTTGCACAAAGGCACCTAACTGGGGCTGATCTGGGAGAATGCTCAAAAGTCACAGTTGGTTATACAGGGTAGAACAAAGAATAGGAGAGGGCATCACCACCAAACATTACGAATAAGCAAGGAAAAAGCCAATGTCTGATTTGTCTACTACATAAGGTGCAAGGCTAGCCCCATGCAAATAAATGTAATCCTCTTGAGCATCACACATTTAAGGAAGTTTTCGATAAATATGACTACAAAAGCCACATCTATAATCTTGCAGTTCCAATCATATAAGATCAAGGGATGAAAATAAAACAGATCTCTACCTATCAAATGATCCTGTTGTCCATTTTGTTCATTGCTATGACTCTAACACCTAGCATCTAGGACGCAGTCCATAAATGCTTGTGAATGAACACTTACCTTATCACTTAAGAGCTCACACTATTTAACCAACCATGCCAGGTGGCCTATTATTTGCTGATCTCAGGATTCAGGGGCTACTTCTGTACTCTAATTGTGTCTTCCCTTCCGTGTGGTATTCCACACACCGCCACTGGACTGTGATCTCTTTTTATCCAGCACCTAGCAGAGTACCTATAATATGGTAGTTGCTCAACACAGGAATCAAAAATGAATGGATAGATGATGAATTGATATACAATAAATTAATGGAAAAGACGTTGAGAGGATTATTTGCAATAACTTCACTGCTAAATTATTATATAATAATTCCCAACCTGAGGTCACCTGAACACTAGAAAAATGGAATGATAGCAATTGGGAACATTGAGCTGTTTTCAAAATGCTTAGCCAGATTCATATGTTCAGGGGAGTACATACACTGAGGTGCACCAGAAAGCCCCCCAAGCTAAAAAAAAAAATTCTGGTCAAAATTGCTAAAACTAATAATAATAATTAACACATATTTGGTGGATCGTCACAAAGTTGCCTGTGATTTCTAACTTGGCCCACTACATATTACTGTTCTATGCCAAAATCAAATGCTTTCTTTTTTCCAAACCGGTATAAAGCAATTTTTTAAAAGGACATAACTGCTTATTGTTTAAAACATTCACAAGCAAACAAAAACTAAACTCACATAGGAGTAAAAAAAAAACTGTAAGAGCATTTCCAGATACCAGATGTCTAGCCATGTTTATCAGACAATAGCTGAACACTCATAGGACTTACATCATCATTCTCCCTTTTGAACATGTCTAGAGATGGAATCCAGTGTTTATAAATGTGGCTCAGTTCATTTTAAGAAATACCTATTGAATTTCTATTTCATTTCAAGAGCTGTGCTAGAGAAACATAACTGTATATCCAAGGATGTCAGACTGGCTATCCTGGGCCATCAAAAGGTAAAATGAGAATTCAAGATTTGTTCCTGGTATTACAGGCTCAGAAATGTAGGGGAAGGAACCAACAATGTTATAAAAAAAGCTCTTACTATATACCAGGCAGTAGCCTAAGCATTTTACATTGACTTCTACAACAATCCAGCTTGATGGGCATTCCCCCCATTTCCACAGTTGAGGAAACCATGACTCAGAGATTTGGATTGACTGGTCTGAGGTCACATCGCTAATAAGTAGCAGAGCAGTATTTCAAACCCTGATTTGTTTGACTCTCAAGGTATAGCATGCTGCCTCTCATTATTTCATACTGCCCTTACCTTCTCCTCTTCATTCTCAGTTGCCTACAGCAATAGCCTCTCCCACAAGAACTTATACACATATGTCATACCAGCATTATTCATAATAGCCAAAGAGTGGAAACAATTCAAATGTCCATCAACTGATGAGTAGATAAACAAGATGTGGTAACTCCATAGTATGGAATATTATTCAGCAATTGAAAGGAATGAAGTACTGATATATACTTCAACTTGGATGAACCTTGAGAACATTATGCTAAGTGAAAGAAATCGCACACAAATGACCAATATTGTATTACTCCATTTATATAAAATGTCCAGAATAGATAAATCCATAGAGACGAAAGTAGAGTACTGGTTGCCAGGTGGGGATCGGGAGTGTTTAGGGGGGTGACTGCTAATGGATGTTGTTGTTGTTGTTGTTAGATACCGTTGAGCCAGTTCCGACTCATAGCGACCCTATGCACAACAAAACAAAACACTGCCCAGTCCCACACCATCCTCACAATCATCGTTGTGCTTGAGCCCATCGTTGAAGCCACTATGTCAGTCCATCTTATTGAGGGTCTTCCTCTTTTTCGCTGACCCTCTTTTTCGCTGACCCTCAACTTTACCAAGCATGATTTCTCCAGAGACTGATTCCTCCTGATAATATGTCCAAAGTATGTGAGACGTAGTCTCACCATCCTTGCCTCTAAGGAGCATTCTGTCTGTACTTCTTCGAAGACAGATTTGTTCGTTCTTTTGGCAGTCCATGGTATATTCAGTATTTTTCATTAACACCATAATTCAAAGGTGTCAATTCTTTTTTTGGTCTTCCTTATTCATTGTCCAGCTTTCACATGCATATGAGGCAGTTGAAAACACCATGGCTTGGGTCAGGTGCACCTTAGTCTTCAAGGTGACATCTTTGCTTTTTAACACTTTAAAGAGGTCTTTTGCAGCAGATTTGCCCAATGCAATGTGCCAGCTGATTTTTTGACTGCTGCTTCCATAGGTGTTGTCTTAGGCTGGGTTCTCTGGAGAAGCAAAAGCAACAAAGTGTGTAAATATATATAGAGAGAGATTTAGATCAAGGAAATGGCTCACACAGTTGTAGAGGCTGTAATGTTCCAAGTCTGTGGGTCAGGATAGAAGCTTTTCCTGATTCACATAGCTGCAGGGGCTGGCGAACCCAAGATCAGCAGGTCAGAAAGCAGGGCTGTTGCTCACAGACAAGGCAAGACTGTAGTTAAGCTGTAAGCTCAAGTCCCAAGAACTGGAGGCCAGATGAACAGGAGCCAGCTGCAGGATCCAGAACAAGCAAAAGCTCCTGACCTCTGCCAGAACATCCACCCACACTCAATGCAGGCCACATGCCCAAGGTAACACCCCTTCAACAGACTGGTTACTCATCATAGATCCCATCATGGGGGTGATCACATATCAGATCTCAACAGGGAAGTGACCACAATATCACATGACTGCCAAAACACTGAGAATCACGGCCCAGCCAAGTTAACACACAATCTTAACCAACACGGGAGTTGACTGTAGATCCAAGTAAAATGAAATCCTTGACAAGTTCAATCTTTTCTCTGTTTATCATGATATTTCTTATTGGTCCAGTTGTGAGGATTTTTGTTTTCTTTATGTTGAGGTGTAATCCATACTGCAGACTGTGGTCTTTGATCTTCATCAGTAAGTGCTTCAAGTCCTCTTCACTTTCAGCAAGCAAGGTTGTGTCATCTGCATAACACAGGTTGTTAATGACTCTTCATATAGTCCATCTGTTCAGATTATTTGCTCAGCATACAGATTGAATACATATGGTGAAAGGCTACAACCCTGATGCTACCTTTCCTGATTTTAAACCACGCAGTATACCCTTGTTCAGTTCCAGCCGCTACCTCCAGGCCTATGTACAGGTTCAGCATGAGCACAATTAAGTGTTCTGGAATTCCCATTCTTCCCAATGTTATACATAATTTGTTATGAGCCACACAGTCAAATGCCTTTGTACAGTCAATAAAAAACAGGTAAAAATCTTTCTGATAGTCTCTGCTTTCAGCCAAGATCCCTCTGACATCAGCAATGATATCCCTTGTTCGACGAATTCTTCTGAGTCTGGCTTGAATTTCTGGCACTACTGATGTACTGCTGGAACTACTTTTGAATTATCTTCAGCATAATTTTACTTGCATGTGATATTAATGATATTGTTTGATAATTTCCATATTCTGTTGGATTACCTTTCTTTGGAATAATCACAGTCAGTTGGCCAGGAAATTGTCTTCCAAATTTTTTGGCATAGATGAATGAGCACTCCCAGCATTGCATCCATTTGTTGAAACATCTCAGTTGATATTCTGTAAATTCCTGGGGCCTTGTTTTTCGCCAATGCCTTCAGTGCAGCTTAGACTTCTTCCTTAAATACCATCAGTTCTTGATCATATGCTACCTCCCAAAATGGTTGACTGTCAACCTGTTCTTTTTGGTGCAATGACTCTCTGCATTCCTTCCATCTTCTTTTGATGCTTCCTGCATCACTGAATATTTTCCCCATAGAATCCATCAACATTGCAACTTGAGGCTTGAATTTTTGCTTCAGTTCTTTCAGCTTGAGAAATGCTGAGCGTGTTCTTCCATTTTTATTTTCTAACTCCAGGTCTTTAGTTTGTCTTCTTGAGCCACCTTTTGAAATCTTCTGTTCAGACTTTTACTTCATCATTTCTTGCTTTTGTTTTAGCTACTCTACGTTCAAGAGCAAGTTTCAGAGTCTCTTCTCACATTCACTTTGGTCTTCTTCTTTCTTTTTCTTTTTTTCTTTTTAATGATCTTTTTTCCTTCATGTGTGATGTCCTTGATGTCATCCCACAACTCGTCTGGTCTTTGGTCATTAGTATTCAGTATGTCAAATCTATCCTTGAGATGGTCTCTAAATTCAGGTGGGATATACTCAAGGTTGTACTTTGGATCTTATGGATTTGTTTTATTTTTCTTCAGCTTCAACATGAACTTGCATATGAGCAATTGATGGTCTATTCCACACTTGGCCCCTGGCCTTGTTCTAACTGATGATATTGAGCTTCTCCATGGTCTCTTTCCACAGATGTAGTCGATTCTATTCCTGTGTATTCCATCTGGCGAGGTCCATGTGTATAGTTGCCATTTATCTTGTTGAAAAAGAGTATTTCCAATCAATAAGTCATTGGTCTTGCAAAATTCTATCATGAGATCTCCGTCATTGTTTCTATCACCAAGGCCATATTTTCCAACTATCAATCCTTCTTCTTTGTTCCAACTTTTGCATTCCAATCACCAGTAATTATCAATGAATCCTGATTGCATGTTTGATCAATTTCAGACTACAGAAGTTAGTAAAAATCTTCAATTTTCTCATCTTTGGCATTAGTGGTTGGTGTGTAAATTTGAATAATAGTCGTATTAACTGCTCTTTCTTGTAGGCATATGGATATTATCTTATCACCTACAGCATTGTACTTCAGGATAGATCTTGATATATTCTTTTTGATGATGAATCCAACACCATTCCTCTTCAATTTGTCATTCCCAGCATAGTCTAATTCAAAATGACCAATACCAGTTCATTTCAGCTCACTAATGCCCAGGATACCCATCTTCAAGTGTTCCATTTCATTTTTGAAAACTTCCAATTTTCTTTGAATCATACTTCATACATTCCACATTCCAATTATTAATCAAAGTTTGCAGCTGTTTCTTCTCATTTTGAGAATATATATATATATAAAATCTCAAAACCCAACAGTAATAAAACAAATAATGCAGTAAAAAAAAATGCAGAAAGGATCTGAATAAACACATCACCATAAATGATATGTGGATGGCAAATAAGCATATGAAAAGATGCTCAACACCATTAACCATTTTGGAAATGCATATTAAAACCACTATGTACCTATTAGAGTAGAGGGTCAGCGAAAAAGAGGAAGACCCTCAATGAGATGGATTGACACCGTGGCTGCAACAATGGGCTCCAGCATAACAGTGATCATGGGGATGGCACAGGAATGGGCAGTGTTTCTTTCTGTTGTACATATGGTCACTATGAGTCGGAACAAATTCAACAGCACCTAACAATAACATGTACCTATTAGAACTGCTAAAATTTGAAAACCTGACAAGTGCTGGCAATGATACAGAAAGTGGTGAAAATGCAAAACGAGACAGCCACTCTAGCAAACAATTTGGCAGTTTCTTATAAAACTAAATATACACTTACCGCATGATACAACAATACCACTCCTAGATATTTAACCTAAAGAAATTAAACTTATGTTCACACAAAAATCTGTACAAGAATGTTTACAGCAGCTCTATTCATAATTGCTAAAAACTGGAAACAACCCAGATGTCCTTCAGTGGGTGAATGAATAAACAAACCGTGAGACATCCATATAATGGAAGACTGCTCAGCACACTTCACCACATTTCCTTTTCATGACGGAATAGACTAATGATACATGCAACAACATTGATGAATGAAACAAGGCAGTCTCAAAAGATTACCTATTATATGATTCCATTTATGTGACATTTTAGAAAAGGCAAAACTCTAGGGACAGAGAACAGAGCAGTGGTTGCCAAGAGTGGGGGTCAGCAGAGGGTTTGACTACAAAAGGGCAACACTAGGCAATTTGGGGGTTACTGTTCTGTATCTTGTTTGTGGTGATAGCTACATGAGTCCATGCAGGCCTTAAAACTCATATATATATATGTGTGTGTGTGTATGTATGTATAAATGTGTGTGCACACATCATAACCAAGATATACATATATATGTGTATATTATATATGTGTGTGGGTATATATATATGTATATACATATACATACACTTGTCAAAACTCATTGAACACTTAAAATGGGTGAATTTTATTATATGTAAGTTATAACTCAATAAAGTTGAATTTAAAAAAACGTTTCCCCATCCCACTCCTTAAAAATAACTACTGTTGACAGTTTAGTGTGTACCTTTCTAGTACATGTAAGCATGCAATATGAAGAGTTCTTTTGTTACCTAAATGGGATCATTAAACACAATGTAGACTTTATATTGCTTTTTCCACTTTGACATCTTGGAGGTGGTATCTATCTATATATATAGATATAAAAAAAAAAGATATAGGCATAGATATATAGATATGGAAACCCTGGTGGCGTGGTGGTTAAGAGCTACAGCTGCTAAGCAAAAGGTCAGCAGTTTGAATCCACCAGGTGCTCTTGGAAATTCTACGGGGCAGTTCTACTCCGTCCTATAGGGTCGGTATGAGTCAGAATCCACTTGACAGCAATGGGCTTGGTTTTTTGTTTTTGTTTTGTTTTGGTGTATGTATATATATGTATATAAATTCTATATATAATGTTTATAAAACCAAAAACCAAATCATAGCGACCTTAGAATGTTTATAGTTTACTATAATTTTAATAGTGATAATGTATATGGGTTATGGTTATAACATCATTTATTTAAGCAGGCTCCTACTGTTGGATATTTAGGTTACCAGTTTTTTGCTATCATAAGCCATGCTACAGTGAATGGCCCCGTGCATACATATTTTTGCAAGTGTATTGATAAATTTCTACAAGTGGGATTACTGGGTTACACACAAGGTATGTGTAATTTGAATTTTTATAACCAGTGACAGATTGCCCTCCAAAGAAAGAAGTAGAGCTTTACACTGAGACATAGGTGCATTTTGTAGTTTCCCACCCCAAATCTTTGAACTCCTGTCTTTTATAGGATCACGCTGATATTGAGTGGAAGTTTGCAAGAACAAAGCTCTGGATGAGTTATTTTGATGAAGGTGGTACCTTGCCACCTCCTTTCAACATCATCCCCAGCCCCAAGTCATTTCTATACCTTGGTAACTGGTTCAACAACACCTTCTGCCCCAAAAGAGACCCTGATGGTAGACGGAGAAGGCACAACCTGAGAAGTTTCACAGTAAGGCTTTTTTAAAATTTTGCTTCTTTTAAAGATAAAATTTTCCTCCCTCACTCCTTTGTGACTCTCCCTTTCCTAAATATCATAAAATCACTCCAATCCACAGATGTCTTAGGGATTTTTCAAGCAGGAGCTCCTATATCATTCTCCTGTCCTAATATGTATGATTGAGTAGGGCGGAGGTGGGTGCGTGCTGGTAGACTATTCATATAACTTCTCTGTCCATTTTAAATTACAGGAACGCCATGCTGACAGCCTGATACAGAATCAACATTACCAGGTAAAGCTTCCTCACAGAGACTAAATACAATAATTCTTGGCTAGTTCTGTGGAGTAGGAGTAAAATCCACTTTAGCTAATATCCAGACATGGTCCCTTCAGACTAAGGTAGGAGGCTTGGAAAGCCTGCAAGTCATCAATGGCTGACATACCCTCTCAGAGTGGAATCACCTGTTTTATAACCTTGTTGTTAGCCCTTTAGCAATGCCTTAGCTTTGATTAGCAACATCCACGACTTAGAAAGCTATCTTCCTAGAGATTAGATAGACTATGTGGCTGCTCAGTCAACAAATGGTTTTAGAGTACCTATTTTTTTTTACTATACATCTAGGCTAGATACTGGGGAAATCACTATGAACAAGAAAGACGTCTTTCTGTCCTTATGATAGAAGTTTGTTATCTAGTAAAAATGAAAGACATTAAACAAATCATTATAAGTATTAAGTGATTACAAGGGTATAACCTGGTTTGAAGAAAAAGTACAGAGGGATATGGGAATCCATTCTAGGTAAGGAGTACACAATAGGAGGAAACTAACCTCAATGAAGTAAAAGCTTATCTGAATGTTAGGAGCTTAGGTCTTCCCGAATTATAAACATGACTTCAATCAAAGAAATAGATAAGCACTTCAGCATTTTTAAAAAGTAATTATCCTAATAAACATTAGGGCAATCTTTTTGGATCCCTGGTGGCATAGTGGTTAAGAACTCGGCTGCTAACTAAAAGGTCAGCAGTTGGAATCCACCAGGTGCTCCTTGGAAACCCTATGGGGCAGTTCTACTCTGTTCTACAGGGTCGCTATGAATCAGAATTAACAGCAACAAGATCCCAGAGAACAACTAAGCTCCCAAATATCAGAAACAGGAGTCCCTGGGTAGCGCAAACAGGTAAGCACTTGACTACTAGCAGAGAGGTTGGCAATTGGAACCCACCCACAGGTGCCTCAGAAGACAGGGCTAGTGATCTGGTTCCGGAAGTTCACAGCCTTGAAATTCCTGTGGTGCAGTTAGTTCTACAAATATCAGAAACATCTCTTGAGCTTAATCCTTGCAAATTACAAATACTTTCCTGATCAAAAGAAACTCAAAGTAGGAAAACTATCTGCTAGGTTTGGAGAAATTTGTCCTTAGAGATTCTACAGGTCAATTCCCCTGACTTTGTTCCTCCTAGGCCATAAGGAACAAAGAGAAATTCTTCTGTCACTACTCCTGCCTCCAACCCTCATTATTTTCACAGTAATGAGTCATGCAAGAATTATTGCCTTCATTTTTTGCTTCACAGTCCTCATAGAAATTTGGTTCCTGGGCATCTCAGGGAAATCCTGGTGGCGTAGTGCTTAAGAGCTATGGCTGCTAACCAAAAGGTCGGCAGTTCAAACCCACTAGGTGCCCCTTGGAAACTCTATGGGTCAGTTCTACTCTGTCCTTTAGGGTTGCTATGAGTTGGCATCGACTCGACAGCAACAGGTTTTCTTTTGGGGGGGGCATCTCAGTGACTTCTTCAAGTTCACATAATAGTAGCAATGGTAGATATGACATTGGCTATTATATTATTATTACTATAAGAGCCTTGGTGGCGCAGTGGTTAAAGTGCTTGACTGCTAACCAAAGGGTCAGTGGTTTGAACCCACCAGCTGCTCTGTGGGATAAAGATGTGACAGTGTGCTTCCTTAGAGATTTACAGTTTGGAAAACCTATGGGGCAGTTCTAATCTGTCCTATAGGGTCACTATGAGTTGGAATCAGCTCAATGGCAGTAGGTTTGGTTTGGTTTGGATTATTACTATAGACCTTGAAATCAGAATGAATTAGAATTGAATTCTAATTCTGCCATATACTAGTTGTGTGATCTTGGACGAATCACTTAACCTCACTGAGCCTCAGTTTTCTCATCTGTAAAACGGGGATAATAATAAAACTTAAGTCACAGTGTTGTTCTAAGAATTGAGTGGTGAATATGTATGCATGTATGTGTGTGTTTGTATATAATACCCAGCATAGTACCTGACACATTGCAGTAAGTGGTAGCCATCATCATCCTGATCACTAATACAAAGCATCATGACCATGTGCAGGCCATTCCTCCAGAGGCTAAATGAGAGACCATTCCTGTGAAAGAGAAGTGTAATTAACTCTGAGAAAAATATTGAAATTAGTAGACAGTGACATTGAAAAATGACTTTCGCAGCTCTGTAAAAAAGAGAAAAAATTCTTGCCTTACTAGGAGAGTTAAAGTTTAATCCTGCCTAAAGGGACAGGATATTGACTGTGACCATTCCAAGGATTATTCCATTCTCATTATTCTGTAAATGTGACTCCATGTTTACCTTATGCTTGGGTGAACATTTTTCCTTTAAGGTGAATTTAATTTTACTGGCTCACTCTGCCACCAAATTAGCCATACACACACACACACACACACACAATTCTTCATTTAGCCAGTTGACTTAACTGATTTTTTTTTTTTTTGCAGAAATGTGGCTGGGTCCTGTGAGGGTTTCCTATTGCAAAGATGGTCTAAGCATGTTTTATTTCCTTGGTAGGTTTCTTCTTTTACTGAGAGCCTGAGAAAGAAACTGAGTGCCTCTTCATTTTTTTTTAATTCCAGGAAGTTATCAGGAATTTAGTCAAAAGATATGTGGCTGCTATGATAAGAAATTCCAAAACAAATGAGGGATTGACAGAAGAAAATTTTAAGGTAAATTAATCATAAAGTGGTTTAAAGTAAATTAATCATAAAGTGGTTTAACTTCTCATTTCACATTTCTTAAGCATCATTTAATCTTCACAGTTTGAGGTTTTTAGTGATGGCATTTCAGCAACAAGAGCTCTGGTGGTGCACCGGTTAAGCACTCAACTGCTAACCAAAACATTGACCAGCCACTCTACAAGAGAAACCTCTCAGAGAGATACCAATGATGGCTTCCATAAAGATTACAGCCTTGGAAACCCTACGAGGCAGTTCTACTCTGTTCTATAGGGTCACTGTGAATCAGAATCAACTCCATGGCAATGGGTTTGGTTTTTGGTTTATACTACAACAAAACCAGCTATAATTCTTATTCTCTTAGAATTGTCTGTCGTCCAGTAGATGGAGAGATTTTACCAATGTCTGTCACACCACAATCAGCTTTATGAATAAAAGAAATCTTTCTTATGCATTCTTTTAATATTCTGGATGTTTCTCAGTGTTGGAATTCAGTGCTTTAAATGATACAGCAAAGATGCCTGGGAAGGGGCAAGATAGCAAAGGGAAGATGCCTGGAGACTTAAAGCCCTTCTTCATGCAAAAGATATAAAATAAAACCAGAAAAAATTATTATTAGATCTCAGGTCTTAAGAAACCCTACCATGAATACATTAATATTCTTCTTATATTAGCGTAAGGAGTCTGGATGGCACGAGCAGTTTGTGATCTGCTGCTAAGCAAAAGGTTGACCATTTGAATCCACCCACTGGCTCCAAAGAAGCAAAGGTCTGAGGGTCTGATTCCTTAAAGATTACAGCCAAGAAAGTCCTATGGAGCAGTTCTACTCTGTAACACATGGGGTCCCCATGAGCCAGGAACCAACTCCATGGCCATCAATAACAACAATATTAGCATTAGCCTCAAACAATGGTTCTCAGCCAGGGCACATTTGGCTATGTCAGGAGCCATTTTTGGTTGTCACACTAGGGTGTGTGTGCTACTAGATCTAGAGGGTAGAGGTCAGGGATGCTGCTAAACTTCATAGAATGCAGAGGACAGGCCCCCACAACAAATAATTATTCCAAAATGTCAATAATGTCGAGTTTGACATACCCTATCCTAGAACACATAGGTATTTTGTAAGGCACATAAGAAGGTTGTTACCCTAATCTAGACACATAACTCATCATCTATTGAGGGACTGTTATTTGTCAAGCACTCTGCTAGGTGCTGGGCTACAGT
The DNA here is from genome assembly GCF_024166365.1 of Elephas maximus indicus. Lineage (NCBI taxonomy): Eukaryota > Metazoa > Chordata > Mammalia > Proboscidea > Elephantidae > Elephas > Elephas maximus. The sequence goes on from NC_064846.1 coordinate 45,679,517, forward strand.
GGGGAACAAGATATAGCCACCGCTGCCCTCATGGAGTGACAAACTAACAATAATAATATAAGGTGATGAGTGACTGAGTGTTCTGACAGGGTAAACACAGGGTACTATGGAAACACAGAGAGGAGAGACACTTAACTGAGACTTGGGGAGTCAGGGCAGGCTTACCAGAGTCAATGATGTTTAAGCTGAGGCCAGATAAAAGGGGAACTGAAGAGAAGAGCATTCCAGACAGCGAACACAGCACAGCAAAGGCCCAAGAGGCAAGGAGGAATATGATTCCATATGGCTGGACAGTACAGAGCCTGGGAAAAGGATAGGGAGAGATACGCCTGGAGAGATTGACAGGTACCAGGTCTTGAAAGACCTAGTAGTCCATGGTATGACATTCCTACTTTTTCCTATGGTCAGTGACAAGTTATTCAAGGGTTTTAAGCAGGGAAATAACATGATCAGATTTAAGCTTTAAAAGATTTATTTTTAAAGGAGCAATCTTAACTAGGCAGCCAATTAGAGATGGAAGAAATCTCATAGGGATTTGAATGAACAGGCCCCTCTCTTCCAAAACAGCAATGTCATCACCTGACATGACCCTTCTCTGGTTTCATTGCTTTGAGTCCTAAAAGCTTTTCCCTCTTCAGTAATCTTGATATACAGTTTATGCCTATGAGATCCAGTGCCCTAATCTAGCACCTTAACTGTTAGTTAACACTCTACCAAGGATAAATTAGCCTTCTGATGTGCACCTTATGGGGAGCTGCTGAAATCGACCTTATCAATCGCACAATGGCCAGCTCTGCCATTGCAAGAATTAGTAATATGTTTTTCTTGAACTTGAATAATGTGAGATTTTTCTGGTAGTTCATGTACTTTGTGATTTGCCACTAGGCAAAACCTAGGAACATGCCAGAGGGCATCCAGTCATGTCTCTTTTGAACCGAAGACCAAGCTTCTTAACATAATGTGTCTTCTTTCTTGCCTTAGGAATTAAAGCAGGACATCTCCAGCTTTCGATATGAAGTGCTTGACCTCTTAGGAAATAGGAAACATCCAAGGAGAAGCTTTTCCACTAGCAGCACTGAACTCTCTCAGAGGGATGACACCAATGATGGCAGTGGTGGGGCTCGGGCCAAATCCAAGAGTGTGTCTTTCAATTTAGGCTGCAAGAAAAAGGCCTGCCACGGGCCACCCCTCATCAGAACCATGCCAAGAGCCAGTGGTCCCCAAGGAAAGTCAAAAGCTGAGTCATCAAGCAAACGCTCCTTCATGGGTCCTTCACTCAAGAAACTAGGTCTCCTGTTCTCCAAGTTTAACGGTCAGATGTCTGAACCCAGTTCAGAGCCAATGTACACAATTTCTGACGGAATTGTTCAGCAGCACTATATGTGGCAGGACATCAGATATTCTCAGATGGAGAAAGGGAAAGCAGAGGCTTGTTCTCAAAGTGAAATTAACCTCAGTGAGGTAGAATTAGGTGAAGCCAGGGGCGCTGCTCAGAGCAGGGAATGCCCTCTAGCCTGTTCCAGCTCTCTTCACTGCGTATCCAGCATCTGCTCCTCAAATTCCAAACTTTTAGACTCCTCAGAGGATGTATTTGAAACTTGGGGAGAGGCTTGTGACTTGCTTATGCATAGATGGGGTGATGGACAGGAAGAACAAGTTACAACTCGGCTCTAAGTCAAGCCCCTATCACCTATTCTGGAACTCAACAGAAAATTTATCATTCCTTGCTGTCAGAGGTGACTTAGAATATGATTCCCTCACTGGCCCCCTAGAAAGGACAGTGAAACTCCTATTATTTTCACCATCTTTTATAACCACATGCTCTACTTTCAGTTTTATGGTTATGATTATGATTACTGTTATTTGCCTTTTTGTATCTATAAACGCTAAGTCCATTTCACAACCAACTGAAAAGGTGTTTTCTCCTAATCAGCAGAGGTGAAGTCCGGTGCTTAACCCTTTTGCTTTGCTTTTCTTACCCTTGCTTCCTTGAAGCTTCAGGTGCCACTTCGCTACCATTGCTGCTGCACAGATTCCTGACCTTCCTCACTATCTGCCGTCATTTCCCCACAGGTCTGAGGGTGTGGTCAGCAGTCCCCACCAGCTATCAGATAAGGCAAACTAACTTGCCTATCTTTGTTGCCCTTCAGTGCTACACGCTGCCCATCCTGGTTCAATGGTTCAAAGGGAGACTGAACAGGCTCCAAAGAATTGTCAGCTTGTGGTTTTTAGGTATAACTGGCCTTTTCTGTTGTTTTTGTTTTTAAACACTACAACTCCTTATTCTGGGGGGGTGCTCGGTTTTTTGTTTTGTGTTTGTTGTTGTTCGTTTCTTAAAGATGTGGTAGTTTCCTACTGTGTGCTAATGAGATATTTACCCCATAGCATATGTCATATCTAATAAGTTAGGTGAATTCCTTTCCTGTGTTTGTGTATTTCGGTTAATTGACGTTTTAAAATTTCATAGTATTGAAATTAATATTTAGGATGTGTACTATTTTTTAAAAACTTCTGCTACACTCTAACCAATAGTTACTGCATCTCATACATTGGCAAGAAAAAGTAATTAGCTGGTGTATTTATCTACTGTTGACGGTTTTCATCATCACTGCTATCACAAGCATTTCTAAGATAAAAGCCTGGATTTGAAAATATTTTTATCAAAAAAATGACATCGTATGTTAGATAACATTACTTACCCTAGTAGATTCATGGAAATATAAACATCTAAATTCTACTGTCTTCAAAGAAAGCTGCATTTATACATTCGAACAAATTATTTCCCACAGCTTAAGAGAATCTCAACAGAATATAAACGTTCGAGTAGAAAAATGAAGTCCATAATGCAGATGTTCTTCATTTCAGACCTGATAACCACTGAATGATAACCTGCTATGCAAGAGTGGTTTTTACCGACATTAGCACAAACATATCCCCAGTTTAGACTCTAATATGTAACCTGAAACAGTCCTAGGTCTGAATCCTAGCGATTAAATTAACAGTGTGTTGCCCAGCAAAGTAGGAGAGTTAGTCAGGTGTCAACCTGTTCTTTTAAATGTCAAGACTAATAGGAATCCGTCTAAATTCATGTATTAATTTCTGGTAAAGGTAAGAGAGATGAGGGATTTTCAAACAATGCAAATAAGCCTCCAAACTAGTTTTTGGTAGTGTAGTTTCTGTTATGTAGATTGATTCCCATCTCTATCCCTAGCATTGGTGATTGATGGCCAAAATGTTCCACATGAAGAAGAGTTAAATTGGCAGGGTGGGGGTGTGGGAGTCGGTGTTGAAGAATAAAGCTTATATCCAGGGAAAAGTGATCAAGGAGTTGAGGACAAGTTGCATCAAGATCCATTTGCCAAGAGGTTGTTCCAAAATTATTCCTGATCATATCTGAAGCGATCATATCTTCCAGATCACAGAAAAAAGACATTATCAAGCATATATATAGGAGTTGCAAAAATAAAATGGTCACTATACCACTATGGAGCCCTGGTTGCACAGTGGTTAAGCCTTCAACTGCTAACCAAAATATCGGCAGTTTGAATCCACCAACCACTCCTTGAAAATCCTACGGGAGAGTTCTACTCTGTCCTATAGGGTTGCTGTAAGTCAGAATCGACTCGATGGAAATGAGTTTGGTTATACCACTATAGATGCTTTTTGTTCATTTGACTAAAATGTTATGAACTACAAAAATTTCAAACTGACATATTTATATGTAAAGTTAAAAATATACTCCAATGTCAAATATAATTATAAATAATACCAGAATTATTTACTATTTGTCTAAATATCTATATCATTGTTCACCTCCATTACAGTTGGCTTTCTTATCACTTCTAGGCCCTTGGATTCATTTGTGTGATCCCATCATAATTAAGCTCAGTTATTCCTGATAATTAATAAGGGTAAAAATATTACAAAGAAAATGCCTGAATTATATTGGAAAATCGCCGTTGTTGAATTGTCTCCTCTACTTCAAGCTTTAAGTCCAGTAGAATACAAAGACAGAGGAAAGATGTCAAATTCAAAATCATTTTTTGAAAGATGCCAAATTTTACAGCGAAATAAATGTTCCAAGTAATACTTCTGTCTGCTTGCATGGAATATTGAAAAATTCTGTTCTTCCTGTCTCCCTTAATCATTTTTCTATTCAACTGTACACTGATTTAGTCTCAGCCCACTACCACCACCACCACCACATCTATGGTATTTCAGATAGTTTCTTTGGCTTGCTTTATCTAGATAATTGCTTCAAATATTCACTTTGTTGGTATAGAACTGGCCATTTGGAACTGAGTACCCCAATTCAATGTAAGCATTACTTTAGTACAGAGAAACACTGTTTCTACTGTATCTTCTTCAATGACACTTTCAACCACATTTTTTAGATGTGGGTTTGGATTGCTTTACTTTTGGGGGAATGTTTGTAAAAATGAGAAATGTGTATGTGTGTACACACACACAATGAAACTTAATATCATTTGATGGTTTAGGTCTTGGTCCTTCATCCCTTTAATAATTACTAGATCATTTTGGAGAGAGGGGGAGTGGAAATAACTTTTCAGTGGAAAGAAACATCCTGAGATATGAGAATTTACTAATAAGAACTGCCACAATAGCATTTGCTATAGCACAATTGTTACATTGGCAGCAATCAGGATTTGGGGTCTCTGGTTAAAAAAAAAGCATTTAGTTCAAAAGAAAATAACTTACCAACAATATATTTTTTTTAAATAGTTTTTGATGAAATAAAGAAATTCTGCATATTTCTGATTTTTTTTTTAATTATTGTGCTTTAGGTGAAAGTTTGCAGAGCAAATTAGTTTCCCGTTTGATAGTTTGTACATAAAGTGTTCCATGACATTGGTTGTGTTTCCCACAATGTGTCAGCACTCTCCCCATTTCTTCCCTGGGTTCCCTGTTTCCATTCGTCAGGATTTTCTACCCCTTCCTGCCTTCTCGTCTTTGCTTTTGGGCAAATACTGTCCTCTAGATCTCATATAATTGATTGTTCTAAGGAACACTTTCCTCTTGAGTGTTAGTGTTTATTTGTTTGGCCGAAAGCTGGTCTCTGGGAATGGCTTCAGTTGCAGGTCAGAAGAGTGTCTTAAGGCCATAGTCTCGGGGGTTCCTCCAGTCTCTGTTAAACCAGTAAGTCTGGTCTTTTTTTGTGATGTGATTTTTTGTTCTACATTTTTCTCCTGTTCTTGTTGTGATCCCAGTCAGAGTGGTTGGTAGTGGTAGCCAGACACCATCTAGTTCTTTTCTCTTGGGTTTGTGTAGGCTGTGGTTCATGTGGTCTATTAGTCCTTTGGACTAATTGCTTCCTAGGTCTTTGGTTTTCTTCACTCTCCCTTGCTCTGGACAGGAAGAGACCAATAGTTGTATCTTAGATGGCCGCTCACAAGCTTTTAAGATCCCAGATGCTACTCACCAAAGTAGGATGCAGAACATTGTCTTTATGAACTATGTTGTGCCAGTTGATGTAGATGTCCCCCAAGTCTATGGTCTTTGCCTTCCAGCCTAGGAACTTGGTCCTGCGAGGTGTTTGGTTATGTCTAAAAAATTTCTATGACTGTGCTCCTTGTGTGTTGTATTGTCTATATTAATATACACACAGAACCTACAATTATGTGTGTAGAAATATCCACAACCAAACCTATATCTGCAGGTAGGCGTGCTGCATTACACCCTCCTACGCCTCTTTAGCATACCTATCTACCTATATATCCATTCGTAAATTACAGTTTGTTAATACTATTGTTACAGGATTGTCTGTGTTATGGTAATTATCGTAGTTGCTATTTATCCTTACATTCCTCTCAGTGCCTTTCTTTGCCTTGGTTATGTTGTGTTGACTTTGCTCATATTGTGTATTGCCTTTCCCGTCACCGATATTAACACATGTCTTCTATCTAGCTAGTAATCTTCCTTCCGTCTCCCTCCCATCCCTGGTAACCATCAAAGAATTTTTTTCCTTTTTCTGTGTGTAAAACTTTTCATGTTTTTTATAATAGTGGTCTCATACAGTATTTTTCCTTTTGTGATTGATTTATTTCACTCAGCATAATGCACTCCAGATTCATCCATGTTGTGAGATGTTTCACAGATTCATCATTGTTCTTTATCGTTGCATAGTATTCCATTGTGTGTATGTACCATAGTTTATCAAATCGTCTGTTCATGGGCACCTAGATTGTTTCCATCTTTTTGCTATTGTGAATAATGCTGCAATCAACATAGGTGTGCATATGTCTATTCATGTCATGGCTCTTATTTATTTAGGGCATAGACCTAGGAGTGGGATTGCTGGATCATATGGCATTTCTATTTCTAGCTTTTTGAGGAAGTGCCATACAGTTTTCCATAGTGGTCATACCGTTTTATTCCCACCAGCAGTATATGAGTTCCTATCTCCCCACAACCTCACCAACATTTGTTATTTTCTGTTTTGTTTTTAGTGCCATTATTGTAGGGGTGAGATGGTATCTCATTGTAGTTTTGATTGCATCACTCTAATGGCTAATGGGAGCCCTGGTGGTGCAGTGGTTAAGAGCTTGGCTGCTAACCAAAAAGGTTGGCAGTTTGAATCCACCAGCTGCTCCTTGGAAACCCTCTGGGGCAGTTCTACTCTGTCCTATAGTGTCACTATGAGTCAGAATCGACTCAACCACAATGAGTTTAATGGCTAATTATTGCAAACATTTCCCCAGCTGTTAGCTACCTGAATGTCTTCTTTGGTGAAGGGTTTGTTCATGTCCTTTGCCCATTTTTCAATTGGATTGTTTGTCTTTTTGTTGTTGAGGTGTTGACATTTTCTATAAATTATAGAAATTAGACATTGTCAGATATGTCATAGCCAAATTTTTTTTTCTAGTCTGCAGGTTCTCTTTTTACTCTTTTTGGAGAAGTCTTTTGATGAGCATAAGTGTTGAATTTTTAAGAGGTCCCATTTATCTAGTTCACCTTATGCTGTGTGTGTATTTTTAGTTATGTTTGGTATTCTATTTATGCCATATATCAGGGCCCCTAGCATTGTCCCTATTTTTTCTTTAATGATCTTTACAGTTTTAGATTTTATATTTAAGTCTTTGATCCATTTTGAGTCAGTTTTTGTGTGTGATGTGAGGTATGGGTCCTGTTTCATTTTTCTACAGATAAACATCCAGTTTTGTCAGCACCATTTGTAAGAGACTGTCTCTTCTCCCATTTAATGGACTTTGGCCCTTTGTCAAAGATCAGCTGTCCATAAAAACCAAAAACCCAAACTGTTGCGGTCAAGTCAATTCCGACTCATAGCGGACAGAGGACAGAGTAGAACTTCCCCATAGAGCTTCCAAGGAGCACCTGATGGATTTGAACTGCTGACCTTTTGGTTAACAGAGGTAGCTCTTAACCACTACACCTGGTAGAGTTTCCAAGCTGTCTGTAGCTGGATGAATTTACATCTTAAGTTTTCAATTTTGTTCCGTTGATGTGTCTTTGTAGCAGTACCAGGCTGTTTTGACTACCATGGCTATATAATAGGTTCTGAGATCAGCAAGTATGAGGCCTCCCACTTTGTTCTTCTTCAATAATGCTTTACTTAACTTGGGTGACTTTCATGTCTGTATAAAGTTGGTGATTAGTTTTTCCATCTCATTAAAGAGTGCTCTTGGAATTTGATTCAGGATTGCATTATATCTATAATGCTTGGGTAGTATTAACATTTTCAGAATGTTACGTTTTCCTATCCATGAGCATGGTATGTTTTTCCATTATGTAGGTCTCTTTTGGTTTCTTGTAATAGTGTTTTGTAGTTTTCTTTGTGTAGGTCTTTTATTTCCCTGGCTAGATTTATTCCTAAGTATTTTATCTTTTGGGGGGCTATTATAAATAGCATTGTTTTCCTGGTTTCCTTTTTGAAGTTCTCTTTGTTGGTGTGGAGGAATCCAACTGATTTTTGTGTGTTGATCTTGTATCCTGCTACTTCGCTGAATCCTTCTATTAGTTCCAGTAGCTTTCTTGTGGAATCTTTGGGGTTCTCTATGTATAAGATCATATCATATGCAAATAGGGATAGTTTTAATTCTTCCTTACCAATTTTATGCCATTTATTTCCTTTTCTTGGGTTATTGCTATGGATAGGAATTCCAGTACAATGTTGTATAATACTGGCAAAAAAGGGCATCCTTGTCTGGTTCCCTTTTGAAAGGGGAATGCTTTTGGTCTCTGTTGAAAATAATGTTCGCTGTTGGTTTTCTATAAATGCCTTTTATTATGTCGAGGAATTTCCATTCTATTCCTATTTTGCTGAGAGTTTTTATCAGGAATGGGTGTTGGACTTTGTCAAATGCCTTTTCTGAGTCAATTGATATGATCATGTAATTCTTTTGTTTTGTTTTATTTATGTGGTGGGTTACGTTGATTGCATACCTGGTATGAATCCCACTTGGTCGTGATGTATTTTTTTTTAATATACTGTTGAATTCTATTAGCTAAGATTTCGTTGAGAATTTTTGCATCTGCATTCATGAGGGATATTGGTCTGTAATTGTGTGTATGTGTATATGGTGTCTTTACCTGGCTTTGGTATCAGAGTTATGCTGATTTCATAGAATGAATTTGGGAGTATTCCTTCATTTTTTATGCTCTGAAATAGTTTGAGTAGTATTGATGTGAACTCTTTTCTGAATGTTTGGTGGAATTCCCCAATGAAGGTGCCTGGGACAGGGCTTTTTCAGTTGGGAATTTTTTTTTTTTTTTACCTCTTCAATCTCTTCGTTTGTTATCGGTTTTTTTTTTTAGTTCTACCTCTGTTTGTGTTAGTTTAGGAAGGTAGTGTGTTTCTAGAAATTGGTCCATTTCCTCTAGGTTTTCAAATTTGTTGGAGTTCAATTTTTCATAGAATTCTATTATGATTCTTTATATTTGGTTCTGTTGAAATGTCACACATCTGATTTCTTAGTGGGGTTATTTGTTTCTTTTCCTGCTTTTCTTTTGTGAATTTGGCCAGTGATTTGTCGATGTTCTTGATCTTTTCAAAGAACGAACTTCTGGTCTTGTTCGTTCTGTTTCATTTATTTTGGCTCTAATCTTTATTATTTCCTTTCTTCTGGTGACTGTGGGCTGTTTTGCTGCTCTTTTCTATTTGATTTGTAGGGTTAATGTTTTGACTTTGTCCCTTTCTTCTTTTTTTGACGTGTGCCTTTATTGCTATAAATTGCCCTCTGAGCAAAGGTTTTGGTAAGATGTGTTTTCATTCTCATTTGATTCTAGGAATTTTTTAAATTTTACCTTTGATTTCTTCTATTATCCAGTGGTTTTTAAGCAAGGTGTTATTCAGTTCCCATGTATTTGATTTTTTTCCTTACTCTCCCTGTAATTGATTTCTATTCATTTAGTGTTGTGATCAGAGAAAATGCTTTGTATTATTTTGATGTTTTGGATTTTATTGAGGCTTGCTTTGTGGCCTAAAATGTGGTCTATTCTAGAGATCTTCCATGTACCTGGAGAAGAAATTATATTTGGCGGCTGTTGGGTGGAGTGTTCTGTATATGTCTGTGAGGTTGAGTTGGTTGGTTGTAGCATTTAGATATTCTGTATCTTTGTTGAGCTGCTTTCTAGTTGTTGTCCTTCACTGAAAGTGCTCTGTTGAAGTCTCCTTCTATTATTGTGAAATTGTCTATTTCTTCTTTCAGTGCTGTTAGAGTTTGTTTTATGTATTTTGGAGCCCTGACATTGGATGCATATATATTTATTATGGTTATGTCCTTTGGTGGATTGACCCTTCAATCATTATATAATGTTCTTTCTTATCTTTTATGGTGGATTTTACCTTAAAGTTTGTTTTATCAGAAATTAATATTGCCACTCCTGCTCTTTTTGGTTATTGTTTGCTTGATATACTTTTTTCTATCTTTTGAGTTTTAGTTTATGTCTTTTTGTCTAAGATGTGTATCTTGTAGACAGCATAATGATAGGTCATTTTTTTTAATCCATTCTGCCACTCTCTCTTTACTGGTGCATTTATGCTGTTTACATTCAGTGTGATTATCAATAGGTATGAGTTTACTGCTATCATTTTCTGGTGGTTATTTTGCGGTGTTAACAGTTTCTTTGTTCTACTTAATTTTTGTGCTGAGTTCTTTTTGTTTGTGGATTTTCTTTCCATTTCTTTCATTGTTGTTGATTTTGTGTTTAATCAATCTTTATTTTATTTATTTATTTTTGATGAGTAGGTTTGTTAACTTTCTTTGTGGTTACTTTGAAATTTACATTTATCTTTCTAGGTTGAAAACAGCCTGTTATTTCTTGATATCACCTTAACTTCCTCTCCATATGAAAGTTCTATAACTACGCCATTTATTCCCTCTTTTTGTTTTGACATTATCGTCATTTACATATTGACATCTCTGGTTCCCTGTTTTCAGCCTTTTAGCTATGCTTTATTTTTGAGAATTCTTTGTCTGGATTGGTATCTGGCTAATGCTGCCTTATGTCCTAATCTTCGGCTGTTGTCTGATGTTGTTGGTTCTCTGTCTGAAGGACTCTCTTTAATATTTCTTGTAAGGTTTGTCTGGTTTTTACAAATTCCCTTAGTATCTATTTATCTAGAAATGTCATAAATTTGCCATCATATTTGGAGATAATTTTGCTGGATATGTAATTCTTTTTCTTTTTTTAATTTTTATTGTGCTTTAAGTGAAAGTTTATGAATCAAATAAGTGTCTCACACAAAAACTTATATACACCTTACTACATACTCCCAATTGGTCTCGCCCTAATGAGACAACCCGCTCCCTCCCTCCACTCTCTCTTTTCGTGGCCATTTCGCCAGCTTCTAACCCTTCTACCCTCTCATCTCCCCTCCAGGGAGAAGATGCCAACATAGTCTCAGGTGTCCACCTGATCCAAGAAGCTCACTCCTCACCAGCATCCCTCTCCAACCCATTGTCCAGTCCAATCGCTGTCTGAAGAGTTCACTTTGGGAATGGTTCTTGTCCTGGGCCAACAGGTCTGGGGGCCATGACCACCAGGGTCCTTCTAGTCTTAGTCAGACCATTAAGTCTGGTCTTTTTATGAGAATTTGGGGTCTGCATCCCACTGATCTCCTGCTCCCTCAGGGGTTCCCTGTTGTATTCCCTGTCAGGGCAGTCATCGATTGTAGCTGGGCACCATCTAGCTCTTCTGGACTGAGGCTGATGTAGTCTCTGGTTTATGTGGCCCTTTCTGTCTCTTGGGCTCATAATTACTTTGTGTCCTTGGTGTTCTTCATTCTCCTTTGATCCAGGTGGGTTGAGACCAATTGATGCATCTTAGATGGCCGCTGGCTAGCGTTTAAGACCCCAGACGCCTCTCTCCAAGGTGGGATGCAGAATGTTTTCTTAACAGATTTTATTATGCCAATTGACTTAGATGTCCCCTGAAACCATGGTCCCCAAAACCCCGTCCCTGCTACGTGGGCCTTCAAAGCATTCATTTTATTCAGAAAACTTCTTTGCTTTTTGTTTAGTCCGGTTGTGCTGACCTCACTTGTATTGTGTGTTGTCTTTCCTGTCACCAAAAGTAGTTCTTATCTACTATCTAATTAGTGAGTACCCCTCTCCCTCCCTCCCCCCTCTTGTAACCATCAAAGAATATTTTCTTCTCTGTTTAAACTATTTCCTGAGTTCTTATAATAGTGGTCTGATACAATATTTGTCCTTTTGCAACTGACTAATTTCACTCAGCATAGTGCCTTCCAGATTCCTCAATGCTATGAAATGTATCACAGATTCATCACTGTTCTTTATCGATGTGTAATATTCCCTTGTGTGAATATACCATAATTTATTTATCCATTCATCTGTTGATGGGCACCTTGGTTGCTTCCGTCTTTTTGCTATTGTAAACAGTGCTGCAATGAACATGGGTGTGCATATATCTGTTTGTGTGAAGTCTCTTATTTCTCTAGGATATATTCCAAGGAGTGGGATTGCTGGATCGTATGGTAGTCCTATTTCTAGCTTCTTAAGGAAGCGCCAAATCGATTTCCAAAGTGGTTGTACCATTTTACATTCCCACCAGCAGTGTAGAAGTGTTCCAATCTCTCCACAGCCTCTCCAACATTTATTTTGTGTTTCTTGGATTAATTCCATCCTTCTGGAGTGAGATGGAATCTCATTGTAGTTTTGATTTGCATTTCTCTAATGGCTAATGATCGTGAGCATTTCCTCATGTATCTGTTAGCTACCTGAATGTCTTCTTTAGTGAAGTATCTGTTCATACCTTTTGCCCATTTTTAAATTGGGCTATTTGTTTTTGTAGTTGAGTTTTTGCAGAACCATGTAGATTTTAGAGATCAGGTGCTGATTGGAAATGTCATAGCTAAAAACTTTTCCCCAGTCTGTAGGTAATCTTTTTACTCTTTTAGTGAAGTCTTTGGATGAGCATAGGTGTTTGATTTTTAGGAACTCCCAGTTATCTAGTTTTTCTTCTGCATTGTTAGTAATGTTTTGTCCACTCTTCATGCCATTGTATTAGGGCTCCTAATGTTGTCCCTATTTTTTCTCCCATGATCTTTATTGTTTTAGATTTTATATTTATGTCTTTGATCAATTTTGAGGTCGTTTCTGTGCATGGTGTGAGGTATGGGTCTTGTTTCATTTTTTTGCAGATGGATATCCAGTTATGCCAGCACCATTTGTTAAAAAGACTGTCTTTTCCCCATTTAACTGTTTTGGGGTCTTTGTCAAATATCAACTGCTCATGTGTGGATGGATTTCTGTCTGGATTCTCAATTCTGTTCCATTGGTCTATGTATCTGTTGTTGTACCAGTACCAGGCTGTTTTGACTACTGTGGCGGTATAATAGGTTCTAAAATCAGGTAGCATAAGGCCTCCCACTTTGTTCTTCTTTTCAGTAATGCTTTGCTTATCTGGGGCCTCTTTCCCTTCCATATGAAGTTGGTGATTTGTTTCTCCATCTCATTAAAGAATGTCTTTGGAATTTGGATTGGAATTTCATTAAATGTATAGATCGTTCTTGGTAGAATAGACATTTTATAATGTTAAGTCTTCCTATCCATGAGCAAGGTATGTTTTTCCACTTATGTAGGTCTCTTTTGGTTTCTTGCAGAAGTGTATTGTAGTTTTCTTTGTATAAGTCTTTTACATCTCTGGTAAGACTTATTCCTAAGTATTTTATCTTCTTGGGGGCTACTGTAAGTGGTATTCATTTGGTGATTACCTCTTCCATGTTCTTTTTGTTGGTGTAGAGGAATCCAAATGATTTTTGTATGTTTATCTTGTATCCCGATATTCTCCTGAACACTTCTATTAGTTTCAGTAGTTTTCTTGAGGATTCCTTAGGGTTTTCTGTGTATAAGATCATGTCATCTGCAAATAGAGATACTTTGACTTCTTCCTTGCCAATCTGGATGCCTTTATTTCTTTGTCTAGCCTAATTGCTCTGGCTAGGACCTCCAGCACAATGTTGAATAAGAGCGGTGATAAAGGGCATCCTTGTCTGGTACCCATTCTTAAGGGGAATGCTTTCAGGCTCTCTCCATTTAGGATGATGTTGGCTGTTGTTTTTCTATAAATGCCTTTTATTATGTTCAGGAATTTTCCTTCAATTCCTATTTTGCTGAGAGTTTTTATCATGAATGGGTGTTGAACTTTGTCAAATGCCTTTTCTGCATCAATTGATAAGATCATGTGATTCTTGTCTTTTGTTTTATTTATGTGATGAATTACACTGTTTTTCTAATGTTGAACCATCCCTGCATACCTGGTATGAATCCCACGTGGTCATGGTGAATTATTTTTTGATATGTTGTTGAATTCTATTGCTAGAATTTTGTTGACGATTTTTGCATCTAAGTTCATGAGGGATATAGGTCTGTAATTTTCTTTTTTTGTGGTGTATTTACCTGGTTTTGGTATCAGGGATACGCTAGCTTCATAGAATGAGTTTGGGAGTATTCCATCTTTTTCTATGCTCTGAAATACCTTTAGTAGTAGTGGTGTTAACTCTTCTCTGAAAGTTTGGTAGAACTCTGCAGCGAAGCCATCTGGGCCAGGGCTTTTTTTGTTGGGAGTTTTTTGATTACCTTTTCAATCTCTTCTTTTGTTATGGGTCTATTTAGTTGTTCTACCTCTGTGTTAGTTTAGGTAGGTAGTGTGTTTCTAGGAAATCATCCATTTCTTCTAGGTTTTCAAATTTGTTAGAGTACAATTTTTCATGGTAATCTGATATGATTCTTTTAATTTCAGTTGGGTTTGTTGTAATATCGCCCATCTCATTTCTTATTTGGATTATTTGCTTCCTCTCCTGTTTTTCTCTTGTCAACTTGGCCAGTGCTTTATCAATTTTGTTGATTTTTTTCAAAGAACCAGCCTTTGGTCTTGTCAATTCTTTCAACTGTTTTTCTGCTATTTCATTTAGTTCAGCTCTAATTTTTATTATTTGTTTTCTTCTGGTGCCTGAGGGTTTCTTTTGTTGCTCTCTTTGTATTTGTTCAAGTTGTAGGGATATTTCTTTGATTTTGGCCCTTTCTTCTTTTTGGATGTGTGCGTTTAATGATATAAATTGACCTCTGAGCACTGCTTTTGCTGTGTCCCAAAGGTTCTGATAGGAAGTGTTTTCATTCTCATTGGATTCTATGAATTTCGTTATCCCATCCTTAATGTCTTCTATAATCCAGTCTTTTTTGAGCAGGGTGTTATTCAATTTCCAAGTGTTTGATTTCTCTTCCCTGATTTTTTCTGTTATTGATTTCCACTTTTATGGCCTTACAGTCAGAGAAGATGCTTTGTAATATTTCAATGTTTTGGATTCTGCTAAGGCTTGCTTTATGACCTAATATGTGGCCTATTCTAGAGAATGTTCCATGTGCACTAGAAAAGAAAGTATACTTGGTTGCTGTTACATGGAGCGTTCTGTATATATCTATGAGGTCAAGTTGGTTGATTGTGGTATTTAGATTTTCTGTGTCTTTATTGAGCTTCTTTGGTGGATGTCCTGTCCTTCACCAAAAGTGGTGTGTTGAAGTCTCCTACTATTATTGTGGAGCTGTCTATTTCACTTTTCAATGCTGATAGAGTTTGTTTTATGTATCTTGCAGCCCTGTCATTGGGTACATACATATTTAATATGGTTATATCTTCACGGTTATATCTTCTTGGTATAGTGTCCCTTTAATCATTATATAGTGTCCTTCCTTATCCTTTATGATGGATTTAACTTTCAAGTCTATTTTGTCTATAATTAATATTGCCACTCCTGCTCTTTTTTTTTATTGTTGTTTCCTTGATATATTTTTTCCATCCTTTGAGTTTTAGTTTGTGTCTCTAAGTCTAAGGCGTGTCTCTTGTAGGCAGCATATAGACGGATCATGTTTTTTAATCCATTCTGCCAATCTCTGTCTCTTTATTGGTGCATTTAGTCCATTTACATTCAGCCTAATTATGGTTAGGTATGAGTTTAATGCTATCATTTTGATGTCTTTTTGTGTGTGTTGTTGACAGTTTCTTTTTCCCACTTAATTTTATGTGCTGAGTAGATTATATATTGTCCTTTCCTCATATTCATTGTTGTTGATTTTTTTTCTGCTGAGTCTCTATTTTTTTCTTGTATTTTATTTTGATGAGTAGGATAGTTTGTGTCCTTTGTGGTTACCTTATTATTTATCCCTATTTTTCTAAATTTGAACTTAACTTTTATTTCTTTGTATCACCATATCTTCGTCTCCATATGGAAGGTCTGTGATTACATTTCTTAGTCCCTCTTTATTGTTTTAATGTTGTCTTCTTTCATATAATAACATCGCTGTTGCCCTGTTTTGAGCTTTTTTTTTTAATCTTACTTTGTTATTTTGATTTCCCTGTCTGGGTTGACTTCTGATTGCTCTGCCCAGTGTTCTAGTCTTGGGTTGATACCTGATATTATTGATTTTCTAACCAATGAACTCCCTTTAGTATTGTTTGTAGTTTTGGTTTGGTTTTTACGAATTCCCTAAACTTCTGTTTATCTAGAAATGTCCTAATTTCAACTTCTTATTTAAGAAATAGTTTTGCTGGATATAGGATTCTTGGCTGGCAAATTTTTTCCTTCAATTTTTAAAATAAGTCATCCCATTGCCTTCTTGCCTGCATGGTTTCTGCCATGTAGTCAAAGCTTATTCTTATTGGCTCTCCTTTGTAGGTGACTTTTTGTTTATCCCTCGCTGCTCTTAAAATTCTCTCTTTATCTTTGGTTTTGGCAAGTTTGATTATAATGTGTATTGATGACTTTCTTTTAACATCTACCTTATGTGGAGTTTGATGAGCATCTTGGATAGATACCTTCTCATCTTTCACGATATGAGGGAAGTTTTCTGCCAACAAATCTTCAACAATTCTCTCTGTATTTTCTGTTATCCCTCCCTGTTCTGGCACTCTAATCACTCATAGGTTATTTCTCTTGATAGAGTCCCACATGATTCTTAAGTTTTCTTCATTTCTTTTAATTCTTTTATCTGATTTTTCTTCAAATATATTAGTCCAAGTGATTTATCTTCAAGTTCAGAAATTCTGGCTTCTACTTGCTCAGTTCTACTCCTCTGACTTTCTATTGAGTTGTCTACTTCTGTAATTTTATTGTTAATCTTCTGAATTTCTGATTGCTGTCTATGGATTTTTCCAGCTTATTAAATTTTTCATTATGTTCTTGAATAACCTTTTTAATTTCCTCAACTTCTTTATCTGTGTGTTCCTTGGCTTGTTCTGTGTATTGCCTGATTTCCTTCCTGATGTCTTAAAAGGTTCTGAATATTAATCTTTTGTATTGTGCCTCTGGTAATTCCAGGAATGCACTTTCATCTAGAAGATCCCTGTATTCTTTGTTTTGAGAGCTTGTTGAGGTTTTCATGGTCTGTTTCTTTATGTGACTTGATATTGACTGTTCTCTCCGAGCCATCAATAAGTTATTGTATTAGTTTATGCTTGCTTACTGTGTCGTAGCTTCTTGCTTTGTTTTGTTTTGGTGTACCCCTATGGGTTGCTTGAGTGAGCTAGCTTGATTATTTCTACCTTTGGAGCTCTGACATCCTGTCCCCAGATGGCTAGAGCTGCTATCAGGTATATCAATCTAGGAATCCATTCACTTTTCTCGTATGAATTCAGCTCAGGTGTCCAGGTAGGTGATCATCAAGTATGTGTCACAGGCTCTGTCCTACAGTCTTAGAGTGGCAGGGGTGATTGGTGTAGGTGCTGGTATCTGGTTGCAGCAGGGGGTCACACTCTGAACAAGGCAGGGGGTTGAGAACTGACCCCCACGTGTCTCTGAGGAAAGCACGTCGCTGTTCCCTAGAACGTGCAGATGGGTGGGTTCTGCAGACAGACCATGGGCACCCAATATTTTTGGTTGTAAGGACTGGGAGGTACCAGTTATCCTTGGATCCCTGTCACGGTTGGCTGGGTGACCTGAGTGGAGCTACCAATCCTTAGGCCCCTGATGTGGTTAGGTGAAGACCCTGTTTAATAGGCAAAGCAATGTCAAACATTAAACACCCACCTGTCCACCACCCTAGAACGTGCAGATGGGTGGGTTCTGCAGACAGACCATGGGCACCCAATATTTTTGGTTGTAAGGACTGGGAGGTACCAGTTATCCTTGGATCCCTGTCACGGGTGGCTGGGTGACCTGAGTGGAGCTACCAATCCTTAGGCCCCTGATGTGGTTAGGTGAAGACCCTGTTTAATAGGCAAAGCAATGTCAAACATTAAACACCCACCTGTCCACCACACAGCTGAAACGGTTGGAGTCTGCCAACAAGGGCCTATTCTCCTGAAATAGGCCCACACAGCTCCATGCAGAGGAGACAGTTGCTCAAAGTCCACAGACCGTTTATGCCTGAACAGGAGCCGCTTCTGTCCTGAGCTCCCCTGTGGTTAGTGGAGCTGGCAAATTATCTTTTCCCCCCAATGCAAATTTTTTCCATCCCCAAGGCCGGGAGGATGGCTATAGGTGCTCAACAGTGCCTATCTCAGGCCCAGGGAATTCAGCTGCTGAAGCCGGCTTGGGGGTGGGGGGGGGCATGTTAAAATATATGCAAGTACTTAGCTTTTGCTGAGAGCGCCATTCTTCTCCAGTTCCAGAGGTGTGAGTAGGCTATGTGGCTGGCTGCTTCTCCCTGAGGAAACTGTGGCTGAATGCTAGTACTAGCCTGCCACTGCAGCTCCGGGAATGGTGCCTGAGGGCTCCCCGCGATTCAGGTCCGGTAACTCCTCTCTGCTTCTGAACCATCTCTTTCTCCCCCTGCCCCTCTGTTCGTTTTCTAAACTTGTCATAAATATACTTGTTTCACTTGTTTTTTGTTTTTTTTTTTGGTTTTTGTTGTAAATAGGGCTCGCAGGAAGCATCTGTCTATTCCGCCATCTTAGCTCCGCCTCTGGATATGTAATTCTTGGCTGACAATTTTTTTCTGTCAAGGTTTTATATATGTCATCACATTGCCTTCTTTCCTGTGACATTTCTGCTGAGTAATCAGAGTTTAGTCTTATTGGTTCCCCTGTGTGGGTGACTTCATTTTTCCCAAACTGCTCTCAGAATTCTTTGTCTTTGGTTTTGTAAGTTTGATTATATTTCTTGGTGACTTTCTTTTGGAGTCTATCCTGTATGGAGTTTATTGAGTTTCTTAGATGGATATCTCCTTGTCTTTTATGATATTAAGGAAGTTTTCCACCAGCAAATCTTCGACAATTCTCTCGGAGGTTTTTTTTTTTTTCTGGCCTCTTCCTGTTTTGGAATTCCAATCACATGTAAATTTTCACTCTTGATAGTGTCTCACATAATTCTTAGGCTTTCTTCATTTTTTTTTCATTTGTTTTTCTGAATTTTCCTCAAACAAATTGGTGTCAAGGGATTTGTCCTCTATTTCACTGAATCTTTCTCCCATTGATTCAAATCTGCTCCTATGTCCTTCTATTGAGTTGTCTATTTCTGAAAGTTTATTGTTAATCTTTTGGATTTGTAGTAGCTGTTTTTCCATGGTTTCTAATTGTCTATTTTGTTCTTGTTTTCCTGAATTCTTCTATTGCTTTGTCTGTGTTTTCCTTGGTTTAGTCTGTGTCTTCCTTGATCTCTTTCTTGATCTCTTGGAAAACCCTATATATTAGTCTTTTGAATTTCTTATCAGGTAGTTCCATTACCCTTTCTTCCACTGCAAGGTTTTCTGGCTTTTTATTTTGGTCACTTGCTAGAGCCGTCTCATCCTGCTTCTTTATATGATTTGATATTGTCTGTTGTCTCTGAGGCTTTAAGGTGTTGTTATATTTATTTCTTGTATGTTTATTTGATACACCCTGATTTTGGGTTTTTTTTTTTTTTATATATATGAGTAGGTGGTGTGTGCATGCTACTCTGTTCATTTGGCCACACTGGAGCTCTCACCACCTGTCTCCAGGTGGGTATGGCAGCAGCTGGGTGTGTGAGCATGGGTTTCTGTTCACTGGTCTTGCAGGGCAGCTAAGGAGGTAGCTGGCATTGCTATTCAGGTGATGTGTCTATCTGGCTAGTTACCAGGGTGTGAATGCCAGGAGTGTTCTCACTGGTCACTGGGTTGTGTGTATGCACTGCCTGGTTGTCGGGTGGTCAGGGTGAGGTTACCCGGGTCCTCAGTTATAGGGTGTTACGGAAACGCTCACTGATGGTCCTGGGTGGATAGGGGTGTTCAGAGCAAACATAAGCTTCCAGTTGCAGGGAGGGGGATAGTGCAGGGTACAGTGTGAGAGGATACCCCTAGTCATTGGGTTCCTGCTAGGAGGGTGTGCCCGTATCCCCTACAGCATGATGTGGGGGATGTGCTCCTTGTCCTTAGGCCTCCAGCAGGTGGCTGGGGGGAGTAGGAGGCACTGCTGGTCTGTGGGCCACAGAGCAGGTGGCTAGGCATAGTAGAAGGTGCCTCCAGTTTGCAGGCTCCCAATGCCAGTGACTGAGTGGAGCAGTGGGTGCTGTCAGTCTGTGGGCCCCTGGTATGGGTGGGTGGGTGGAGGAGCAGGCACTGCCAGTTCTCAGGCCCCCGGCACAGTTGACTGGACAGAAAAGGGGGTGATCCAATCCCTGGACTCATGGCACTGGTGGCCAGGCAGATAAGTGGATGTCGCTGGTCCGTAGGCCCAGCTCAAGTAGCTGGGCTTAGGAGCAGGCGCTGCCAGTCTGTGGGCCCCCAGCATGGATGGGTGGGTGGAAGAGGGTGTGCCACTGAACCACTTGCTCCCAGCATGGGTGGGTGCACAGAAGAGGGGGCATCGCCCATCCACAGGCTCCTGGCATGGATTGTTAGGCAGAGAAATATGTGTTGTCAGATTGCATTCAATGTGTTTGGGTGAGTGAAGAGGGAATGCTGCTGGTCTGCAGGCCCCGCATGGTTGGCTAGGCAGAGAAGCAGGTGCCACCATTCTGCAGGCCCCCAGTGCCAGTGAACAGGTGGAGAGGTGGGTGCCGCCAGTCTGCAGGTCCCCAGCATGAGTGGCTGAGTGAAGGGGCAGGTGAGGCTAGTCCGTGGGCCCCCACAATTGCATGCAGGCAGAGGGAATGGGTGAGAAGGGTCAGAGAGGGCACATGTCCATGGGCCTCTGGCACAAGGGCCTGGGGGGGGGCACAGTGTGTGAGGTGAGTGCACTTAAGTTTAAAGGGCAGGGAGCATTCCTGCCTGGCTCTGGATGTGGGTACAGAGTCGTTCCTGCTTGGCTGCACAAGTGATGGAAGCCTTGGCTGGGAACATTGCTTGCTTTGCCTTGATACAGCTGTACTGTGCAGGTTTGGCTGGCAGGGAGCTGTCAATCAGTAAATCTTTGTGACCACTGTTTTTGTACAGTCTCACCTTCTACTTGGCACTCGGTCCAACTCTTCAGCCTTGCCTTTCCTGCTCAGGGTTCCAAAGTTGTCATCTATTTTTGATTCAGTTGTTTTCTCGGGTCTTTGTCGTAAGAAGGACATTATGAGACGTCTGACTATGCCACTATCTTGGACTGCCTCCTATTTCATATTTGTTATATACTTCAAATATTACTATTCATATGCTGCTATGTGGCCTAGGATTTTCATCTATATGCTGCCTGGTAGTCCAGAGAAGTTGCTGGTAGGTAGCTTTTGAGAGTTTCACTTTTAGAAAATGCAATGTTTAAGTTAAAAAAAAGTTAATCGTTGAAGTGATATAGGCAGCAAGCCAGGGTGCTCTAGCATTTTTAAGCTTGGTATTTAATTCCCTAGAGAGGATTTGTGTCTTGTTAGTTTGTCGGGTCTGATTTGTGTTCTTTTTCTAAAGATATACCATCAGTGTTTGTAGTATTTGAGGTACATGTATATATGAATTATAATATTTAAATATGCAATTAAGTGGAATACCCTTATGCCAAAAGCTAGTTTTCTTATTTGATGTGAAAAGTTGTGAAAGCTCTGTACAGGCTTCCTTGTCCTACACAAAGGAATGGCAAACGATTTCTGTAGTAAGAGAAAAAGCCCACAACTTTTACCATTGTAATCAACCTTCATACATCCATGATTGCAGCACATATCTGCCCTAACTCCACCCTAAAACCCTTTACAACTCCAAATGATTTGATAGAGCCAAAAAACGACTAAATGAAGAAATAGGTAATGAAGAAGTTGGGAGGAATGGCCTGCAGTTTAATGGTCTTAACTAATTTGCAGCATATTTTACCCATTGACTTTATCCGTGAGCAGGTTTCAGGGTAACCTAATATCCCAGACACTGCACCTCAACACATACACACACACACCAAGGCATCATCCTCTGTGGCACTTTGACAAATAGGTGGCAGTGTGCCTCTTATTTTAGCCTAAGGTGGTCAACCATTTGCAAGTACAGTTAAGCTGGGGTTGGCCATTTTGTCTCCCCCCCTCCCCAGAGTTCAATATATCCCTAAAGTACTCACTGACATCAATTGCTTTCCAACTGAGAAACTCTTTTGACAATTCTCCAGTCTTATACTACTCTTAAAACTGACCCTTTGAAGACAAGACTGAAGGGGAGTTTTGAATTTTTGTGGGGGGAGGGTGGGGATTGGTTGGGGGGTTGGTGGTAGTATAGCAAAGAGAAGAGCAGAAAAGCTTTCAAAGAAGGACAAGTCTAATGAGCACTTTAAAACCGGGCTAAACCACCAAATCGTCAATTTTTTTGGATGACCAAATTAAGGTCCCCAAGGAAAAAAATTTAATTTCTGCATTAAAACATTAACCATTTCTCCAACAAAATTCCAAAGTGCAATGGTATATGAAAGCATGCTCTCAACACCTGTAAATCATTTCTCAAAGGTTGAGTCATATTTGAGTTGAATTTCAGATCATCGCATAAACAGGTTTTTACCCTGGGATCATTGTATTCCTAAATTCAACACACCAGACCCACAGTAAAGTTATATCTTAAACCGTGCAATATCATTTCGTAAATATGCACATTTTGATTATTTACTGGAAGGACTGATTTCTCCACATTTTACCTAAGAAACAACATGAACTAGTCAAAACTACATAAAAGAAGTAGTTCAAATCAGGGGAGGGTAGTGTGGAAGAAAGATAATTTATATACAGTATCGTATTTTTTTATCGTATTTTAGCCTCATAAATGTGGAATAAACATATGAAGTGTAATTATGAGACTGGTATTTTTGTAAACATGCCAAAATTTATGTGTCCAAATGAATGTTGTCTTTAAATGTAGTCACCATTTAAGAAGCTGCACCAATATTCTAATGTTGCTGCCGTTACTCAAGTCTTTTGACAAGGTTTTCTGAATCCACAACACAGTCTCTGAATATCCTTAATAGATCATCATGATACTTATAAAATTTTTAGGAATAGTCAAAAGCAATTTTCAAGTCATATATGGTAAAAAGTTGGGTTATCAAACAGAGTAATACTTTGGTCAAAAATACTTTTCAAGTGTTATACACAAAAGGCACTTTGGTAGGTACAAATACAAAATAATGAGACAGTTTCCCGTGTGGTTTATAAAGTGACTCTGGGGCTGCTTTTTGTAATCTATTTGGGTTTTTTTTCCTTGTCCTTATCAACTTAAAAAAAAATCAACTTTACCGAAGAATAATTCCTGCAGTCACTTAAAACATACAGTGAATTTTGACGGTTATA
This sequence comes from Elephas maximus indicus, assembly GCF_024166365.1. Lineage (NCBI taxonomy): Eukaryota > Metazoa > Chordata > Mammalia > Proboscidea > Elephantidae > Elephas > Elephas maximus. Next base: position 45,702,639 of record NC_064846.1, read on the forward strand.
TATACCCCTGAAACCACCAGCAAGATCAAGACACAAAATATTTCCATCACCTCCCCCAACCGCAAAGATTCCTCGTTCCCCTTTGTAGTCTAAAACCTACTTGGAGAAGTGGCAGTCTTAATGGAATAAGCATATAGCCTCCTAAGACAAATAAAGAACAACATACAGTGAAACCCGTGAAAGCCAGAACTCGACGGGACTGCCTTGCTTTTCCAAGTCTCACAAGTTTTCTACCTTTAACAGGGTGCTGTCTTACCACTTCTCTCTTGTTTTCTACTAGTGGAAAATATTTTGAGTTGTCCTTCTGTGACAGGCTTCTGCCTTGCACGGGTTCCAGCTTTTGCAGGTTTTGTTGTATTATAGGTACAGAATCTCCACTGACGGGAAAAAAACAGTGACTTAACCCTTGAAACATTTGTGTTTAAATAGTAAAATACATCCTGATTTCCAATGACTTTTGTTGTAAATAAACTCACAGAATTGGCTCCCCAAATCTAATTTGTCCCATAAGAAACGGCACTTTATATGCAGAGGCTGTAAAAATTGGGTTGAAAGAAGAGGTGGCAGTAAAAGCCCCAGCCTCCAAAGAGGAATGGAAGGGAGGGTTTTGGACTCAGAAGGAACTCTGGTAGGAGAAAACAGTGGGAGGAGGTGCCAGTGGTAAAATGACAGCAGCTAGCTGAATTTCAGACCATCTGAAAGTCACACGGTCAGACTAGGTATTTCCTTTATAATCTGGTCATACTATTTACAACCTTATTGCTTAACTCTGTGATCATATTTTATAGGACTTCCTTTTACAACATCTATTAAGCAATCAGTTTAAATAGCCATAGTAATGCTGCCTGTAGTCCAATAAGCAGAGTGATAACTTTATTTAGCATACTTGGGCAAGAGGATCCAGAATTCTCACTGGAGTCCCTGGGTGCCGCAAACAGTTAAACGCTCAGCAACTAACCAAAAGGTTGGCAGTTTGAATCCACACAGAGGTGCTTCAGAAGAAAGGCCTGGAAACCTGCTTCCAAAAGATCACAGTCATTGAAAACCCTATGGGGCACAGTTCTATGAAACACATGGGGTTCCTATGCGTTGGAATTGGCTTGATGGCAACTGTTTTTTTGGTTGTTTAATACGATCATTGGACTAACGGTACTAAAATGAATACCGTATGAGCTCACAAGGAAACCTCTAAATCCAAATGGTTAACACAGTAACTCTGTTCAAATTACTTTTAACGTAAAGTAAATCCATATGTTCTCTTTTTCAACTATAAAGACACAGACTTCTCTAGGACGGTTCAGTTAATGATAAACACATCCTTCTCAAGCTAAAACATTTAAATTTGCTTTTGTTTCTTGTAACATAGGAATGCACACTGATGGTAGTATTCAAGAAGATAGCAACATTTAAACTGCAGAGGATTCAACTTCTGTATTTCTCAAAAAAGGGGTTGGAATTGAGGATGGAGAGTTTCTTCCTACTCAAAACAATCAATGTAGTTTGGAGTTACAGACTAATGTTCGATAGCAGGGAAGAAAGAATATTAGAAAATACAGACTACATTTATCTAATAATTCACTTCCTTACGTTAGTTGGTGGCCGCAATCACACATCACTATACAGAAAAATGTTTGCATCAACTTTAAGGTTAAAATTGTATCTCCTGAGCTTAACCATGAGAAGGGAAAATTTAAGTGTTTGTATAAATGGCATTTTGGCTTTACAGACTACCATTTAAAAAGCTAAACCCTCCTTGATTAACTATTACTTTTATTTAAATATCTTCTGTGAACAGAGCATAGTGTCATCCTTAACTGTGTTAAAAAGGATCTTGTACAATGAAATAATTTTGTGTATTTTTATCTTCAGTATAAAAAATAAAGTATTTACGTTTTTCCCCCAAAATGTATGGTTACTCAGATTTAAGGTGTTTTGTTTTTCCCTTTTCCAATGTAGTCATTTATAGCCACATATTATTAATAAAAATTTATGAAGAATAATGGATTTCACTATAATTTGGCCAGTAGAAATGCTTGAGACCACCATAGTCTGATATATTTTGAAAAGTAGATTGAAAATAAAAATTAGTATCATTCTGTTTCCCATTAAAACAAAGCCATAACTATTAAAAAAAATTAAGTATTGAAAAATTTAATAAGCATTCATAAAGAACTTTAAGATGAAATGAAGGGACCAAAACAGCTATAAAGCTATAGCTTGCAACATTGGGAAATCTTACAGGCTTGATTCTGGAAATTTATTATTCTTTATCACATACCCAAAGTATGATACATATTGTACAGTTTAAATCTGTTGGTCGGTGAGAAGACACAAACTGAGGTTAAGCTGGTTATTATTGAACTAGTGTAACCTGAGTACATTGAGGCCACATTTCCTCAGGTATCAATTTACATTTTTAAGATTTTTTTTTAGTAAGATTTTTCAGCAATTATTACCTTTACCTCAACTAATCCAGATTCTTCAAGTTTTACTGTCTTTTATTTTACTAGTTAACATTAACTTTTAGGCTACCAGAACAACTTAACTTTCAGCTAAATAACTACAACTTAACTCTCAGCCAAATAACTCACCTGCAAGTCCTGGCCTAATTATTTTAAGCATAAATGGGTACATGACATTTACACGTTGGTTAGATAAGGGCAAGAAGAAACACTATATTGGACAAAAATGTGCAATTAGGATATATAATAAAAACTGCATCCTGTAACTCAATAGTAAAAATACAAATTATATGAACACGCTTCACAAATGAATACATACAGCTGGCAAATAAAAACATAAACCGTGCTCATCATCAGCAGGGAAATGCAAATTAAAACCACAATGAAATATTACACATCCACCAGAATGGTTAAAATAAAAAAGACTAATACCACCAAATGTCGATGAGGATGAAAAACAACCAACATGTTGCCGGTGAGAGTGTAACATGGTACAACCACTTTAAGAAAAATGTCTGGCAGTTTCTTAAAAACTAAACATACACCTAACCTATGCCCCAGCAATTCCATTCCAAAAGGGATGAAACAAATGCTCACAAAAAGACGTTCACAAAAATGTTCATAGCAGCTTTATTCATAATTATCTAAAAACTGGAAATGGCCCTGGTGTCCATCAACTATGGCCTAGTCATACAATATCACTCAGCAATAAAAAGGAACGAACGATTGACACACACAACATGGATGTTACAGACGTGGACATTATGCTGAAAGAAGCCTTACACAAAAGGGCACATACTTTGATTAATTTATATAGTTCGAAAACAGGCAAGACAAATCTCTGATGGGAAAAAAAAATCAGAGGACAGGGGTAGAAGTAGGGATTCACTGGAAAAGAGCATGAGGGATTTTCTGTGGTGAATGACGTTATCTTGATAAAAAGTTTTTCTAGGTGTATGCATTTGTCAAAATTCGTTGCATCAGACACAAGATTTGTGCATTTCATTGCCTGTAAACTTTACCACAAAAGAACCCTTAATACTGAACTCTAGTTAACATATGCATGCTTAAGTGTTTAGGAATAAAGTGTACTGAAGTCTATAATTTTCTTAGAAATACATCAAAAATTAAGAATTGATAGATATGTGATAAAGTATCAAAAAACCAAATGCACTGCTGTTGAGTCAATTCCGACTCATAGCACCCTATAGAACAGAGTAGAATTGCCCCATAGGGTGTCCAAGGAGCGCCTGGCAGATTTGAACTGCCAACCTCTTGGTTAGCAGCTGTAGCACTTAACCACTACCCCTCCAGGGTTTCCGTGAGATAAAGTATAGAAAATATCAATTGTACAATCTAGGTGATGGGCAAATGGATGCTCACTGTACAATTCTTTCAACTTTCTTGTATGTTAAAAGGGTTCATAATTAAATGTTGGAAAAAATAGGCAGTGAGTAGAGGAACTAACGAAAGCCAAATCTATGTTATGCTTGCTTCAAAACAACCAGGAATGGGGGGGGAGGACTTCTTCGGTAGTGGAATCTATTTCTGCAGAGCTAAAGGAAATGTAAGACAATTAAAACAAAGTGAAATGCTGAAGCTAGCAAAATAACTGAATATAAAATGGCTTTTTTAAAATAAAAATTTTCACTGTGAGCTAGCTAATATCCCAGCAAAGAAATAAAACATTAATTTATTTAGTCTAGTACATTAGGCCTGGCGATCTACTGCTGAAAGGTCACATCCGTTGAAACCCCTAGGGAGCACAGTTCTACTCTGAAACACATAGGTTTGTCATGAACTGGAATCAACCCAACAGCAACTTACTAGGCTTGGCTACGGGAGTATAGAATTTTTTTTTTCTACAACTCTGCAAATGATTTGAAGAACCTGTATTATATAGTTTGGGAAAAGTCATAAAGTCTGCAAGAAAAGGATTTGTTACTTATTAGGTGATGGGGCTGAGCACTCATATAATACCAATAAATCAATACTATTGACCAATAATATCTGGCTAGAGTAGAACTTAACATTTTTATTTATTGACTGGTCTAAATTCATAAGAATTCTGTTTAATCTCAATATGGCTGACTGTCCCCCCTCCCCCATTTCACAAAAGGTCTAACTAATGGCAAGAGCCACCTACGAGGAAAAAATTAAAACAACAGCTATTCAATGGGCAGAAATTCCCTCGTTTCCAAGCTCTAGTCTGACAGCTGTAAGGGAAAAGAAAAAAAAAAAGGGAAACTCAAAAGTGGTGGTGGTTATTAGGGGAAATAGTTTCTGAAGCAGTAAGGCATGAAATGGCTCACTCACCTCGATTAGTTTCAACTACAAATATCATCTGTTTAATAAAATTAGTTTTACATGTAGCTAACAAATATTCTTGAAAATTACAGAATTTCAAGAATCAATTTCCTATACTGTATGCTCCCCACCCCATGTATTAACAAGGTTATCTATGAACTTTATGTAACCCAAACTAAACCCACTGCGCCATTGAGTCCATTCTGATTCATGACTAACCTATAGGACAGAGTAGAACTGCCCCTTTCCAAGGAGCGCCTGTGCAGATGTGAACTGCCGACCTTTTGGTTAGCAGTGGTAGCACTTAACTACTACACCACCAGGGTTTCCCTTTACGCTACAGCCTCTCTAAAATATTACGCATTTCATTCTTTTCAGAATTCAAGGCAAACTTTTTTAAAAACCCATACTCTTAACTTCATAAGCAAGTTATCTCCTTTTCAGATGGCCAGTTACCCAGCAGTTTTCCCTTAACTATTATGAAAAATTTCAAACACAAACGAAAATAGAAGAGCACAATAAACCCAAGCTCCAACAGTTATTACTCCAAAGCTATTAACATGCAGCAAATCTTCTTTATCTATACATTACCCTCTGCCCCAGGATTATTTTGAAACAACTGCCAGATTTCTCACTCTGAAGTAGTTTTAGTGACACAGTAGGTAGTTACCTAAACTCAGGTCCATACTTCCTTGAAGCTACATCTCCCCCCACACATAGGCACTGCATTCGTCCCTGAAAAGTACTGCAAAAGGGAAATTGTCTTGGATAACACGTTAAAAGACAGGTGGATCTGAATCAAGTTGCTCCTACTGAAATTTAACATTCTAGATAGGATATGGGGAAACAAGAGTTTGAGTTCTCCTGAATTCTAAGCTCTCATACTTAATGCAAATATAAAAGGCTTCAAAGAGGTTTCATGTAAAAGGGACTAAATTTATCCCAGATTTATAAAGTCTAGATTAAGCTCATGCTGCACCATCCCCAGTGGACTATTTCATTATTCATGGTAATTTATATCTGAATAAAGTTCTGAATGTCTGGTGTTCACCATAAAAATATCATGATTTGTTTGTTTATACTTTCATTTCCAAAGCTAATTTAAAGATTATGCTTTGATTATACACTCTAAGGAAATGAAAAACGTTTAAATTCACAAGTCTTGAATTACAACAGTAAAACAGACTCAATATTTTCATCTGCTTTTAATCAAGGCAGAAAGCCACAATTAGTTTTGAGAATAAATATACACAGCATAAAAATAAATTTTGTTTTTCCTTGCTATGGAACTTATCCAGCCTTCTTACCTTTCAAACCCACCCAGAGGGACCTCAGGAGTAAGGCCTGGCAATCTGCTTCTAATAGGTCACAGCCTTAAAATACCCTACTGAGCAGTTCTACTCTGCCTTTTATAAACCCTTCCCCAATAACCCGTTCTGCAGGAGAAAGATGTATCAGTCTGCTTCTGTAAAGATTTACAGCCTTGAAAACACTATGCAGCAGTTCTACTCTTTCGGAATCTACTCTTGTCAGAATCAAGAACAGTGGGTTTGGTGTTTTGGGTTTCCCCAACAATTCTAAATGGATGAAAATTCAGTTAAGAGCAGAGGAAAGATAGGATATCTTTTGCAATATCAAGGGGAACTACAAAGAAATATGTAAAAAAAAAAAAAAAAAGAAGTCTACCACTTAGAACTTTATGCTATAGGCAGATTACTCCATTGCCGTCTAATCGATTCTGACTCATAGCAACCCTACAGGACAGAGTAGAACAGCTCCACAGGGTTTCCAGGAGCAGCTGGTGGTTTTGAACTACTGACCTTTTGATTAGCAGCCAAGCTCTTAACCACTGTGCCACCAGGGCTCCATAGGCAGATTAAAAAAAAAAACCCATTGCCTTTGAGTCAATTCCGACTTAGACCAACCCTATAAGTCAGAAAAAAATTTTTTTTTTTATATAAGTCAGAGTAGAACTGTCCCATACAGTTTCCAAGGAACGCCTGGTGGATTCCAACTGCCAACCTTTTGGTTAGCAGCCGTAGCACTTAACCACTACACCACCATGGTTTCCAGGCAGATTAGATATGATAAATCGTAGGGGTTTTTTTTAATTATAAAAAAAAACAAACACTTCCTTTTCATCTGTAGCTGCCTCTTAAGAATGACTGAAGCCAACTTATGCAATAGTAAAGGTCACCCTCACCTCCCAAAATATAGGAGGGTCAAGTCACTTTCCTTGATGATTTCTTAGGGAAGATTGATTGTAATACATTAACTAGTGCTATGATTTGAACAGACCATAAATACTGCTGATTTCAACACTGGTGACAGTAACAATAATTAGGTCAATCTACTACACGTCTTTGATTTCTGGTTTTTAAGTTAATACCAACTATCTCATTAAATTCTGTTAATTGGTAATGGAATCCAAGGCAAGGCAACAGCCTACAAGTTTGGAATACAAACAAATTAACTAGAAACCTAAGAAAGAGATGCTTGTTTGAAAATCAGCCAAATTCCAGACCTGTATTCTTAAGATACCCTACAACCCTCTAAAGTATCCCTTAGAGGTTAATTAATGAACCAATGATAGTTGATGATACAGGACAGTCATTGGCTACAGGTAGCACAAACAGTTAAGCCCTTGACTACTAGCTGAACAACTGGCAGTTCGAATCCACCCAAAGGTTCCTTGAAAGACAGGCCTGGTGATCTGCTTCTGAAAGGTCACAGCCTTGAAAACCCTATGGAACACTTCTACTCTGCACATGTGGGATCATTACGAATCAGAATTGACAACTAACAACATATATACTTTAGAGACATCAACGCATTTGAAAAATGTTGGGGAGGGGCTGCTGTAATGTTTTAAGCTTGATTAAAATAAAGCTTTATTCAGAATACGAGATAATTTGTATGCCCCACAAATTGAGAACACAGAAGGTTAGCAGAAAAGTTAAAACATTATTGCAGTTAGGTTGTTATGAAAATCAGTACACTGTCATCCATCTTTACTAAAGCTGTCAGATGCCAACTTGTAAGAGCAAGGACGTCTCAAGATTAGGGATGAAAAAAAAATTGTTCCATGCCTATTATAAAGAAACCTTAACTATTACACTAGTTATCAATCATCTTTAGAATAGTACACTGAAGATAATCTATCTTCTTTATAATGGATTCCACTCCACTACTTTCAACTGTTCAAGCAACTGAAGCCCTGATGTCTCAAAATTGTTCTCTTGACCTGTGGTATGTATAGTCAAAGATGGGAAAATACAGACTTGAGTCATAAGCATAAATAATCTTTAAAGAAGATGATATAAATACACTAAAACCTGCAAAAGCTGGAACCTGTGTGAGGCAGAAACCTGTCAGAGAAGGAAAACAAATATTTTCCACTAAAACAAGCAGTAGAAAAGTGGTTAAGACTATACCCTGCCAAAGGTGGAAAACTTGCAAGACCCGGAAAAACAAGGCAGTCCCATTGAGTTCCAGCTGTCACGGAATTCACTGTAGTATGGTTTTGTGACAACCACTTTTAAACAGCTGCTTGTCAAGTGAGGTACAGCAAAGCATTCATAACGAATAACCCCGTAGATGAGAGCTGATGAATACATAAGATCTTGTGTTCTTCGGGTAGGTGAAAGGGAGAAGGCAAAAAGGCTGATGAAATATATATTACAGAAAGTCACTGACAAATCAGACCTTGAGAGATAAAAGGTAAGACTGAAATCGCAAGTTGCAGGCAGATGTGATAGCTATTTGAAGTATAAAACAACGAGAAAGTAAGAATAACGTTCCAAAAGGGGATTTACAGTTTTTTTAAATAACAGATACACAACTTAGAAATGATCATACTCAAAAGAAAAGAACTAGATACAGTAGTATACATTGCAATGATGAGAGAAAATTTCAAGTGGCTCTGCAACTACTCCCCACCAGTTCGTGTTATAAATTTACATTCTTTCACAACCAAAGTGCTAAGGAATAAAAAAATATTGAATCAAATGTCTGGTATACTTTGTTGCCATGAAAAAGTAAAAAAGAAAATCTCAGTCGTTTTACTAATTTTAAATGCTAATTTTTATTTACTGCTAACTGTGCAAAGGATACCAATTCAACACTGTGCAGTAAAACAGTTACATAAATCCAGTATTAAACAACAGCATATGGGATAAATCTAAAGCAGAGCACCACGTACCCTTCAAACTGACTGATATCATAGAATACAACTCAGTTTAGACAATTCTTAGGAAACCTAAAGAGTGCTCTCGTTTAATGTTGTTAGTCATCCAGAACCAAAGGTTCTCGGTTTTGTTGTTTTATTTTCTAGAAAACAATAAAGTTATTCCAATTTTGCATGGTTTATGATGTGTGATTTCTGAGCCAAGAAAATAGTTTGTATGATTTATTCCTTTTATCAAATGGTACCATCAGCTAATACAAAGCTGACAAGCTGGCTGACAGATAAACAGCTGAATAGAATGAAATAGGCTCAATACAGGGTGAATTGTACATCCATCTCAATTTCCTTTTTCACAATGAAAAGTAATATTCCTGTATTTTAAAGTACTAATTTAAATCAAAAGATAAAACAATCTTAAAGGCAGATACAACAGTAACCACTCTAACTACCTAAATTCACTTAAACACTAACATAAAACACTTTAAAAACCAAAACAGCAAGAAAAATGGTAGTGTAAGAATACTCTATACCGCTGCATCTTACATATTCTGAGGTATGTAATGAGAAGTTGAAGGAGGTGAAGCAATATAGCCAACTGGCCCAGGATTCATAGCACCATGAATTTGAGAACCACCATATGCTGCACCAACTGGATGCCAGGGGGCAACGTAGGAATAATCTGGCACAAAAGGCAGGCAGGAATCAAAACCCAGCACAGGTGGCTGCCCGTAGGGATCCGACATTACTGGATAGTATACTGCTCCATGAGGAACAGACGCAGGGTCAGCAGTAGGAAAAGTACCTGAAACAAAGAATCCATAACGAACAATTTAAATATAGTATGCACTTTAATATATAAAAATTCACTGAAACAGAACGCTATGCAACATAAATGGATATTCTTACAGGTGAAAATGAAATTAATCACTGACTATAGAAAAGATCACAGCAACTGCGGGAGCACTTTAGATATGAACAACAGTAACGGAAAACAGGTTACCAAAAGATATGAAAAATTCCAAATTAAAAAAATACATTTAAATATAGATATTATATGTCATATGTATTCTACCTACAGACAGCTATCTTTCTGGGATGATTTAGGTACCAATGTGGTAAATGCATAAAGAAACATTCTCTAGAATGTCTGGAGTCATTCTCAAACTTTTAAAAGAACTGATCACAATTAAGTTATCCAATAGCTTTCCAGTATAACACTTATCATCCAAATAACCATTTTGTACCAACGTAGCAATTAAAAATCCAGATGTCTATACAGTCTGGTCTATCCTGAAGAATATTCTGAAAGAACAAAAGTGTCCTCTACCTAATGTCCTTAAGATTCTAGTATTTTAACTTTATAGCACTTTTGCTATCACCAGTCAGTTTCAGTGACAACAAATACTCTTCTGATCCTGCTTCACTATACCCACTGCCATGGAGTTGATTCCGACTCATAGCAACCCTACAGGACAGAGGAGAACTGCTCTATATGGTTTCCAAGGAGTGGCTGGTGAATCCTAACAGCTGACCTTTTTGTTAGTAGCTGAGCTCTTAACCACTGCACCACCAGGGCTCCTTGCTTCCTACAGTGACTATAAACATTACATGGAAAAGAATATGTCATTATTTGGGATAACTCAGATCAACTCAATCTGTAAAATTAAAATTGCCACTGCCGGATGGTTTACTATAATTAAAAATAGCTCTATAAAAGTACAAAAATTCAGTAAAGGTTGATATTTTAATTTTTACTACCATGGGCCACATCATACCACCACACTAGGGATAAGATTCTACAGTGCTAACATTTCAAAACCACTAATATGTTTAAAGAAGGGAAGGGGAGAGATACGCATCCAAAAAAAAAAACCCAAACCTGTTGCTGTGGAGTCAATTCCGACTCATAGCAACCCTATAGGAGAACTGCCCCAGAGGGTTTCCAAGGAACAGCTGGTGGATTGCAACTGCCGACCTTTTGGTTACTGGCCAAGCTCCTAACCACTATGTCACCAGGGCTCTAATATGCATCAGGCACTGTGTATTTATACATTTGATCTCATTTAGTCTTATAAGAACCCTGGGAAGTCAGATATTTCCCCATTTTATAGAAATTCAGGCTTAGAGAGGTTAAGTAACTTAGCCAATATCATAACCATCAAGTAGCAGTGCTGGAATGTAAACCACATTTGGTTAGGTTAGTCCAGATCATTTCTTCTACCTCATGCTGATTCTAAGAAGGGCAGTCCAAGTATCCTATTCTAAATCCCCCCAAATACCTCTTGATCTGTTTTATACTATAAAACTCATAGAACAACCATCCTATGGTCTAGCACAGTGGTACTCAAACTTTTGGTCTCAGGATCTTTCTACAATCTTAAAAATTAAGGACTCCACAAGGGAGAATGAAGAAAACTAAAGACACAGGGGAAAGATCAGTCCAAAGGACTAATGGACCACATCTACCATGGCCTCCACCACACTGAGTCCAGTACAACTAGATGGTGCCTGGCTACCACCACTAACTGCTCTGACAGGGATCACAACAGAGGGTTCCGGACAGAGCTGGAGGAAAATATAGAACAAAATTCTAACTCACAAAAAATTCCAGGCTTACTGGTCTGAGACTGAAGAAACCCTGAGTATGGCCCCCAGACACCCTTTTAGCTCAGTAATGGAGCCACTCCTGAGGTTCACCCTTCAGCCAAAAATTAGGCCCATAAAACAAAATGAGACTAAAGGGGCACACCAGCCCAGGGGCAAGGACTAGAAGGCAGGAAGGAATAGGAAAGCTGGTAAAAGGGAACCCAAGGTCGAGAAGGGAAAGTGTTGTCATGGGGTTGTAAACCAATGTCATAAAACAGTATGTATACTAACTGTTCAATGAGAAACTAGTTTGTTCTGTAAACTTTCATCTAAAGTACAATAAAAAAAAAATATTAAGGACTCCAAAGAGCATTTGCTTATGTGGGTTATATCTAAAAACATTTACCAGATAAGAAACGAAACAGAAATTTTAAATTATTAATTCATTTAAAGATTAGCATATTAAGTGAACACAAAATTTTTATGAAAAATTTTCCAAATTAAAAAAAAAGTGTGAGAAGAATAGCAATGTTTTCCACTTGTGCAAATCTCTAATGTCTGGCTTAACAGAAGACAGCTGGATTTTCGTGTGCTTCTGCGTTTATCTATTAGGATATGTTGTTTTGGGTAAAGTGTATGAGGAAAATCTGGCCTCACACAGATATATAGTTGGAAAAGAGAGAAATCTTTTAATAAATAGCCTTCTAAGATACTATACCAAAACTAGATAAATGGTAGTTTCTTAAAGGTCAGTAAGCAATGTGAACTTTTCACATTCTGTTTACAATTCAAATCCAGTCTTCCAGCTTGTACTTTGGACTGTCTTTTACAAAATCATACATGGGTAATACCATGTGTTGGTAATTGGGAAAATATTGTTTCATTGAGTTATGCAGATGTTCCAAATACTGACAAAATTCATTATACAATGTAAAAAAAATCACATTTATTAATATCTCCTATCTTACTACTAAAGTTTTAAGTTTGGGAAGCTGTTAAGCCCACAGTTGTGAATACAAGTTTTCCTAAATTCTAATTACCTGAAAGCTTGAATTTTATTTTTGACAACAAATACTGTCAGTAGTTTTCCTTGAAGTGATCACTTTGTTCATTTGAGAAAATGTCTTCCAGATGTCCAAGTCTGAATAATCATACTTTGTCTACCATTCTTTCAAATAAAAATGGTGTTCCATGAAAAAGTCAGCTAGTTCAGATTGTAACTCAATCACACTGTTCTTTTCAGGCTGCAGCAGAAGTGCTTTATGTATATTTCCCACTTTGTCACATAGAATATTGAAGATAATTATTCAAGGATAAAGATCAGTAAAAATTAAGAACGTCTTTGGTGAACAAACAAAATTGGCATTTTTGTATCACAAGTGTATGGCAGTGAGGAAGACTGACTACTCGCAGTTCGGTGCCACTGCCTTGATTTGTGACTAGTACCAGAAGTCTTACCCACCACTGATTTTTGCACCACCAATGTAAATGTCAACACAGTGAAAGGAGCAAGTAAAATCTTACTGTTATTTAGAATACTGTTGGGCTTATGAACTCCTTGAAAGGGTCTCAAAGATCCCAAGAGGTCCACATACCATGCTTTGAGAACTTCAGGTCTAGTATATGGACCTAATGAAACATCTGAAGGTTCTTACTAAATTACACACAACAAAATCCAATTGACTTTCTTGCAGGCAATCTTATTATATACTCACCATGTGCTGATGCTTCCGCCTGTGTGCCATCTGCTCTCCCCGCCTCACTATACAACTGAGGAATGGATTGATCTACCAGAGGTGGCGGCTCAGTATAGACTGGATAATTTTCTACAGGAAACTGCTGGTGCTGCATCTGTGGCACATAGACCATGGAATGCCAGCAACTGTGGTGATAGCACTTAGGCAAGAAAGGGCAAAAACAAAAAACAACTTTACTGTACTATTCTTAAAAGACTACAGTTTCTCACTAAAAAAACTGAGCCACGATTTTCAGGTGTGGTAGGAATGACTTTTTTTACCTAAACACTGACATTTAAAAAGTCTGTTCTCTAACTTTTAAGATCTTTGGCAGCGTCTGTTTCTCATATTCGGACGTAGTATTCTTTTAGGAAAGCATTCTAAGGAAATTAGAAATGTACACGAAGACTTAAATACAAACATGTCTTTTGTAGCATTACTCTAGAAAAAAAAAGTAAGTGTTCAACAACAGAAAACTGACTGAATGATATATCCATGATGGAACACTAAAAAGGCAATAAAAATCATGTGCATATTGTTAAAAGTTTACGAAATTATATAGAACAGTCCATATTTTATAAAAAATAAAAATAAGAAAGCTATAAGAAAATACATCAAAGTGTACAGTGGTTATATACATGATTTTGGTTTTCTTTATACTTTAGTATTTCCCAAATATTCTACAAGGAACACTTCTATTTCCAATATGAAAAAGTATTAAAGTATCTATTCTTCATTTCCTGGTATTCTCATGATGTAAAAGGCAGGAGAATACCTAAAATGACTCAGCCTTGTGGAACAAACTGCAGTTTCTATATGTGAGTATAATAAACTAACATAACTGAAGGGGCAAGTAGTTTAGTTTCTCATTTCTTAAAACTGTATTTAGGAAAAATATTTTCAAGGAACAAAAACCCACCTCACTACTCTTAATTTATAGATGTGTGTCAATAGGGGAAGACAGTATTTGGGCAATGATATGTCCACAGCTTTAGGGATATCAGTGTCTATGAGAATATAAACTGAGCATTATCTAGGAGACTAATCTACTATCATCTGCCAAATCTAAACTGTGTCATTCCTTTTCGGTAAATATGCCATCTTGTTGTATCAGAAGTGTATTTCACAAGGAAAATGATACCTGAAAGAATAAAAGTGCTCTCATCTCAAATCAGAGACACCTTTCAATGATATCAAGACATTTGTCAGTGATGACTCAGAGCAATGGTGAAAACCAGTGTTTATTTAGCAGATTATGAACACGCGAGTGCTTTAGAAACAATACATCTCTTTAAATAGCTTTCAATTAGTCTGACTACTTTTCACATAAAATGCAGAAACAGCCATAAAAAATATTTAAGAAAGCAAGATAAATACTTCATTTTTTATTTTGAGACGGAAAAACATAGGGAAGAGGTGGAATATGATAAACATGCAGGCTCACACCAGATATTTACGCAAATAAACATGTGCCTTCTACATTTGTTTGTCAACCACTCCCACCCCCACCTGAGGTATTTTTGTAAGTGTACCATGCTGATTTTTTTACAGCAACGTGTAAAAACAAATTGACATAGAAGTGCTTATGAAAATACCTCCAGGGGGAGGGAGCAGTTGGCAAACAAATCTAGAAGGAACTCAATATTTGATATTTGAGTAAAAATATGAGATATGCTGAAGTTGCGCTGCTTAGACCCCAGGCCCCACACAACTTAAAAAAAAAAATAACAAGCTATTTTATAAGAGAAACTAAAGCACTCAGAGGCTGAAGTAGAAAACTGACCTATTATTATCTTCAGAAAGTTCTTACAAAGACAGAAATAAAATTTCTAGGTTCCTTATGGTGTTCAACTCAGAACTAGGATCCTCAAACAAGATTTTCTTGGCTTATAAGTTCAAGAATCTGATCATCATAACAGCTTACATTTTTTAATGTAGAGCTTATCAAAGCAATTTTAACTTGATTCATACCTGCAATCCCAGATTGAAATAGTACTGCAAAACTTTTGTATCTAAAATGAAAATTAAAAATTTAGTGACTAGGTGATATAAACAATTAGAAACTGTCACTTAAAAGCTTTTCTCTTTGAGCATTATATTAAGGTACATTTTAAAGCAGTCTTCTCAAATCACCACCACCCTCAATTCTACCTTACAGTATATGACCATTTATGTACCATTATAAGTAAGATGGTTTTCTAATTCAAGGTTTAATTGCCAAATATTTCTTTTATTTCTACTCTTAATATCAGCCAGATGGTACATAAATGCCACTCTAATATTTAGGAAGAGTCCAGTAAAGACATTTTCTTGTCTCAAGCCTAAGTTTAATGCAAATCTTACATAAGCAATCATATTGATGTTCAGTTAATTGAGCTAATACACAGTACAAACTAATTCTCTACTAATACTGAGATTATTGATGCCTGCTGAGACAACTAGGAAACCCTGGTGGCGTAGTAGTTAAGTGCTACAGCTGCTAACCAAAGGTTCAGCAGTTCGAATCTGCCAGGCGCTCCTTAGAAACTCTAAGGGGCAGTTCTACTCTCTCCTATAGGGCTGCTATCAGTCGGAATTGACTTGATGGCACTGGTTTTTTTTTTTTTTTTTTTTTGAGACAACTAGTACAATATGAAACAATTCACTTTTTTTTTATTTAACCTAACAAAATGCCATCGTTAATACTATAAACAGAAGAAGTAATGAGCAAGATTAAGAACCCAAAACTTGTTAGATCCTGAGGGAATAAAATTTCTCCTGACAGTACAGGACTTAATATATTTCAAAAATGAACAAAAACTAATAGAAGAAGAGGAAATGTTCCTAGCATTTCAATCATTACTATTTTTACTGACTAACCTGGGAGTCACGTATATTCTTATTTATAAGATAAACACAATCTGAGCTTCACTGTTTGCAAATGAACTCTCAGAAAATTCCTCAAGTTGCAGAATCCCTATATATACAAATACATCTACGATCACTGTTAAAATAATCAGCTTGTATTTTGACCATTATGTGAGAGTATAGTATAAAGCCTGATACTCAAGCTAACAAATACGAAAATAGCAAGAAGTAAATTCACAAGTGGCAAGGAATTCCACTCCTAGGTATAAATTCAAGAGAAATGAACACACACATTTACACAAAAACTTGTACCTCAATGTCCATAGAAGTATTATTCATAATAGAGTGGAAACAAATCAAATGTCCATCAACTGACGAACAGATAATAAATGTTCTGATCCTTACTGATGAAGATCAAAGACCACAGCTTTCAGTATGGATTACACCTCAACATAAAGAAAACAAAAATCCTCACAACTGGACCAATGAGCAACATCATCATAAACGGAGAAAAGGTTGAAGTTGTCAAGGATTTCACTTTACTTGGATCCACAATCAACACCCATGGAAGCAGCAGTCGAGAAATCAAACAATGTATTGCATTGGGCAAATCTGCTACAAAAGACCTCTTTAAAGTATTAAAAAGTAAAGGTGTCACTTTGAGGACTAAAGTGCACATGACCCAAGCCATATTTTCAATTGCCTCACATGCATGTGAAAGCTGGACAATGAATAAGGAAGACGAAAAATTGATGCCTTTGAATCATGGTGTTGGCGAAGAATATTGAATATATATATCATGGACTGCCAAAAGAACAAACAAATCTATCTTGGAAGAACTTTAAAAAATAGTTTAAACAGAGAAGAAAATATTCTTTGATGGTTACAAGAGTGGGTAAGGGAGGGAGAGAGGTAGAGGGGTACTCACTAATTAGATAAGAACTACTTTAGGTGAAGGGAAAGACAACACACAACACAGGAGAGGTCAGCACAACTGGGCTAAACCAAAAGCAAAGACGTGTCGTGAATAAACTGAATGCTTCGAAGGCCAGGAAAGCAGGGGCAGAGGTTTGGGGGTCATGGTTTCAGAGGACATCTAAGTCAACTGGAATAATAAAATCTATTAAGAAAACATTCTGCATCCCACTTTGGAGAGTGGCGTCTGGGGTCTTAAACGCTAGCAAGTGGCCATCTAAGATGCATCAATTGGTCTCGACACACCTGGAGCAAAGGAGAATGAAGAATACCAAGGACACAAGGTAATTATGAGCCCAAGAGACAGTAAGGGCCACATAAACCAGAGACTACATCAGCCTGAGACCAGAAGAACTAGATGGTGCCCAGCTACACCCGATAACTGCTCTGACAGGGAACACAACAGAGAACCCCTGAGGGAGCAGGAGAGCAGTGGGACGCAGACCTCAAATTCTCGTAAAAAGACCGGACAACGCAACCCCCCAAAAAATAAAAATAATCAAAAGATGTGAACAGACACTTCACAAAAGATATACAAATGATCAATAAGCACACACAAAAAGTGTTCATCATCAGTCATTAGAACTGCTAAAATAAAAGACAGTGACAACACTAAATGCTGGCGACAATGAGAAGCAACTGGAACTCTTTATGCACTGCTGCTGGATCTGTAAAATGGTATAACAACTCTGCAAAAATGCCCAGCAGTTTCTTATAAAACCAATCATACACCTATCTATGACCCAACAATTCTACTTTTAGTATTTACCCAAGGGAAATTAAAACCTGCATTCACAAAAACTTTTAGAAAGATGTTCATTAACAGCTCCAAACTGGAAAGCAGCTCAGCTCTCCATCAACAGAAGAATGGACAAACTGTAGAATATTCATATAGTGATATATTAGTCAACAAGAAAAGCAAATGAACTACTGATATATGCAACACCATGGATGAATCTCAAAAACATTATGCTGAGTTTAAGAAGCCTTCCATAAAACTGTATGATTACATTTATCTGAAATTCTAAAATAGGTAAAACTAATCTACGCTTAAAAAAATCAGAACAGTGGTTCCCTCTGGGGGGAGTAGGGGGTGGGGTGAGAAAGGCTGGAAGGGCATGAGGGAACTTTGTGGGTTAATGGTAGTATTTTATACCTTGATACGGATTAGAGCTACACAAGTGCATGCACACATTTGTCCAAACTCTGCCAATATACACTTAAGATTTGATCATTTCATTTTATGTAACATTACATCAAAAGAAAAAACTAAATAAGTATTGAACTCTAGTTAATGATATACATGCTGAAGTTTTCATAGGAAGTATATTGATGCCTACAGCTTACATCGAAATGCAACACGAGTAAGATGGATTAATTGATAGAGGAATAGATGGAGAGACGTGATAAATCTAGTTAAGGTGTTAATTGTAGAATCTAGGTAATGAGTAAATGGATATTCACTTTAAAACTCAATTGATGAATATTTGAACATTATCAAAATAAAATATTACGAAAATGCAAAATCAGCATTATGTGGTGACTGAGGGGATCCTGGAAACCCTGGTGGCATAGTGGTTAAAAGCTATGACAGCTAACCAAAAGGTCGGCAGTTGAAATCCCCCAGGTGCTCCTTGGAAACCCTATGGGGCAGTTCTACTCTGTCCTATAGGGTTGCTTTGAGTCAGAATCTATTCGATGGCAATTTTTTTTTTTAGAGTGGATCTTGGGCAGGAAATTGATGGGAGAAGAGTCAAGGGATCAGAGTTCAGATACTGGATAAATTTGGTGGAAATGATAGCACCATTAAGGATCCCTAGTGGTACAGTGATTAAAGCGATTGATTTCTAACTGAAAAGTTGGTGGTTTGAAACCACCAGAGGCTCCGTGGGAGAAAGATGCGGCAATTTGCTTCCGTAGAGATTTACAGCCTTGGAAACCCTAGGGGGCCGCTATGAGTCAGAAGAGACTTGATGGCAGTGGGTTTAGATTGGTGGACAGCACTATTAATGACATAGGGAACCAAGGGGAAGAATCAATGTTTTGTTGGTGCTGGGAAGAAGAATCAAGGGAGATAAAAAGATAAGGAATTATACACATATTAAGTTTGAAATGAAAGTTAAGAAAGCCAAGTAAAAATGTCTAACAAGTAAGCTGGAGACAAGTAACTGAAACCTCTGAGGCCAGGGCTAGAAATAAATACATTTAAGATATCATCTACATAAGAGTGATAATGAACTTCTGAGGTAGAAAAAAGTAACAGATTGGGGCTTGGTGACTACCTTAGGGGCTAGGGGAAAAAATATAATAGTAAGGGAAGCAGCTAGAAAAATTGAGATATTATAACGGCAAAACACACACATACACACACACACAAATAACTTTCGACTACCATTCTTTTTTGAGAAATACTGCCAAACTGAGAGGGAACAAAACTTCTGGTAAAAAGCTCTTATTTCCTTAGTTGTTTAAGGAAACAAGAGCATATGGCTGAAGACCAAGGTAAACAAACCCTCAATCCACCCCCCAAAAAAAAAAACTCAAAAGTTTTCAAAATTTAGTTAGAACTCTAATTATTAAAGAGTACAATTCCATACATGTGTGCAAAGAACTGAAGGAAAGACATCGAGAAAATTTTGATCCTGACTCCTACTTTTCCAGAGAAATAGTTGAGAAAAGCAAATATATCCATTTCAGAATCTTCTTCAAGGCAGACATGTAGTCAACAAAAAAAGCAGCACAAGTCAACTCACCTATCCACTTGATTATGCTTTCAAGTTTCATGAACTTTTCCTTAGTCACTTACCTAGCACTATGTTCAAGTCAATTCACATTTGGTCTTCCACCCCACCCCCACAGGTCAACTAGAAAGGGATATGCACTTAAAAAAAAAAGCCTCAGATTTAAGTAACCTTCACTGAAATCTCAGTATCTACTTACCTTGAGGCAGATCACTGCCACTAGGATCACAGGAATAAGGTGGAGGTGGCGGCGGTAAGTTAGAAGCCTCTCCCATCTCAAGAGGAGGAGGAGGAGGAAGTGGTGGCGGTGGTGGTGGTGGCAGAGAGGCAGCAGCAGCAGCAGGAATAGGAGCAGAGTGGTATGTATAGGATGGTGAAGCAATCACTAACAAAGAAAACACAAAGCAGAAATGCACAACTGTAACACCTTATAAGCAGTAGCTCATCTACTACTTCTCTCGTCTCCTCAATATGGTCAAACAACTCTAATTCTTATGCTTTGACCTAAAAACAAAAACTTGGAAGGTAATTACCCACATTCTCTTAGACATGCTAGTTGAAAACTAGGAGTTCATTAGAGATCATTTTGAGTTCAAGAAATTACTTGGATAGGAAAAAATAGAAGTGGTAGAGCTCTGACCATCAGACGTTGAACATTTTAAATAAAAAATGTCATTAAAGCAAATATCTTACTTAGATTAACACCTAATGCAACCTTAGGGAGGTTTTCAACAATATGATAATCTCAGTCAAATCAAAAGATGCAGGTGCTAACAAGAGACAGACTGAACCGCACAGGTTACAGATCTAAGGAATTCTTGAAAGTTTCTATTGGTAGCATCTGAGGAATACATGGATCTCGAAATCATTTCATTTTTAAGGTAGTACGGAATCTAAAACAAAGATTGGTTAGATGAAATATCTTATTCCTTTAACTCTTCTGTACCTGTTAATATAGTTTAAATACAATACTCATTTACAAGTTTCACTGTTTTTGACATAAGAAATTCAAATACAATTTTGTTCAAATATTAATACATTCCTCTAAGATGATAAAGGAAACAATGTGGTTCCAACCTAGTAGAAACAAATGCCTTCATATATACATAGTATGCCAGCTGAAATTAAATTTTTCAAAAGATAAATGATACAAGCCATCAAGTTTACTCATCATGTTTAAATGAAACATTTTAGCTAAGTTAGAAATTCAAGTCCTAAATTTCATTGGTGTTACCTGTACTATCATTTCTACCCTGAAAAGTATAGAATGTTTATCTCGTCATTCAAAAAAGGTTTAAAATCAGTTTTCGAACACTGAATTTAGTATAGCAGCAGTCCACACAAGCTGAATCTGTTATTCTAGTAATTCAGCAAGAGGAATTTAAGGTCAAGAATTAGATGTGATCCACATTGTTTTATTTCACTGACATAAATACTAACACAACACATTCATCTATATCCTTTACAGAATTGCAGGTTAATAAGAGATCTGTGTCTCAGGGTAATTTAAAACTTGATAAACAGTTCTTTGAGGGTAATGAAACTGTTTTGTCTCTTGATTGTAGTGGTAGTTACATTTCTCTATGCAATTGTCAAAACTCATAGGATCAAGCACCAGAAATTGAGTTTTACTGTATCTAAATTAAACAATAACTTTTAAAAACCTGAACATGCTCTTTGGCGCTTTGCATACATTCAGAAATTTCTACTTTTATAATTCTGGAAGAGGAATTTATTTTTTAGAACATCTCCAAATTTTCTACAGGCCTTCTGGATTTGTTTTCTATAAAATAATGCCTTTTCCAACAAAGTTCCCACTCATTCCTTTTAAACTAGGACGCAAATCACACCATTTTTTTTAAAAAGCAAGTGGTGTTAAGTCAATTAGCTGAAAACAGTAAAATGCAACTGTGATCACTAACTAAAAACCAATTATCACACATACCCAGTCCCAGTAACCTTTGAGTCGATTCCGACCCATAGCGACCCTATGAGTCACACATATAGACATAGACAAAACACATAGACGGAAAAAAAAAAAAAACCCAAACTGCCGTTGAGTCCATTCTGATTCGTGGTGAACCCACAAACTGCTCCATAGGGTTTTCTTGGCTAATGTTTACAGAAGCAGATTGCCAAACCTTTCTTTCGTAGCACTGTTGGGTGGGTTCAAACTGCCAACCTTTAGGTTAGCATTTGATCGCAAACCACTGGCACCACCCAAAGACCTTCATTAGACAGAGAGAGAGAGAGCTAAATGAATTATCATGGGCCTGAGAGAATCAAGGGTAGAAAAAATTTGGAATTTGCTTTGTTTGAACTCACCTTCCTAGTAAATGCATATTGCAATGAAGCCCCTAAGGAAAACTTTTATAATTCTAGTTGTTCTAGAGATGTATGAGCATACTCATGATCAGACTTAACAAGGGCTCTAACAGGCTTAACAAATATCATTGATCGATGGCTCCAGAAAAATGGAAGCAGAATTTTCTAAAATATTAATGCAAATCAAAGCAATGCATTCAAAATGCTTGTGTTCCCCTGTTTAGCTATATTTTCTTCACGACATTTCAGAACAGAATATGAATATATATAGTAAGACCACACTTCTCTAGAGATCATAGGCCAGGGCCTGGACTAAGGTGAGGCGAGGCACTCGCATGCAAAATTTAAGGGGATACCAAAATTAATATAAAAAAATCCAAGATGAGCAAAATACCAAAATTTTAAATAAAGACTGAATCCAACCCTGTACTTGCGTGACTCTGCCTCACTCCACTCATCCTAAGCTTGGCCCACAGGTCCTGTCTTGATTTAAAATTTTGATACTTTGTTCATCATAAGGAGCCTTGGTGGAGCAGTGGTTAAGCGCTTGGCTGCTAACTTAAAAGGTTCGCAGTTTGAACCCACCAGCAGCTCCACAGGAGAAAATGTAGCAGTCTGCTTCTGTAAAGATTTATAGCCTCAGAAACCCTATGGGGCAGTTTTACTCTGTCCTACAGAGTTGCTCTGAGTCGGAATCGGCTCAACAACAGGTTTGGGTTTGTTCATCATGCATTTTTTTTTTTTTGCTATTAATCTTGATCTTTTAAAATAATGCATTAAGGTATTGTTTATCTTGATTACTGTTATTTCGGTAACCTCTCAAATTCTGCACCCCAGGTAAGGCACTAGTCCTTGTCCTGGCAAAAGCCTCAGAAATTGGTGCCCAAACTCAGAGTATGAAGTTAACAGGATTTAATCCCTATGATGAGATAAATATTAAAAGCAGTCATCCTATAGTGAGATTAATTACTTTTGTGTGTGGCCTTTCCAGCCATGATCTTGTAACTCCCACCCAGGTGACTGTGTGATAGGTTAATTGTGGCCTACAAGGGGATTGGTTAGTTTTGCCTTAAAAGAGAGCCAATTCCAGAACAGAGAGGAGGAGCCCACCACCTCCAAGGAAGAACAGTCAGGAGCTGGACAACACATCCTTTACACTTGGGTTCCCTGCACTGAAAAGCTCCTGGAAGCAGGATACTAAGGGAGGGTGGGGTAAGAGGGCAAGCTCTAACCCTGAAGATGGTGAGAAGTGGTGGCAGCAGCAGAGACCTGGCAGCAGGAGACAGTGCAGTGGGGTTCCTGGCCCACAGAGTGAGAAAGCTGAGTGCCTTCGGGCAGAGACTAAAGGCTAGGGAAAGGTGTGCCTTCAAGCACAGCTGGAAAGAGGCTATCCTGATGGAAGAACTGTATCCTGAGTTTCCTGAGCCTGAATTATAACTGTTACTTCCCTAACAAACCCCATAATTGTGAGTACGGTCTGTGAGTTGTGTGTGGCCACTGCAAGGAATTATGGAACCCAATCGAGTGCGCTGTGGGAGACAGCTGGTGTTGAATTGGTAAAGATGGTGGGGTGAGAGAGTGCTGTGGGAAGGATGGTTGGTGTCAGAATTGGTAAAGATGGTGGAGGGGAGGCATGTCTGACCCCCTACCTCATAGGAATCAGCCTTGTGCTGTTGATTTTGGTTCTTCTTCCCCCTTGTGGGGTTGGAGGAGGTCAGACACTGCCCCACGCCATTTTTACACATCCCATATAGTTACCTGGGAGATTAGAAGTAACTTACAGAGGATGGAAGAGAGAAATAACCAAGTGGGAAATATTAGATGTTTCATCTAGAGGACTGACAAAAATGAGACAGACCAACTAAAAAGCAGCCACAGAACTATTAAAGTAGAGTTAGAGTTGAGATTCATAAGTGAATCAAAGAACAAAAAGTAAAATAAATGCAGGCAGCATATTTTTAGAAATGTTTACAAAGAACATAAATCTGGCATTATAAAGAGGAAGACCCTCAACGAGATGAATTGATACAGTGGCTGCAACAATGGGCTCAAGCCTAACAATGATTGTGAGGATGGCACAGGACAAGGCAGTGTTGGGTTCTGTTGTACATAGGGTCATTATGAGTCAGAACCGACTCGATGGCACCTAATAAAAGGATTAAGCTTTCAGTGATTCCACATAGATGAGCTATTACAATGCTTGATTCACCTGTCACTTGATTTTTTAAGCCCAAACTTCTGCTAGAAGTAGATAGCCAATGCTCTCCCCTACCATTACCACAACGTAGTAAAAACCCAATGCCATCGAATGGATCCTGACTCACAGTGACCCTATAGGACAGAATAGAACTGCCCCACAGGGTTTCAAAGAAGCAGCTTATAGATACAAACTGCTGACCTTTCGGTTAGCAGACAAGCTCTTAATCACTGTGCCATCAAGGCTCCAACATAGTAAAACCAAGGTCTATATTAACATTTTCAGTGAAAAGTTTTCTATTGTTTTAATTAAAATATATTGCGTTTTTGTTCCAGACACTGTGCTAAGCGCTTATTTTTCTATATGAAACAGATACAGAAAACAAATACATGACGTAATGAATTACTATAAGGTCAAGAAATAAAACTTTGCCAGCCACACCATCCTAATCACCACCTCCCTCTCACATCATAATTAACCATTATCCTGACTTCCATAGTAACCACTTCCTTGTGGTTTTCTTTATATAGTTTTGTCACTCAAATGTGCATCCCCCCCAACGCAGTATAATTTTAGTCTTGCTCATTTAAAAAAAAAATTTATGTCTTGAATCTTTCTTAACCTATAGGTCTTTCCTTCCCTTTCATTTCCTTAAATTTTTGTCTGTTGAAGAGCCTAGGCCCTTTGACCTATCAAGTTTCCCAACAGTCTGGAATTTTGCTGATTACTTACTCATGATGCATTTCAACATGTTCTTCTGTATTTCTGGAAAATAGGCAGCTAGATCCGGGAGACTGGATCAGACTCTGGATAGATTCCTTTGGCAGGTCAATAGGTAACATTTGATTGTGATCTTAGCAGCTATTGATGTTTAATGGCCATCCATTCATTGAGGATTACAAAATGGTTTTTATTTTGGCACTTCTTTTCATTGATTAATTAGAACACTACTATAAAGAAACACTTCCCCTCATCTACTATTTCGTTACCCAATGGTACTACAGTTCACATAAGAAAGGCAGGATAAATGCTTGATCCTTTCCCTTTACCAGTTTTTAAGAAAACGAACTGTTTAATATCACCCTCTTAAGATGGTCATTTAAAAAATATCATTAGAAACTTGTGAATTTAACATATTTCATGTGTTCCAATCTACTGCAATTATCACTGAAGAAGCTCAACCTCTTCAAGATGGCTCCTGAGTCTTTTTCACATGATTTGAGTAGTCTTTGATAGCTTCCTTACTACCTGATACGACAATATGTTCCAGGCTCATCTTGAACATTTCCTGCCCAGACCTTTGAATCAGCCATTTCTCCACAGAGCCCTGTGTTTTGTTTTGTTTTGTTTTTTAAGAGAGAAATAGTATTTTAAGACCACAAATCAGGTGCTAGGAATGATCATTGCTGCTGGGTTGGTCATTGTTTCTAGGTCATTTCATTTAACAAAGCTACAAAATATATATAATATACATAAATATACAGATAAAATATCTCAAGTTCATACTGATTATACTTCCAATTGAAAATTGAGACTATAAAAGCTTTTATTTAGCCTCTGTGGGAATCTTGGTTCACGACACAAACCCAAAAAACCCGTTGCTGTCTAGTTGATTCCAACTCACAGCAACCTTATAGGACAGAGCAGAACTACCCCATAGGGTTTCCAAGGAGCACCTGGTGGATTCAAACTGCCAAACTCTTCATTAGCAGCTATGCTCTCAACCACTGTGCCACCAGGACTCCATAAAGACACACGGGATGATAAAATTAGAATATCCCATCACTCATTTGTTTTATCCCACATCATAGTCTCAGAATAAGTATCCAGATAAAAAAATCTGACCATTAAAAAAATACTCTTCGTACGATCAATTCTCCCATTTTTCAAACAGCTACACTATATTTTATATAGTATATTCTTTCCTTCTCAGTCCTCATTTTGTCTTAATTTTACAGGAACTTTTTAATACCACCAAATCTTACATTGATGTTTCTAATTTCTTTTGTAATCTAAAATGCAAAATTCATTCTCTGGTATACTGCTGTTCAATACAAACTTCTGTAATCAAATATTCTATATCTGTGCTATTCAATACAGTGGCCACTAGTCACATGGAAAGGAAACCTGATGGCACAGTGGTTAAACATTACACTGCTATCCAAAAAAGTCAGCAGTTCAAACCACCAGGCTTCGTGGGAGAAATATATGGCAGCCTGTTTCCCTAAAGATTTACAGCCTTAGAAACCCTATGGAGCAGTTCTACTCTGCCCTATGGTGTTTCTACGAGTAGGAATCCACTCAACAACCACGGGTTTGGTTTCGCATTAGTCACATGTGGCTTTGAGCACTTGGCATGTGGTTAATGTTACTAAGGAACAGAATTTTTATTTCACTAAAACCCACTGTTGTTGATTCCCATTCATAGCTACCCTATAGAAGAGAGTAGAACTGCCCCCATGGGTTCTCCAAGGCTGTAATCTTTACCAAAACCAACTACCACATCTTTCTCCCAAAGAACTAGTAGGTTTGAACCACTGATCTTGCCATCAGCAGCCCAGTGCTTAACCACTACACCACCAGGATTCCTTTATTTAACAGTAATTAATTTAAATTACCACATGTGACTAGTGACTGTCTTACTAGATAGCATAGTTCTATTAGATTTTTCAGGAAGGGCTCGTGGGAATACTACTTTCAAATTTGGGCATATTGCCATTTATGCTTGACAATCAGTTCAGCTGAATATAAAAGCCTTGGTTCACACATTCTTTCCTTGAACATTTTAAATGTTACTTCATTTTCTTCTAGCATAAAGCATTGCTGTCAAATTTTGATCATTATCATTTTATTTCTCTTAAACTCCACAGGACTTTTTCTTGAAAGTTCCACTAATTTTAATATTCTGGTGTTGGTTCTTATGGGTTAATATTCTCAGATATGCAGGGTACTCTTTCAGCATATAGTTTTAGATCTTTTTTTTTTTCCCCAGGAAAAGTTTTTTTAATTATACTTTTTAGTACTTGTTGTTCTTTGGTTTTCTTCAGGGACTTTTATTAATCAATGTTTAAATCTCCTTTGTGTAACTTCAATATATCACTTTTAAATCTTTATCTTAATTCATTTTTTTACATTTCACCCCCCTTCTTATATCTTTAATTCTTAAAGCATCACCTGTTGTATATATTCACTTGTGTGACTTATGCTTTAGTCTTTCATTTCTGAAACGACTAATTCTTTCTTAATTCAGTTGCCTTATCTGAGTTTTTCTGATTTGTTATTCTTTAATGTTTTATATTTTATTAATGTGTTTTAGCTCATTTTGAAATAGTATGTTAGTTTTTATCTGTTTAGTGGGCATATTTCTGGCATGCTTCCACTGTCTGTAAGGGTATTATTCTGCTGCTGCTGCTTCTTAAAACATCTTGGTATAGGATTCGACCTCAATGCTTTTCTTTTGTTCATTTTAATGTGAAATTAATTTTCATCAATCGTATAGGATGGAATACAGGAAAAGCTTTTCTAAGTTCACATCACTCTCTCCTATAGTTTTTGTCTAGTGTTCAAAAACACGACAGCTTGCTTTCTGGGATTCCCTGGCTCTGTCCTCTTGAGACTTTAGTCTGGACCTGCTCTTTTCTCCATCCTGATCAACTCTGATTCTGCTCCCAGCAATGTCTCCCCGGTGAAGAATCCTATCCTAAAAGGGAACCCTGGCAAATCAGTTTTG
Source organism: Elephas maximus indicus (assembly GCF_024166365.1). NCBI lineage: Eukaryota > Metazoa > Chordata > Mammalia > Proboscidea > Elephantidae > Elephas > Elephas maximus. The sequence continues at coordinate 45,730,731 of NC_064846.1, forward strand.
AGAGTTCTTAGAGGATTCATTCTTTCTCACCATGTGCCCCCTACACTCACCTAGTATTGGAGGGGTCAAACCCCTTCCCAGTTTTGGCTGCTGCTCCCAAATTGGTGTCCAGCTTTCCAGTCACAATTCTTGATTAGCTATTTTGGGGGGTTTCTGTTTTCAGGTCGTCAGAAAACATCCTCGATGCTTCCTTCTTCTTGAAGCATGCAGGTCTTGTGACTGGTGATTTTTCCCTACCTGCTTAAATTTGGAGCCCTGGTGGCACAGTGGTTAAGAGCTACGGCTGCTAACCAAAAAGTCTGCTAACCAAAAGGTCGGCAGTTCAAATTCACCAGCCACTCCTTGGAAAACCTATGGGGGCAGTTCTGCTCTGTCCTATAGGGTCACTATGAGTTGGAATCAACTTGATGGCAATGGCTTAAATTTCGGGGTTTGTGGTTATACCTTGTCATGCAGTTATGTTGTATTATCCATGAGTTTTTGGTTTTGTTATCTGTTCTACTTTTATTTGGGGACTCATACTGAAAAGCTATGTTGTTGTCATCACCACCTTTCCCAGAATTTGGCTGAAAATTTTAAATTATACTAACTCACTGAAGTCCTACAAACACTTCATGAATTGGTACTATTAGCACTCCCAAGCTTAACGGTAAAGATTCCAAAATTACACAGCTAGTAAACTGTAAAACCGGGATTCTAACCTTAAATTCTAGAGCCTATATTCTTTATTATGATACTCAGGTAAAATTTATTCATTACAGAAAACTTCTTTTAAAGCCAATTTTTCAGGAATTTATTCTATAATGTGCCAAACACCTCCTTCCTTAATTCCTACTTAACTCAGGGTTTGAGAAACTAGCACAAAAAGTACTTTAAATATTCAATGAGGTAACAAAATGATAGCTACAACATCTTTTACTCGAGTCAAATGTGCTAGCAAGAATTGCAACCTTGGCTCTCAAATTTAATGAATTCTTCAACTATAGAACATACTAAGTAGATTAGACAAATATAACTCTGGAAATTAAAATAGTACTATCTAATTGCTAGAATAATTTTATGTGCATGTTCATGGATAGGAAAAGAGGCTTCCAAAGTAAGCAACCACTAATAACCTACCTGGCCTGCCTTGTATAGGTGGAGATACAAATAAAGGCTGTATAGCATTCTGTGAGGAAACTGAAGTGGTACTACTAGCTTGATTAGCTGCTGCACAGTTAGATAAGACTGGAACTGGAACATTATTGGCACAGGAAGCTGCAATTGCTGCAGAATTTACCATCACCTGTAAGTGTGAAGAAAGTTTAAAAAACACTAAGTTTGGTTCCTCAAACAATATTAAGTTTCTTATCTGATCCTAGATTTCAGAAAATAGTGTTTTCATAACTAAAATACTGAGAAGTCAAGCTTTATGTAAACCCTATATAGGGAGGTTATGTCTTTTAGAAGATCCCAGATTATTTTGAGAGATTTACTTTATTATTCTGAATAGGTAATATGTTAATATGCTTTAAAAATCAAGTGTAAAATTGTATACAGTGCAAAATCTCCCTCCACAACCCCTGTCCATCTGCCTAGATCCCTGCCTACCCAAACAAGTACCTCCAGATTTCTTGTATATTCTTCCAGAGAGTTGTAACATATATTCATTTTAATACACACATACATTTTCACACACGCACACTTAAAAAAAAAAAAAAAACCAGAAAAGGTGATTTGCTTTTTTGAACCTCATGAGAGTAGAGTTTGTTTTTCTGATTAGGCTACAGAACCAACTACGTCCCCCACAGCATCCAATCAGGGCTGTGCAGAGAGAGATCTTCAATAGTAAAACTCTTCTTCTCAAACACATTGTCCTCACTGACTGTCTCCATTTCCTTACCAACCACTGCAGTGTAGCTGCTATCTTCTCTGGTCCTCTGAAACTACATTCAAAGTGACCAATGATCTCCAGGGCAACAAATTCTAGAAGACTCTTATTAATCCTAACATTGCTTGACCTCTTGGCAACAAGTGACACTTTACTGCTACTTGAAACATTTTCTTCTGGGGGTTTCCACAATATTACACACTCCTGCTTTTCTTCCCTCCTTGGCTGCTCCTTCTATACCCATTTTTCTAAAATTTGGTGATCCACAGGCTCTATTCTAAATGCTCTCCAATCTCTTCCTTTTCTTAGGGTGATCTTAATTACTTCTATGATTTCAGGTTCCTTTTTATACCAACTCTCCCATCTACAAAAGAGCTTTATATTCAAGTTTCAGTAAATGAGACAGAATTGACAGGTCATTTATATTAATTCACTTATTATACAAGAGGTTCAGAGTAGACTGACTATAAGTAGTCTAACACCACCAGCACGTACAACAGTGTCTGGAACACAATAGGTGCTCAATCAATTTGTTGAGTAAATTTATTAATCACTGTGTCAGGCACCACAAAAAAGGAACATAAGCAGCTACTTTGAAGTATGATGAAGGGCAAAGAGAAGAGAAAGAAAATTCATTTTCCCCTGTTTGGACCATTCCAACTGACTCCTTGATAGCACTACGAAGATTACCTTCTGTGGGTAGTTGTATGTGGTAACTGTGTCTTGAGGAGACATAGAACATAGTCTTCTGTCCTGAAGAGACTTTAGTGAACACAGAAATATAGTTATAAACAAGGGGAAATCAAGAAACCAAACAACACATCAATAAGATCTGTTTTGTTTCAACATCTCCTAAAAGTAAATGGAAGTATTCAAGTCTGGAAGTGACTAAGATAACACTAAAGTATCACTCTGTGCCTGATGTAGGTGACTGCTCTATTACAGTAAAACCTGTGAAAGCTGGAACCTGTGTAAGGCAAAAACCTCCCGGAGAAGGAAAACTCAAATATTTCCCACTAAAACGAGTGACAGAAAAGTGTTAAGACTGCACTCTGTCAAAGGTAGAAACCTGGTGAGACCTGGACAAACAAGGCCGTCCCACTGAGTTCTGGCTCACAGGTTTCACTGTACCTATCTACACAGATCCTTATCACATCCAATTCTAGACCTAATGCAGATACTAAAATGTAACCGAAGGCTATAATTTAAACACTTTCTCAGTGGCCTTTCTTGTCTTAAAATCTTCACAAGCAGTTGGACCAACAATAGTTTTGTGAAAACAAAGCATTTCAACCAAGGATGTAGCTTGGAACCAGGCCTGATAAACTGGTTGTTCAGCTGCCTATTATTCATGATGTAACCTATCTAAAGCAGGAAGTATTGTAAGTAGTGAGATCTAAATAGTATTCCCCTCTGGCTCATGACCTTGTCTTTATGAAAGTAAAAATGATTCTGAAAAACTCAGACTTGCCTAAATAAAAACTATTCCAAAAGTCTGAGACTTATGCATGACAGACTGTCATGGTAGCAAAAACTCTTAACAGAAATTGGTAATATTGAAAAGAACACAGAATCAGAAAGTAATCACAGGCGACAGCAAGAGGAACCAAATTGTAACAAAGATGAGCCCCACTCAACATGGATTTAAGATGACACGTTTCAAAAGTTTCTGTTCAAGTACAGCCAAAGCACCTGCCTAAAAGGAAACATTTTCCCTGGCTAAGGCCCAGTGGGAATGCTAAACAGTTCTAGAGGATGATTAGGTTGAGATTTGGCCACTGAGGTAAGAAGTATGGACATATGTATATGGTTTCTTAGAAGGCTTTGTGCCTAGAAATCCTAAAGCCTTGCATTGGCAAGTGATAAGTGAGATTACAGGGACAAAAGGAAACAAAGTGTCTATTTCTGTCATCCGTACTGGCGAGATTCTTACTTGCTTTTTACTTCAGCAGATATTGCAAAAAAAAAAATGTGATATGAGAACATTAATGGTGAGATGAGAGAGAAAATAGAAAAAATGGGTCAAAGTAAGAGAGGGTGAAAGGAGGAGAAGAGAATTTGATATTCCAGCTTTGTTTTCCTTCCTAAAATGTTACACCTAAAATGTAAAAGCAAAAATTTAGTACACAAAGCTGCCAAAGTTAAGATTAAACATAATCAGAGAATAAGGGTAGTTATTCAACCTCTTCACAAATATTCCAGTTCTCTTTCTGAACAGATGGTAGGACTGCCCTTCCCTGTCCCATTTAAGGAAACCCTGGTGGTGTAGTAGTTTAGTGCAATGGCTGCTTAGCAAAAGGTCAGCGGTTCGAATCCACCAGGCGCTCCTCGAAAACTCTACGGGGCAGTTCTACTCTGTCCTATAAGGTCGCTATGAGTCGGAATCGACTCAAAGGCAACGGGTTTGGTTTTTTTTTTTTTTTTTTGGGTCCCATTTAAAGATAGATATAGCCATGTGACTTGTGTTGGCCAATGAAATATGAGCAGAAATGTTAAAGAGGTAGTGTTCAACTTCCCTGCTATCAATATCCATGCCAAGGTGATTATGAAAGCACGTGTCCATCAGCCTGGGTCCCTGAGAGACTACAATGAAAAAAAGCCCCCTACCAACCTACATTGAACATAAAACGCTAGCAAAAACTTTTCCTGTGTTAAACTGCTGAGACTATTGGGATGGGGGGGTATTACTGCAGCATAGCTTAGCTTAACTAAAACAAATTGGCAACTAGAAATAGGGTGCTACAAAAACCTAACTTGGGAAGGAGATTATGAACTTGTAGCTCTTAGGAGAAAAGGTCTGGAAAAAGAGTGCTAATTCCGTGTATGCTGATTACTGTTGGCAGAGTTTAGCAATGTATTTTAAGAAAAGACATATGTGTAGAAAATTAGCAGTCTGCAGGCAGGAATAAAAGGATATAAAGAGAGTTCATGAACACAGTAACTTGCAGGATTGAAGAGGCAACTGCTTCAACCCCATACTATAAAAGATTAAATTAATAAATGCTTTGACCAACAAAGACCAGTTAAAATGCAGTCTTGCAACAAGAATCAAATCACTGCTAAAATCTCTGAATATATTAGGATGTCTCAAAGCAAGAGTCCAACTAAGGATATAACATCCAGTAAACCCTTTCACTTGGATAAACTGGCTCATGGAAAAGCATCCAAAGGTATGGCTCTCCCCTCAATGTCTGAAAAGCTCAAGTTACTGGCAATCATGTAGAGAGAGACAAAGGGATAAAAACGCAAAGAATTATAGCAAATCTAAGTAGTGTATCTATAAAAAATTGTTATGGCTATTGATACATGGAACTAATAGGAATCAAACAGAGGAAGCATAAATTAGTCAGTCATACAAAGAAACTATGAGTCAGAACTAAAAGCATCCCTGAGATAAAATGACCCTCAGGCCCCCAGTCTTTTCTGAGCAGGAAGCAGGCTGAAAAAGGTCCTCAGCTGTCAAGGAAGGATTATCCTCCAATGCTTACAGTTCAGATATGGACAAAGAAGAAAGGGCCTTGGAATAATCAAGAGCCCCAGAAAACAATGAACTGGGGAGCCCCTCCTAAAAGCCCCTCCAAGGAAAAGGATTTAAGCATAATCAAGAAACAGCCCCCATGCCTAGGCTGGTGGCCCTCCCAACGTCCACTCCATCGTGATTTCGGAACTGATACAGGCCAGTAACTGTGATTCTCCCATTTTCCCTCTTTCCGAGTAAGAATTTTTACTGGTTTTTAAATCCTTGCTGCACACTGCAAATGGGGCGGGGGGAGATAACTTTGTAATTTTTGGTTTTAGGAATCCAGATGAAGAAAAGCCACAGCTGTACCCAATACAGGGAGTACTATATATCACCCAGAAATCCTGGGCTTTCAGTTGATTATACTGAATGAGACTTCTGGACTACCTCCCTTAGGGAGGAAGCAAATATTTTGCCTGTGGGAAGGAGAGTGAGTGGAGTCATTAGTGTTATTCAAATATTTCCAACTTAGACTCTTTGGTGGTATCTACTCTGGCCAATGAAGTGGAAGTGACATGTGTCATCTGCTGGTAGAAGCTTTAAGGGCAGTGCACCATTCACCACCTTTTATTTCCTGCCTTGGCAATCATGGATGGAGCTTCCATCAGCCCGAATCCCTGAGGAGAGCCCTCCTGCAAACCTCCACTGGACATGTAGTATACGTGAGCAGTAAGCTTTTGTTATATTTACCGGCTTTTCTTTTACTGACAGACAGAAAAGTTGTAACAAAAATCCTCTAAAAAGTCATCGCTGCCAAAGTCAGAATCTTCTCTTAGAGGCATAAGAGACAGTATACATATTAGGACTATCTCTAAAAACAGCTTAATTTCAGAATAGGGGTGTGATCTTGGATGAATCACTTTATTTCTGTGCCTCAATTTCTTCATCTTACAAAATGATGATACTAATTGCCTCAAAGTGTTGTTGTGATTTAAATATGTTTAAAAAAATTTTTTTATATGTATAGCTCTTAGAACAGTGCCCTAGTACATAGTAGGAGGTACGTTTGCTATTATTATTAAATACCTACCAAGTTTGCTGTAGATTCAGTTGTGCTATAAACACCTGACGTTTCATAGTCTGACTCTAGAGGATAAAGCCAAAGTAAAGTAAAAAATGAGCATTATTTTATAGTTTGGAATTCTATAAATAATGGTGAATGTCAGATTATAACTAGATCTCACTGACCTGAAGGATAAATATATTCTTCACGGTATCCCCCTAGGAAAAAAGACAGAAGTTTGTTTATATAAGTCTTTCCAGCTCAGCAGATGGAAATGGCCAGCACCTGCTTGTTCTCAAGTTTTATGGCTATGCATTCAAAACTAAAATGTATACATCCTTGAAACAAGTGATTTGGGCTTTCACACTGATCATCAAATATTGAAGTCAGAGATTGTCTATAAAAATAACAAATTACTCCCCTGAAAATTCCCTTACTTCTTACTAGCTCAGGCAGAGGTGATACAGGCAGAGGTGACAAACCCAGCTGTGTTCAATCTTTCCAGCGAGGCAGTATAGTGACGAAAGACATGCAGGCTCTGGAGGTAGAACTGCCTAGGTATGAATCCTGATTATATGATTTTAAGCAGGTTATTTAATCGTTGTGCCTCAATTTCTTCACTGTAACATGGGGATAACAGTAGCTAGCTCACAAGGATTTCTGAAGGGGATTAAAGGAGTTAATATATGTGAAAAGCACTTAGAACAGTGCCTGACACATAGTAAACACTCAAATGGTAACCATAAAGTAATCTGAGTATAACCCGTAGTTTGCTTAGGTGGACAGTAAAGGGATATGTCATGCCTCATCTGTTTTTCAGCCTGTTTCAGGTAAGTAATACATTTTAAATCAATGTTTGTCCTTGAAGGATGGCTCAGTGGACTGTAGCAACTTTAAGACTTATGTATCATTGAAAATGCAGAGAAACTCAACTCTCAGTTGGACAATTTTCCACAAAATAAAACCCCACAGGTCAAAACTGGATTAGATTCTTAAACACACATGCATGCAATCCCTCTAGACAATAGGATTAAAAGTGAGAACAAAGATGTGGCTGCTTCAAATATGCCCCTACAGGTGAGCAGCACATCTGCAGCTATCCATAGGATAGCTTTTCCTTCTAAAAGACAAAAGGGTTATGGTAAATAAAAGAACAGAGTAAGCTTCCTTAAGTACATGCATGCACACATGCATATATAGTCTTCACAGATCATTCTTGTGCTAGATTTTTTTTGTCTTAAGTTCACAGAAATACTCATTTTCTTCTACATAAGCAGCAGAAAGAGTATCACGAGGAAATAAGGAACCTGACAGGTAAATCGAACAGATCACAAAAGTCACCTTAAGACACCCAATTCCTCCACAATTGTTTTAGATTACGTATATCATTTTACAGTAAAATGGTAAAACACACACACACCCATCCACCCACCCACCCACCCCAAGGTGGGAAGCAATACAAGTCTCAAGGACATATATATATATATATATGCTTCAGAGTCAGACAAGCTGGGTTCAAATTCTATCTCTGCCAGTCATAAAGGAACAGATACTATATGATTCCATTTATAGGAAATGTACAAAATAGTAAAATTGTCAGAGACAGAAAGTATATTAGTGGTTGCCTAGGGCTGGAGGTGAGAGGGGTTGGGGGAAAATGGGGAGTGACTGCTAATGGGCATAGGGTTTCTTTTTGGTGTGATGAGAATATATTCTAAATTGACTGTGGTGACAATTGCAGAACTCCGTGAATATATTAAAAGCCACTGAACTGTACATTTTAAACGGGTGAATTAAATGGTATGTGAATTATATCTCAATAAAGCTATTATAAAAAAAATTCTCTCTCTGCCTCTTATCAAGGGTATGCCCTTGGACACTGAACCTCAATTTTCTCATATATAAAATAGTCATACTACATTCCTCAGAGGTACATTGTAAGGATTATATTAAATTTTAAGTACCTAGTTCAGTGACTGGCACACAGAATTCAATAACTAGCAACATTTATAGGCCAAGTAGGTTCTTTGGGAAAAGAACTTATAGAAATATTGTAAAATAATAGCTTAGTCAAATAAAAAGCCTAAAATAGTCACAAAAATGGTGAAGACAACTGGTGGCGCAGTGGTTAAGCCCTCAGCTGCTAACCAAAAGAGTGGTGGCTCAAACCCACGGGCCACTCCACGGATGTGGCAGTTCTACTCTGTCCTATAGGGTTGCTATGAGTTGGAATCAACTCGACAGCTACGGGTTTGGTTTTTTGGGTTGTTTTTGTATAAGGTGGCTATGAGTTAGAAGAAACTAATTCAATGGCAATGGGTTTGGTTTTGTTATTGCTGCTGTTGTTGGCATTGAGAATATACATAGAACATACACCAATTCAACAGTTTCTACATGCACAATTCAGTGACACAGGATTACATTCTTCAAGTTGTGCAACCATTCTCACCCTCCTTTTCTGAGTTGTTCCTCCCTCATTAACATAAACTCGCCACCCTCTAAAAGTTTCCAATCTAATCGTTCCAAGTTGCTGTTGTCCATCTGATAGTTCTTAAAAGAGCACAATGCCCAAGGCAGACAATGGGTTTGGTTTTTTGTGGAATAAGGAATAGAGTCTTCATACTGAAATCTTACCAAACCAAAAAATCACTTTCATATGATAGAAAATGTTTGTCATTAAAGACCTATGTTGTTGTTCTTACATGCCGCCAAGTTGATTCTGACTGTAGTATGACCCTGCAGGAGAGTAGAAATGCCCAACAGGGTTTCCTAAGCTGTAATCACCAAATCTTTTCTCCTACAGAGCTGCTAGTGGGTTTGAACCATTGACCTTTTCAGTTAGCAGCCGGGTGCTTAACCATTGTGCAACCAGGGCTCCTTAAAGACCTATGTAGAGAGCTGAAAATAAGTTATAACAATGTAGTGGCCTACCAAAATAGGAGTCTTCCCTCCTGAAATACCAAGACATCCTCAAAAACCTAGCAAACACTGAGACAAGAACTGATAACCTTTTTTTCAATTGTGGTGAAAACATACATACCAAAACATCTGCCAACACAATAACTGCAATATTTACAACTCAATGACACTGATTACATTTTTCATATTATGTCACCATTACTGCTATCCTCATCCAAAACATTCCACCACCATTAACGTACACTCAGCGCCCCCAAAACTAAAACTTCCCCCTTTCCCCTCCCTCCTACCTCTGGTAACCATTAATAATCTTTGGTTTCTATGTATTTTCTTTCTTTTTTTTTTTTTTTAACTTTTATTGTGCTTTAAATGCAAGTTTACAAATCAACTCAGTCTCTCATAAAAATTTACACACACCTTGCTATATACTCCTAGATGCTCTCCCCCTAATGAGACAGCCCCCTCCCTCCCTCCACTCTCTTTTCATGTCCATTTTGCCAGCTTCTAACCCCATCTACCCTCTCATCTCCCCTCCAGGGAGGAGATGCCAACATAGTCTCAAGTGTCCACCTGATCCAAGAAGCTCACTCCTCACCAGCATCCCTCTCCATCCCATTGTCCAGTCCAATCCCTGTCTGAAGAGTTGGCTTTGGGAATGGTTCCTGTCCTGGGCCAACAGAAGGTCTGGGGGCCATGACCACCAGGGTCCTTTTAGTCTCAAAGAACTGATTAACTTTTTCAACACAAGCTACCGGAACAGAGTGAGAACCCCAAACCAAGACTTTGGTTTACTTCACAATCTGATGTACTAATGCCACAAGAATCATCTTTAAAAAAAATATTTAACTGTAGTTGACTCACCATTGTCACTCTGGCCATCGCCTTCCTCTGAATTCAAAGTTTGTTTGTCTGAGCTATGTCCCCGCCTTGTGACACAGTATCCTGAAACAGCAGGAACCATCGTAGTGGGGCCTCCGTGATTCTGTACCAAAGAAACAAACTTACGCATGCAGTTCTCCCTATACAGCCAGAAAAACAAGCTAGAGGAATATTTTGAAAGCTGACTGAAGAGACTAGTGACTAAGAATGTAAGCTGCTGTTTTAAGAGAATTCTTTAAGTTTACATAGTAAATTTTTGAATCTAAATAATAGGTGAATAAGTAACAAGAAAACAGAAAATATTAATCTACTCTATATAGGACCCTGGGTAGAGCAAATGGTTTGCACTTCGCTAGTAACCTAAAGGTTGGCAGTTCAAAACCATGCTGTGGTACCGTGAAGGAAAGGCTTGGTAGCTGCTTCAGTAAGATTACAGCCAAAAAAAAACCCTATGAAGTAGTTCTACTCCGTAACACGGGGGGTCACCATGAGTTGGGCTCAACTCAACGGCAATGGGTTTGGTTTGTCTACCTCCACCCTCTTACCTAACAAAAACTAAAACAAAACTTCTCCTGTTCTTTAAAAGCTCAAAAATAAAAACTCGTGTTTTCCAGAAGGGGCTTTTTTTGGTTGGTTGCTAAAAAAATAAATAAAATAAAATTTATCCACATTGCTTTTACTTTAAAAAAAAATAAAAGTAGGTAGCTTTTTGAATAAAGCTTTGACCCACTTACAGGTAAAGTTGGATAAGCAGTCTCATCTCCTTCTTCAAGTGCATAGAAAGTAACAGTTTCTTCCAAGCCCCTGGGCATCTGTCCATTCTCTGGGGTAAAGCCATACTGGCATTCCTTATTCATGCTATGCATCTGACGATGACTTCGTCTAAAAGAACTTAAGTAGTTTAGAGAATTACAAGAGGAAAAAATGATAAAAGATGGAAGTAACTTGTTTCTAATTATTAAATAACAGTTCAAACATACCAAAAATGACCTCTCTTTTAAATCAGCCCATATATTTGTTGCTAAGCAATAAAACCAGATTCACCATTTTTCTCTGACTGTCAACACTTAAAATTCACTTACCGAGATCTATAAGAGAAGTTATCATAGCTCTGACAGCACCTTTTACCTGGGCCAGGGTAGAAACCAACTTTAGGGCCCATCATGTTGCACCTGTTCATGAAGCGAGCTGCATCCCTAAGAATACAAAACAAAAACAAAAAACACCTGTTTACTCACTAGTGCCTGAGTAGTCAGTCTCTGCAGTTAAATAGAATTGACATACCCTTCTAACAACTTCCAGATACCTTATCGGTAGAAAGAGCATTGTTCTCCCCAATATTGGCATTAGGCATATCCATTAGGCATAGAAACAGTGCCACACATCACATGGACATTCATACTTGATAGCATTCTACCTTCTAGTATCTCTCCAACTACTTCATACTTCCCTAGACTATGTGAATACAAAACTACAAATAAATTCACGTAACAAGAATTTCAGTATATATCAGTTCCAAGCAGAGATTACAAAAAAAATAATAAACTACTGAGATAATTCTCAATTTTACCATAATTCTGTCCAGGAATTATTAAGGTCTGAACAGAGACATGATTATCTTGAATGTCAGTTAAGTCTTACCTGGGCATCCCATATCCCCGACCTTGTCTCTGAGATGAATGTTGAGGATGAAAATGTTCATTTGGCATAAAATTGCCAGCTGTCTGTGAGTAGTTCATTGGAGAGTCATGCCCATAATGCATATTGTGCTGAAGCCTGGGTGGGAGCAAAGGGTCTCCCTTGCTGTAAGCCATAGTCATATAAACCTCTTTCCCTCTAACTTTCTTGAACATCTTCTTCCGCTGCTTCATGTCCATCTCTGACATACCTTTCAGGAAAGGGAAGTAGTAAGTAAGCTTTACAACCAAAGCAAAAGGTCCACTGCCCCCAACCCCACAATTGCCTAAACCTCTCAGATTTCCTTCTTAGGAACAAATCAAATACAAGGAGGTGATTTTTTTTTTTAAAGGATGTACTAGATCTTCCATACGGAAGGGCAAAACCAGCAGGTAATTTCTGTCATCAACAGATACTGCAGAACTCTCTTTAGTATAGGCAGTGTTAGTCATCAAAACATCCAGAGTCATCTAGTTGCCTATGTTACTATCCTTTGAGAAATTATGCCTGTTAATGTCTCTGGCAGCTTCTGTGAGGTGTTTTCCTATTCTTTGAGAAAATTTTTCCCCTCAAGTTTTATAGTCTAAAATTTGCTCCAGCTTAAGTTTACACAAAGTCCCCTAGAAACATCATTCTTAACCAGGGACAATTCCCCATCCCCAGTTCACATTTGGCAATGTCTGGAAACATTTCTGGTTGTCACAACTTGGAGGACTCTACTGGCACCTAGTGAGCAGAGAATACAAAACTTCCGATAAACTCATTTAGCAAGAATTTCCGTATTATCAGTTCCCACAATGCACAGGTCAGCTCCCTCAATAAGAATTATGCAGCCCAAAATGTCAATAGTATTAAAGTTGAGAAATTCCACTGTAGAACAAGACTTACGTCATACCTCTAAAAAAAAAAAAAAAGGCACAACATACTTAAGTAAAAGGGAGTACGAGAAGAGAAAAATAAATAAAGAGTTTCAGCATACGAACCTACTTCTGGGACATAGCCCCCGGGCATTTTTGGGTAGCTTCTTCCTTTCCGATTGGACATAACATTCCAGGCTGGAACAGGTGTCACTTGAGTAACTGGCTTTAAGTTAGCCAGTGGAACAACATGCCTTAAAGGGACCAACATGAAGCCACTGTAACAGACTTAATTCTCATGTGATACACATGCCCCCAACCCTCTTGCTTCATTTGTAAGTGCATTCTATTTAATCTGTGGATACTAGCTTCCTTGTTTAGGTTTTTAGGTTTGAAAACTCAGGTTTTTTTTTTTTTTTTGTACAGATTGTAGAGAGCAGTTTACTTTCACAGTTGTTTGTAGCATGTATCACATTCAGGGGAAACACTGTGATAAGCTATATTAGTTCATAAATATTTGCTGCCCCTCCTTGGAAGAGGATTTTATTTTTGAACCCCACTGGCATCAGGCTTGGCTATGTAACCCATTTTGGTCAATAAAATGTGAACATGTGCCTTAAGAACCAGTACATGGTCTGTCATGTTCTAATTTTTCCCCTGCCTGTGAGCGTGGAAACGTGTGTCAAGACAGAGAGCCTCTGTCAGCCTGAATCCCCCACTGTTGATCCACTATGGATGTGCTTGCTAAATGAGTGACAAATGAACTCTGTGTTAAAGCTGCTTGTATTTTGGGGTCGTTTGTTACAACAGCAGCATAGTTTAGTGGTTCTCAAAGGGAACCAGCAGCAGTTATCACCTGGAAACTGGAAATGCAAGTTCTTGGACCCCATCTCAGACTTACTGAATAAGAAACTCTGGGGATGGGGTTCATCAAGCTGTATTTTAACAAGCCTTCAAGGTAATTCTGGTGCATGCTAAAGTTTGAAAACCACTGAACTATAGTTTATGCTGATAATGGTAGATGCTCAGCAAACCAGCTTTCCAATTAAAGTTTTGTACCACGATTCTGCTGTACTTGATTTAATACTTAAATCCTAGGTTCTAGCTAACCTATTATAAGAACTTCTATACATAAGTGATACCTGTATTGAGATTTGACACTTCAACACATGCATTTACAATTCAAGAAAAGTCAACTTACAACTTAGGCCAATACCAGGATATACCTCTGGTCTGCTTATTACATCCTGGTAATTCTCAATTTCATATTATGAAAAGGCATCAGAAGTCAAAGATTATAGCAATTCAACAATTTATTATATTCTTACTTTTCTGCCAATTCTTCAATGAAGACCGTTAATGAATTGTTTTCACTTCCAACTTCCTGAATGTGAGCATTATAATATCTTCCACCAGATTCCAAGCGAACCTGAAAGCAGGGAAAAGACAGTAAGGATGAATACATCTAGTCTCAAGTCTACTAGCAGATCTGGCTTTTGCCCAACAAAAATACCACTTTTCCCAAGTGGAGTTCAATGTCTACTTTTTAAAGTAGTTGATATCTAAACTGCCAACCTGGTTCAATGGAGGCAGCACACACTGAAACTGCCTGCCTTAAATCTAACCATAAAACTTTGAAATTAAAATTTAACACAAATTTTTTTTTTAATTCTTCTAGCATTTTACAATAAGTATTGATGAACTCATATGACTAAAACCACAATCTTGGAGAAACAAATTACTGATTCTATAAAGAAGAAACTAACCTGACACTTGTCTCCCAAATAGTACTGTCTTCCAGCATACTCCATATAATCAGATTTTTGAAGTTCTATTAAAAAGAAATTAAGATTCAAGCTCAACTGAACTGGTTCATTTCCTATTTTACATCATTTAACTTCCTAATTTATTTTTACCACAGTGCCTTTGAAGATGCTATCACTGTACACTAATATTTGGGGGGGTGAAGGGGAAGTCCCAAAGGACTGTTCCATCACTCTCAATGGGTTATTTCCGTGATCAATTCAAGGATATCTGCCAGAAGAGCTCTGTGCTTCGAAACACAAATATTTGGGTACTATGAGGTTTTTTGTTTTTTTTTATGAGGTTGAAATCTTAGAACTGGTCAAACATCAATAAGGTACAATTTGAAAGCAACACTATGCAGTTTCTTCAAAGCAGCCAATTATTTTTAACAAGTTAATGCCGTACACGAGGTCTTAACCTCGTTCACAATTTCTAACTTATACCCGGATTAACCTACATTCAAAGGGTTGAATATGAAACATTACGGTTATTTTGAACACAGTACTTTAAGGCTGACTTTGATTTTTTTTTTTGATCAATTTAGTTATAATGAGAGAGAAGCAATTATTTTAGGGGTTAACAAACTTGTTCTATAAAGGGCTAGATAGTAAATATTTTAGAGTCTTTGTGGGCCACGGAAATCTTTCACAACTATGATATATAAATGAGTGTGGCTATGTTCCAATAAAGCTTTATTTATAGACAATGAAATTTTAATTTCATATAATTTTTATGTGTCATGATACACTATTCTGTTTTTCCAGCCACTTAAAAACGCTCAGATCATTCTGACACAGGTAATGGGAAAGATTTAGTCCAAGGGCCATAGTTTGCCCACACCTGACCTATTCATTTAATCAATGAGGGCTGTCTTAACTTTTAAAATTTAAGTCATTAAAAGTTTCTGGTACTCTTAAGGTTTTACCTAAGTGCTATCTGCATATGATCTTTGCAAAGCTAAAATTCCAAACATCAGACTATAAAAGATTCCTCCCCACTCATAAACCTATTTCTTTCTTTTTCTGGATTTAAATCATATGTGGACTAAGATGAAAAGTACCAAGCTGTCCTTTATAATAGTACATTGGAAATTTCTCTTGTAAGAAACATTTTTCAAAATTACTCTCCTGGATCTGTCAGGATTCTAAGTATTCTTTTGATAGTTCGTTACCTTTTCTGCTGTCCAACCAAACATCAAATTCTACATTACGATAGATTTCTGGGTCCAGGGCTTTGAGCACCTTATATGGGAAGAGCATCTTTGATGGATTTTCTGGAGACTAAAACAAAAATAATCATGCCACAACCTCACCACCCTGTTTAAGTCTTCCTTCCAAAGAAGAAAGAATTATGGTTCTCCTCTTCCTTTTTTTTTTTAACTACACATATGCCTCCTTTCCCTTTTCTGTTAAAACAAGAAATGAATGGCACAATAAATTATACTATGTATCTTAAAAACAAGGAGACTAAAGAAGCAAAATGCAGATAACCCAAAGGGTTTTGGATAGCAAGAAGATAAATACTGTCTAGACCAGTTAACAACTCAGAACACATCTTTAATAAACCAACGTCAACACAAAGTAGGACTGACAAGTCAGTGCTATTCAACAAGTGCCACCTTAATATGCAGAAGAAGACCCAAGTACTCCTGTGCCCTAAAATTGCCTGGAAAAATATGAAAAGTTTACTTCATTTTGGTCAGATTTTGTTACGATTTCTAAAGGTTTCTTCTGGTTTCCTAAGATTTCACTATATTCAATATCGTTCTCCAAAATTACCAACATTTGGGGCATTTTATTACATAGATACTGCTATAATAGTATTTACCCTAATTAGCTAGCCTCAAACTGTTGTTGTGTGGTTGAATCAACTCCGACTCATAGTGACCCTATACGACAGAGCAGAACTGCCCCATAGGGTTTTTCCTAGGCTTTAATCTTTTCAGGAACAGGCTGCCAGGTCTTTTATTCCACAGAGCCACTGAAGGACTTGCACTGCTGAACTCTCAGTTAGCAGCCAAGCACTTAACCATTGTGTTACCAGGACTCCGGCCTCAAACTGCAAGTCTGTATATTGACCTACTTGCTTTTGGTCTATACAGACAGTAAAATTTCTCTCGTTTCTCCAATTTTAATAGACCAATTACCACCTAGTTTCTTTGAACAGAACAGAGATAAGTGTTATATAATTTAAGAGTAAAAATCAGTCTTAAATTAAAAGTCTTAGCTTCAGAAGACAATTATAAATTAAATATCTATTGCGGTTGGAATATTACTTTAACTCAAAAACAAGAGCTTCTGAAATTTCTCAAGTGTTTAAAGTTTACTTTGAAAGACCTACAATTCCATTTAAATAAGAATCCAGAGAAAATTAAACACACATTTTACATTTTCAGACAGGTAAAGCCTTCCACAAAGGAAAACATGAAAAACTTCCCCCATATAATTAGAATGGACCATCTAACCTTAACTAGTTTAAGTTATGAAGCTGCAATCCAAGAGTATGAAAAATCTTTTTCTTAAAAAAAAAAACTCAAACCTTTGCTTCTTCTGTTCCTTGACTGTACCCCTCTGGTATATTTTCAGCATTGCAGCAGGCACCCCCCTCTTCAGCCCTAATTTGAAAGAATTTAGAGCAAAGAGGTTTATATAAATCCAGTAGCTAAAGTCTAACAACTATACCACCATCTAGTGGTAAAGTAGCTTCAGCTCTAAAAGTGAGGCAAATACTTTTTTATCCCAGTATTGTGATTTATGCTTCCTTTTTACAAGTGTGTACAATAATTCGCTTGGCACGTTATCTCCCATATTTCATAGCTCCTGTGCAGTCAAACTCTTAAGATGGTTCCTATGACCCCCCACCTCCCCCTCCTGGTGTTCATGCCCTGGTGCTTCTCTGAGGTTGCTTCTAACCAACAGAGTATGACAAAAACCAACAGGATGTGCATGATTACATTACATAAGAATTTAGACCCCCTTGCCTGTCTCTCTCTCCCCGCTGACTGTGAGGAAGCAAGCAGCCATGTTTATAAACCCCATAAACAGCCTCTAGGAGTGAGGGAGGACTCTGGCCAACAGTCGTCAAAAAATGGGAGCACTCAGTCCTCCAGTTGCAAGAATCAAGTGAACGGCAAAGTGGATCTTTCCCCAGTCAAACCTCCAGATGAGGACCCAGTCCTGGCCAACAACCCTTACTATAGACTTGTGAGATCCAGCTAAGTTGATGCTCTAATTCCTAAGAAATTGTGTGATAATTATATTGTTTTAAACCACTGTTTGTGGTAATATTGTTATGTAGCACTAGATAACTAATACACCTTGTCTTCCTGTTAATAGTTTCCATTATCCTGAAGTCCTTAAGACAAGTAACCAGTGAAGAATGAAACGACTGTTACCTTGATATACGGTTGCCAATTCCTGCATCCTCAAATAAGCTTAAAAAAAAGAATGCTTTTACCAAAAAAGTTGCAAGCATTAAACATCCAAAAATTAGAAATGCAAGACAAAAAGACAAGGTAACACTTGAGCAACATCAAGCCTATATGAGTTCCCAGAAAAAACTTGGTATCAGAAAGAATATAAGACAGTGACCACTTTATATCTAAAACCAAAGTTTTTGACTAGATATGCTCAATAATCACTGCTTCTGTAGAGGTACACAATCTATACTCCTTATGTATGCCAAAGACAGACACTCAGAAGCTCCTAAAACTTCCCTTAGCCTGGAAGATTCTTTCCTGCTAGCTAGATTATGTGTCAAGTAACCACTCTGAACCTCGGTTACCATCTACAAATTAATGGTGCTGGTTTAGAGTCAGATTTTTCTCAAAGTGTGGTCCATGGCCTACCAACTTCGGAATACTTGGGTGTGCTTGTTAAAAAGGCAGATTCCTGGCCCCACCCTGACCTCAAATTTTGTGAAGGTGGGTTCAAGAACTTGCCTTTCTAACAAGCACCTTGAGTAATTCACATACAACTAAAATTCAAGAATCACCGGGATTAGATGGTTCTAAGGTCTCTTCTAGCAATAAAAAAAAAAAAAAAGATTCTAATTTGAACATACCTCCCAAAGTCTGAGCCCCTCACAATAAAACATACCTTTTCGGAAAAGCTTCTCTTCCCCCAATTAAAAAATACATATCCCTATACATACGTGTATGTGTGTAATCTAAGTCGTAAACTTGCCAGGCCCCTTCCACTTTCAAATGATGATGCACAAAAATGTGGAACGTGATTATTACATAGTTGACATCCCCCATCCCATTTATTACCTTTCCTGAGTTGAGCTCTTATAGTCAACATGGGCATCCTCACTTCCAGTCAGAGCATTATTTCTGTTCTTCTTGGAACCACTTCGAAACAATTCAACTGCAGTTCTCAACTCTTCTTCATCCACAACAAACACATCTTTATAGAGAATTTCATATAATACGGCTAAAGAAAAAAACAGCCAATGTTTTCTTTTGTAACAGTTTGAAAACAGCCACAACCCAGTAGGTAACAACAAAGTTTTAAAAGAACTATTTTATTTAATGTAGTTTCCTCACTTTAAAGGCTGGCAACAAATTCACTGAAATCACACGCAAACATTTACAAAGCCTTCACATACCCTGACAAACAGCTGCACTTGACTGAAATTGTTTTGAGTACACGGAATCATAATGACCATTACTTGAATAGCAGAGTAGAATCTGAAGAGAAACACATAGAAAAATTAAGTGAATGTTATTTTTATACATCTTAGATCCGTGAAAGCACTTGAAATTGCCCTGTTTAACAGAAACTGATAAACTAAATGAATTTCCTGCTTTTTAGAAAGTGCTTTTTAAAATCTAAATATAGGTAGACACAAACTGTACCACATAAAGAAGTTTTCTTGACAGTAACTTTTAAATGCCAAGATTAAAATCACTATTAAGGCTACACTGTGAACCTCAATCACACTCCTATTAATATACAAGTCCTGATTTATAAATCTGCAAAAATGAGAACTTTTACAAATCAACTGAGTGAATATAACGAAGACTGACAGCAGAAGTCAAAAAACCAAAAAAAATCAAACTCACTGCTGTCGGGTAGATTCCGACTCATAGCTACCCTATAGGACAGAGTAGAACTGCCCCATGGAGTTTCCAAGGAGCGCCTCGTGGATTTGAACTGCCGACCTCTTGGTTAGCAGCCATAGCACTTAACCACTATGCCACCAGGGTTTCCACATTAGTCAAAAGATTCTATTAAAAAATGACTAGAGAAATTAGGTCAAATAGACTCAGACTGTGAAGCGTGGGGGTGGGAGCGGGGCAGGGAGACTTCAATTTATTCAAATGGTTGTCAATTTTACTGAATAGCAATATATTGTTATGTTATATAAGAACAATGGAAACCCTGGTGGCGTAGTGGTTAAGTGCTACGGCTGCTAACCAAGAGGAGGTCGGCAGTTCGAATCCGCCAGGCGCTCCTTGGAAACTCTATGGGGCAGTTCTACTCTGTCCTATAGGGTCGCTATGAGTCGGAATCTACTCGACAGCCGTGGGCCTGTTTTTTTTTGGGGGGGGGAGTTATATAAGAACAATACTGAAGAAGAGACTTCCTCCACGAATTAAAGCATCAAAATGGCTATAAAAATCAGAGGTTAGCTTCTTAGCTGATTTCCTTCAACCCTCAGTTTCTTCAAAAACAATTTAGTCAGTATTATAGGCTGAATTGCGTCCCCCGAAAATGTCCATCAACTTGGCTAGGCCATGATTCCCAGTATTACGTGGCTGTCCAACATTTTGTGATCTAATTATTCTATGTGTTATTAAATCCTAGTCTCTATGATGTTAATGAGGCAGGATTAGAGGCAGTTATGTTAATGAGGTAGGACTCAATATACAGGATTAAGCTGTATCTTGAGTCAATGTCTTTTCAGATATAAAAGAGAAAATCAAGGAGAGAGGAAGGGGACCTCATGCCACCAAGAATGAAGAACGGGGAGGGGAGCATGTCCCTTGGACTAGGGATCCCTGCACTGAGAAGCTCCTAGACCAGAGGAAGATTGATGACAAGGACCTTCCCCCAGAATAATAGAGAGAAATAAAGAAAGCCTTCCCCTGGAGCTATGCACTGAATTAGGACTTCTAGACTCCTTGACTGTGAGAGAATAAATTTGTTTGTTAAAGCCATCCACTTGTGGTATTTCTGTTACAGCAGCATTAGATAACTAAGACATCACCTAACAACATGAAGCAAATACTCACTGAATTGAAGGGAGAAATAATTCAAGAGTTTAGTTAAAATCTGTCTTAGTCACCTAGTGCTGCTATAACAGAAATACCAAAGTGGATGGCTTTAACAAAGAGAAATTTATTTTCTTATAGTCTAGTAGGCTAAAAGTCCAAATTCAGGGCGTCAACTCTAGAGGGAGGCTTTCTCTCTTTGTAACTAAATTTTAGTAAAAATTCTCCCTGGTTCCATGTGATGAAATTTGCTTATATGACTACTCCAAAATATTTTTGAATTTTTGTTCAAAAACCTTTGTCTTGTGTAAGGGATACAGTCAATCCTCATTTTTGTGGATTCCCTATTTGCAAATTTGCCTACTTGCAAAATTTATTTTTAAGTCTCAAATCAACACTCCCAGTACCTTCCTTGGTCACTCATGCAGAGTGGCAAAATGTTTGAGTCGCTCAATGCACACATTCCCAGCTGAAGTCAAACAACGTAATGCTCTGCTTTCTTGTCTGCTATAAACATGTATCCTTTTCAGTCTATTTAAGTTCCATGTTTTTTGTATTTTTTGTGCTTTCTGTTGGTAATTTCACTGTTTAAAATGGTCCCCCAAAGTACAGTGCTTAAGTCTAGTGTTCTTAAGTGCAAGAAAGCTGTGACATATCTGATGGAGAAAATACATGTGTTAGATAAACTTTGTTCAGACATGAGTTATAGTGCTGTTGGCCATGAATTCAATGTTAATGAATCAACACTGTATATTAAATAAGGTATCTAAAAACATAGATAAAACTAGGCTGACTATTTTGTTGGGTTTTTTATATTAGTTGATGAAAATGTCACCAGAATCTTGCAGGAAACTATTTGCCCTAGGAACAATGGTTTAGTATTTACTAATTCAGTAAAATTGACAACCTTTTGAATAAATTATTTGACTAATTCAGTGCTTGCAGTGACTTTATAGAAAATGACTACTATGAATAACAATGATGGAAATCTATAGTGATTTTAGGTTTGTTTTGAAGCCATCTCTACTATCAGCAACCTGAGGCACCAAAGATAGTCAATTTTCTGTGGTTTATGGGAAGATGTTGCCAACAGGCTTCTTTGGCAGAAAATTATGTTAAGCACTCCTCTTTCTACCTTCCTTTGCTACCCTGGACTAACATCTCCCAATAATCAAATTTTCTGAGCCCAGGTCTGTCATTCTTCTCTTTTTTCAAAATCACAATTCCACCTCTATCAGTATAATCCATTTCTAAGTACTGAAGGCAAGTATCAACTAAAGTAACTCACAGTAATGTTAAGAGATAAGCTTCACCTGCCACAAGGGTATTTGCATTTAAGAGTTTATTAACCGAAAAGAACAATATGCAGATTTTGGACAGAGAAATCCTTTGTGCTTTGGGCTACAAGAACTGGGAACTGCAACTAAGAAAAGCTAATAATTGGAAGCAGTTGTTAAGGAGTAAAGGAATCCAGCTAACCAAAGTTGACAAATAAAGAGCAGAATGTATAATTTCTCTATTCAAGTGACAAGAAGTTTTGTTTTTACTGGAAGAGATAAAACTAGGCATGATGGCTTTTATGTTTTTGGTGGTATTCCAACATAAAATAATAATTCTCTAACATATACTCGGTGGTGGTGGAAAGGGTAGGCGGGATTTACTGGCAATAAACTAGTAAAAAAAAAAATGGGGTAGATCTATGTTACTCATGAGGATCCTCAACCCACTGCCATCGAATATGTGAAAAGAACAAGACACAGAATGTTAAGTATGAGTCCATCGACATCGATCAATGCAAAGAAAATGATATAGAAGGATAGATACCTACCCAAACTTAATAGTTTTTACCTTGGGGAAGGTCCTGGGATTAAAGAGAATGAAGACTTTACTTTTTACTCTATTTCCAAATTCAAGTTTTATTTTTTTAATGTTAAGTATGTACTTCTAGTCTTTCTATATAGAGCAAATGAGCTGCAATGAAGATGACTAGCTTCGTCAGCATTCACTTTGACACGAAGCTCAAGATAAATATACGTAGAATTCAGAGTTAAGTCAACATAGAAAGGGAAGGTACCAAGATGAACATTAGGCATTTCTTTGAAAGTTTGCTCTAAAACATATTTTATTTAAGGCTCATTAATGATGTTCATTGCTTTTAATGAAGTCATTTTTAAAAGCCCAGACAATTCAACTCTAAATCTTAGGAGCATGAACTAAGATACAGGAACTAAGTTTGAGGTAAAACAAGATGTCACACAACAAAAGTACCCTGCTGCCACCTGCCTTTTTAATACTTAAATTTCACTATGAACAAACACACTGACTTTATAAATTCTCAGATCAAACACGTACACGTGTATAACCCTGTGCATGCAGATACCGAACTGCTGATGAGCATCGGCTTTGTATACATGTATGAATGAGACTTATGCATGATATTCTTATGGTTGTATATGTTCAAAAGGTCTTATGTTTTTGTATTCTTATGGTTCAGAATGGGTGATGCTTTCCCCTTAATTAACTCAATAATATCTCTGTAAGATGTACAGGACTCATTTAAAAGTGGAACTTTGTAACCGCAGGAGCAAGGTGGTGGGTATATGGGTGTTCACCGTGTATTTCAACTTCTCTCTGCATGAAAATGTTCAGAATAAAATGCTGGGGAAAAAAACCTGAACTGTAGGTTTAAAGATCCCCAGGTAAAGATTTAACTGTTTAAATCTCATCTCAGGCAATACTGTCCATCATTGCTAAAATACAAATGCTATGCTCCTCTTATTCGAAAAATTCTGATGATGTCACACCATTGTGTAAAAACTTTCAATGAGTACTTAAGGGCAAGTATATTGATGCCTGAAATTTACCCTGAAATACATCAAGAAGTAAGACGGATTGATGAATGAACAGATAGATACATGATGAAACAAATACACGAAAAGGTTAACAGTAGAATCTAAGTGGTGAGTATATAAATGTTCTCTATACAATTCTTTTAACTTTTCTGTACGTTTGAAAACTTTCACAATAAAATGTTATGAAAACATTTCAAATGACTATTCTGTACAATGAAAAGCCAAATTCTTTGGCGTGGCATAGTACACCCCTCATTATATAACCCTAGCCCATCTTTTCTGAGTACCTGGGTGGTACAAACAGTCAACACACTTGGCTGTTAACTGAAAGGCTGAAAGTTTGAGTCCACTCAGAGGCACCTTGGAAGAAAGGCCTGTGATGTTACCTCCAAAAAATCAGCTACTAAAAATCCCTCTGGAGCAGTTTTACTCTGATATACGTGGGGTTGCCAGGAGTTGGAACTGATTAGCTGGCAACTGGTAATAAGCCTATATTTTTAACATTGCCCTCCCCACATCCAACTACTTGAGTGCCAAGGCTCTCTCACTTTCATACCTTCGCATATAGTATTTTCTCTAAATATGCTGCCCTTCATAACTGATGGACTCCTCTTTTGATATTCCACTTAAACGTCACTACCACCATGAAGCTTTCTAAACCCCGTCAAGCAGAGTTTAGGGCTTCTTCTTTTATGCTCTTTGTATATACTATTATTAAATTTATCACTTTTATGTATGTAATTAACTAATTACACATCTGTCTCCACAGCCCTTTAAGCCCTTGGAAGGTAAGGATTTTGCTGTATTGATTTTGGTATCCCCCAAACCAAGTACAGTGCACCTGGTACACTATAGGGGCTTAATGTTTGCTTAACATATTAGATGGTGGTACCACTGGCAAAACAACTAATGTGCCCCAATTTATACTTATCTTCTAAGTATCTCTTGCATCCTAGTCAGTCATCTTCACTCCTGCTGCCACTTCCCCTAGTTCAGGCCTTTTGCCTAGATTACTATTAACAGCATCCTAACAGTTCTCCCAGTGCCTAGTCTTGTCTCACCTTCATTAAAATGTTGCCTGAGTTTTGCTCCATGGTATGAAATAAGACTTATATAAAATTCAAATATTGTATATTCACTAAGTATTTACTAATAAATAAGCAGGATAAAAGCTTTTCTTAAATACTTTTTGGAAGAAAAGCTGTAAGCTAAAGAACAATTTTATTTGGTAAGTGTTCTCAACCAACAAAACCACCTCCTACAATTTTCCAAGCACTTTAAAACTAGGCAGTTAATAGGACGTTGCCTCTGCCCTCAAGAAACTTTCAGACTAATGGCAGAAATAGACATGTAAAACAAATACAATGTGATAAATACTATAACTACTTGAGAGCTGTTAGGGGAGCACAAAGAGAGGAAGTAACTCCAGGGGAGTTGGGAATGTTTCACAGGAACTGACATTTGCTGTGATACAAAGCAACAAAAAGATAAAGGATGAAAGCTGGACTATCAGGAATCATGAAATAACTAAGGAAGACAATGAGTGTTTGGGACCATTCAGGGCACTGAATGTCTAGCTGGCAAGTTTTAACATTATCCCCTAGACAAAGAGGAGACAATGTTAACCCTTGGGGTGTTTCTGTTTATTACAGAGGAGTGACTAGATCATATCTGGGGATGACTGAATAGAGAGAAAAAGCCTGGTGGCAGAGAACCTTGGCATTTAGACTGTGCTTATTTTTCCATTAAGTTTTAAAAAGATTATTTCTTAATATTCTGGTAAGCCAGAAACATTATTCAATTTTTTTTTAATTTTAGTAAACAAATATTCACTCATCTTCTTACCTTGTCTTCATAGCCATTATCTGTGACAGAAGTTGGAGGCTTTCCGGGAAAGCGATAAAGAATGAAATCTCGACTATATGGATAGAAAACAAAGGTGGGTGAAGAAAGACAATTTGGTATATGTAAGAGACAGTTAAAGAACAAGTATTTGTGCTTTTAAACTGCCTACCTTATTCATATAATATAATCCAAATGTTTAAGAGGCTAAATCACATCAACTCTTGGTAGACAGCTGACTGCCCCCAAAAAGAAGATCACCAATTTTACATTTGGAGTTTTGGAGGCTCTCCTTTACTTAAAGCTGGGGTCACAAATATTTTTGATAAAAGGCCAGATAATAAATATTTTAGGTTCTGTAGGCCTTGTGGCTTCTGTAGCAACTATTTAACTCTGCCTTTGTAGTGTAAAAGCAGTCAGACAATACATAAGCAAATAAGTGTTACTTTGTTACGATAAGACTTTATTTACGCACACTGAAATCTGAATTTCAAATAATTTTCACAGGTCATGAAACATTCTTTCGACTTTTTTATTATGATAAATTAAAAAACCCACAAAACATTTGCTATTTCAACATCTTTTACAAGTACAATTCAGTGATATTAATAATGTCTCATGTTGTTCAATCATCACCTGTTTCTAAATTTTTCCATCACCCTTCACGATAGTTCAGTGCCCCTTAAGCAATGACTCCCTCATTCTTCCTCCCTCTCAGGGTCACTAACCACTAATAAAAGTTTGGGCTCTTTAAAAAAAAAAAAAAAAAAACCATTGCCGTTGAGTCAATTCCGACTCATAGCGACCCTATGTACATTTGCCTATTCTAAATTTATACAAAAATATAAAAATCATTCTTAGCTTGAAGGGCATACAAAACCAGGAAGCAGACTGATTTAAAAGCCACCCCTGATTTAAAAACAACTGATTAGCCACCTGCCCATTGCCTCTTCTCTACTACTTTTCACTGGATTTACTGAGAAATGAGCAGACTACAAAACAGACTTGGGCAAGTTCCCTTAACAAGAGGATTCTGACTCTACCAAGGTATACACCATGTCAACATCCTAAGAATCGTGAAGCATTCTCATACAGATCAGACTTCTCAAATGAAGAAGCGATACCCACTACCTCTAACCTACCTTATACAGCTATAGTTTTTACAACCATGGTTTTTAGAACGTCAGTTTTGCAATTTTAAAGACCAAAACATAACTTACAAATAAAGCAGTGTTTCTCAACTTTTTCCCCTATTATTAACCCCAAAAGGTTTTTAAGACTTTTTTAAAATCCCCCCATGAAATTTTAATACCACAGATACACTCACCAGACCAAACCCACTGCCATCGAGTCGATTCCGACTCAGCGACCCTATACTTAACTGTTTATATACTGTGGCCATCTGAAGGACCAAAAACCATTTTAATATTTAAGATTATTTTTACCCACCCCCGCAAAGAACCAGTTTTCACCCTAATGGAAGCTATACTGTCCCCATTTAGAATGCATACAATAGAGACATAGAGTTAAATAGACAAGAATCCTCCTAAAAGATTAATATTCCGATTTCCCACAGGAATAACACCAGCAGACTTTAAAAGTCCTTTATTGTTCTATCCAAATGGTGCAAAGGTAAGGAAGGCCTTTGTAATAAGGTTCTCCACCCGAAAACAACACTAAATTTGACTTTGCTTAGACCTCTTCATTCAAAAAAAAAAAACATATGGATAAATCAATCTCAAATTCCCCCAATCCTAAAGTGACTTTAATAGAAGCATTATACACACACATACACACTCTCTTAAAGAAAAGGGGATACAACTTACTTATAAATTAGAGAAAGAGCTCTTATTTCCAGCTGGCCAGCACTTTCCTAAATATAAATAGTGCATAAGTTTAAAAAAAAAAACATTCTGTAGCTAGGAGAGAAGTTTTTGCAAGTTCAACAATTGTTTTTTAGCTGCTTAGCACCGTTTTTGGTGAAGAGTATGTAGAACACACTAACTTGCTTTGGGGCTTGGAATATTGTGATAGCTACTTATTAACATAAACTTACACTTTAAAAAAGAACCCTTAGTTAGCCATTAAGTAACAAAGACAGTAAATTTAAGATATTTAAAAGGCACAACAAAAATGTAGCTAGTCTGAAAATATAAAGGTAGCAGGGTTATTCAGTAAATATGTTTAAAGACTAGAACTATGGAATTAATTTTATCACATAAAAATTATTAAAGTATGTGTTTATGGATCTCACTCTCACACAAAGGAAAGGTAACTAAAAATCAGGGAAATTGTTTAGTAAACAAATAAAAATGACTTCTTGGTAAGATTCACCAGCATACCCCCTCCCCTATTAAAGTAAATAGGCTGAGGCTTATTATCCAGTTCCCAAACAGAAATGCTTGCAATGCTCTGGTGCTCTTTCCTGAAGGCTATGGATAAGACTGTTAATACACAATTCTCACTACTCAACACAAAACAGTAAGTCAACTGCCAGCCTATAAACCTTTGCGAGAACTATTAATTCAACACAGCTGGCTACTTAATAAATTGGCTCTGACTAAAGTGACACAGCTGAAGGAAAATTCAGGTCACCAATCCAGATACTCTCAAAAGATTAAGCCCCCATATTTGACCTTACCTTGGGATCTCCCAACCGTTGCAGGTATTTTTCGTAAGATCCCTCCACATACTTAAAAAAAAAAAAAAAAAAAAAAACCTTAACCAAATACACAGAATTACTGAAATCTGATTATATTATGCAATATTATCCTCCAGTGGGTTATTTTTTTGCTCAGCTCAACAAGTATGTAAGTATTAAATTACTGCTTTGCACAGCACCTCAAGATTTGTACATACAAAAAAGTTGCAAGGGGGGTGGGGGGAGCTGGACAATAAAAGTATCTTAGGAATTGGTCCTGGCTTATCTACCAAATACCAGTACATTTCACTAAATGGTACACCTTTGAGTTTCTTTTAACAACAACTTAAGTAACCTGACAAGTTTCATAAATCAAGCAAACCCAATAATTGTAAGAATTTAAAATCTGATAGGAGGCGTGTATTTACAAAGTTAAACTGAGGAATTTTAAAGAGAATTTCATTAGTTTCAAAAAAGTCCAGGACCCAAAGGAACTTTTTGGGGCGCTGGAAGTGTTCTACAGCTTCACAGTGGTGGTGGTTACATGACTATAAATTGCCAAACTAAAAACTTAAAATGCTGAATTTTATTGTATGTAAAATATATCTCAATAAAATTAAACTCAGGGAATATAAAAGATTTAGCTCTAGCTCCATACATACCTATCACTATACTTACAAAATCAATTTTAATTTTTGTCAAAATCACTATTTTTAAACAGATTTGTTGAGGTATAACAGACATAAACTTCACATATTTAAAATGCACAAGAGAAATAAGTTTTGACTTATGTAACCATGAACTTATCACCAGAATCAAGATACTGAACATATCCATCACCCTCAAAAGTTTCCTTGTACCCCTCATAACCCTGCATGCCCACCCCTCCAAGCAACCACTGATCTGCTTTGTCACTATAGAGCAGGCTGCATGTTTTAGAGTTTTATATAAAGGAAATCATACAGTATATACTCTTTTTTGTCTGGCTTTTTTCACTCAGCTTAATTATTTTGAGATTCATTCATGTAGTTTTAAAATTTTACACGTGTCTTTGCTACTCAAAAGGTAGTTCAGGAACCAACAGCATCACTTGGGAGTCTGTTAAAAATGCAGAAATCCTGGGACTGCGCCCCAGACCTACTGAATGAGAATCTGTATTTCAACAAGCTCCCCAAGTGATCTATTTGCACAAAAATACTTGAGATGCACTGCTTTACACCATGGTCTTGTATCTGGAGTCGCTTCATGAGTAATCTTTTCCCCAGATGTGGTACTATAGAGAACTTCAAGGTAATAAGTTTTAAAGTGAAAAGCCTTCATAGTTTTTAAATTCACTGATACCTATTGAGAAAATAAAAAGAGTAAACCTTGAATGGAAGGCAAATGCCCACAACATACACTTAGAAAAAAACAGTACTGGAAGAGCTAGGAGTATTAAAAAAAAAAAAAAACAGCCAGATGAAAGCGCACACTTGAAGCCAGAGCGTGATAAAACCGCCAGTTTTGTTAATAAGAATTAAAATACTTGGATGTATACTAAGATGTCCTCTAGAAGTTGTTTTACTTAAAGTCAATCTTTACTGGCAGAACTCCAATTACCACAATTTATTCCATTAAGACTAGATGTTTAGAACTAATCGTTCCCTTACTATTAAGTTTCACGAGCTTCCTCAAATTGACTGGTTGAAGGTTACTGTGCACAGGATTAAGCAAGAGAATTAGAGGGGGTTCCCATTGTTAGATATTTTCACGTGTATTTTAAAACATAAGCAAACCTTTTCAATTTCATTAACTATTAATTGTTCAAGAAAACAATGGTATGGAAATACAAAACAGCAGACAAAAAGTAACTTTTTAGGTTTGTGTGTGTGTATTGAGAAGGAAGTAGTGAGGAGGACACAGATTAACCTTTTTCTTACTTTTTAATGAGTACAAAACAACCAGCTGGGAATTAATATTTGCTTTTTTTTTTATTGAGGGGGGAGATTGCACGATAAAATTTAGTTTTCATCATGTAAGTGCTCAAAATTCATTTCCCACCTGCTACACATCCTCTACCGACGACTCTCCCCGGGTATGTATTCTACTTACAGACTCAAAAGTTTGTTGATTTTCCCTCATATATGCGACACAAGCCTTCCTGACATCCAAATGATGGACCTGGCTGCAAAACAACTAAAAAGAAGACAAAGACCAGCTCACTGTCAGCAGTCACTGGAAATAGAAGCTTCTAAATTAAGACTATGACTGGACACTTAAGTCCCTCTTATTCAGAACATATGCAGGAAATTGGAACATTAAGTCCAGATCTTACTAATTTTTTTTTTATTATCTTTAGTAAGATTGGGCAGAAACAATTCTGTCATGTCCTCCCCCTCCCCAGCTCTCCCTCCCCACCTCCCTTTCTACGCATTACATGCACAGCCTGTAAAATTTTCCTTAGGTGTAAAACTTAGAGGAGGTAAGGGTTGCTTATTTATAGGATCAAGTTACATTTCGAAAGTTTTCTTTAACCCAATTTTCTTATTGCTCCTGCAATCCAAACTAGCATTTAGAGAACAGAAAAGATACAGCTATATATTCGAACTAATCAGTAAAAGCATGCACCTATTATTTCCAATAAGGAGCCGACAGCCTCCTTCCAGGACCTGAGAAGCCTAGATGTTTTCACCAGGAAATAGAAAGAGGCATTTTGTTTGTTTATTTAACAGTTGGGAAACCCTTAGGTGGGTTATAGGTCTTTTAGCTAAAGGACTATGCCAAGTTTCACACTCTGAAAACTCAGTATCCCAAAACCAAACCCACTGCCGTCAAGTCGATTCCGACTCATAGCAACCCTACAGAACAGAGTAGAACTGCCCCATAGGGTTTCCAAGGAGCGGCTGGTGGATTCAAACCGCTGACCTTTTGGTTAGCAGCCTGAGCTCTTAACTACTGCACCACGAGGGCTCCAAAAACACAGTATGGGGAAGATATATTTTTCTTTTTACCTGCTCCGAAATAGCCCGAAAGAGGCAAGAGGCATCCTTGGCAGTCAGTTTTCGAAACAGCCCTAAGCTGCCTAAGTATTCATCCATTGACGCCTCGTTCAGAGACTTCTGGCTGCAGTACTTTTTCCATCCTTTCTGCATTGTGCACAGAGGGAGGGAGGGAAAGGAACAGAAGTGCAGGAAGATGGAAAAAAGCAGGCTGCAGGTCGGAATGGCTAGCAGCGAAGAGGGCTTGCTTATGCAGGTATCCTGAAAGCAGCCTAAAGTCTAGCAGGCAGTTGGAGTCGACACCACAGAATCTTGGCACTTCTCAGGAGCAGGAGAAACAAAGGGCTGGCTTGCCCAGGTCAAGTCGGAACCCTGTGAAAAGAAGAGCCGATGTTCCTAGAAGTAGAGAACTTGAGACAAGGGAGGGAGAACTTGCTTGCAGAGCTATCTTCTTGGGGAAGGGTGGGATTAACTCAATCAGCCCAAGGGTGAGAGATGTACAAGCAGCTGAGCTTTGGAAATCAGGAGGAAGCTGAGTTTGCAGTTTAACTCATGGCAACTGCTGCACGAGGACTGCAAAAAGGACTGAAATAAGGTTCAGGTGTGTATGAGGCAGCCTGGCCCATAATACATTACTAGATCTCTGCCCAAATTTTCACCTACTGTCTTTGCCCAAATTCCCTGACTCCCTTCATAGTTTCATGGTAAAAACATCTGAATCTAATTAACTAGTAAGCTTTCGCATTAAAAAAATCTTAACAAAGAAGGGGGGGGTGGGGAACCTCCCTTGACCTAGGGGCAGAAGTCACAGTTCCAGCGAAGTCAAATGCCAAAGCAATTGTGTGGATATTTCAGGTGTGGGGTTTAAGTAATCTTATTTTGTTCTCCTAGATAACGACTCTTTGCTAGGATCACAAAAACTAAATCTATTGTTAGGAAACTCTGACAGCATTCTTGACTAAAGCTCCCAAAGTACTGTAAAGCATTAACAAAAAGGGGAAATGCGAAAAAGGTTTCTTAAAAATGGAAGAAAATGAAAATTTAGATTGAAGCTGCATTTAAAGAGTATCGTGCCCACAAACTTTCTAATAGGAGACATTTAAAACGGTTGTAGCACAATATAAGAGGCACTGGACATAAGAAGTGTGTTTCAATGCCTTGTTAGGGTACCTATCCAGAAAAACTAGTCTGCACTCTGTGAAAACCAGTCAAACATGGCCCATACTTTTTAAAATCCACTCAAAAATAGGGTCCACTTGTATTACTTGATTCCACTATTACGTATGTTCTTATTTTTATTTAAATGCCCCAATCCAATTCCTTTCTGAGTATTTTTGAAGTGTTGAAAAAAGCTGGCTTTGGAGAAGTTGCAAATTTAGGTTGGTTTCAAAAGTATTTTTCTTGTATCTGTAGATCCACTTTTTTTTTATGAATGCCTTCTATAGGAAAAGCATCAATAATCAATTTTATAATTTAAGAATGAAATAAATAAAAGGTAGGACTAGTAGAAAAAGGAATAAAATTCTCATTATCCTTAACTTGCCAATTTCAAATTACCTTAACTAATTTCTTTATTAAAGAAATCATAACGCTGGGAAAGTGACTGCAAAAGTTCTTAAGAAGAGGGATCACCATCTTTCTTTAAGGCCACTAATTCACCAAGACAAAATGAATTGTTACAATTAAAAGTTTAATTTTTTTTGTTTTTTTTACTTGTAGAAATACGATTAAAATACAAATTCTTCATACTACTGCATTTTAAACTAAAAATCAGGTATATAAAACTTCAATTAACACTAAACCATATACTTCACTTTGAGGGGGAAGGGAAAATCGGGAGAAAGATAATCAAAAAATAATAGGAGAAAAAGCTGGAACCAAAGAGAAAAAAATTAGAGACATGAAAACAAAAACAGGTAAGAGGAAAAGGAAAGTAACATAGAGGACGGACACAAAAATAGACCCACAGGACTACAGTTAATTGATTTTGACGAAGATGCAAAAGCAGTTCAATGCAGGAAAGAGTGTTTTCATCAAATGGTGCTGGAACAATTGGACATCCATGCTTAAAAAAAAGATCCTCAACCTATACCTCGTGCTTTGTACAATAATTAACTAAAAGTGGATTGTAGACCTAAACGTAAAACAAAAATCTTCAAGACCTTAAGTTAGGTAAAAAGTTCTTAGCTACGACACTATAAAATAAAAATATTGATAAATTGTACTTTGTCAAAATTAAGAACTTTTGCTCTGCAAAAGATATTTAAGAGAATGAAAATATAATGCACAGACTGGGAGAAAATACTTGCATATCACATATCTGACCAAAAAAAAAACCAAAACTCTTGTATATAAGATACATAATTCTTAAAACTCACCAATAACAACCCAGATAAAAATTAAGCAGAATATTTGAAAAACATTTCACAAAAAATATAGGAATGACTAATACACATAAAAAGATGCTCATCATTAGCCCTTAAGAAAACACACCTAAAGACCACAGTGAGATACCCCTTCACGCCCTCTAGGATTTTAGGATAGCTATATAAAAAAAAAAAAAATTTTTTATAATAAAAAAACACAGATAATAACAAGCGTTAACAAGGATGTGGAGAAACTGTTCAAACTCACTAGTGGTTCCATAGGACAAAAAACCTGGTTATTTGAACCTTGTAATGATTATAGCCTAGGAAACCCTATGGGGCAGTATATTGTCCCATAGGGTTTCCTATGAGCTGAAATCAACTAGACAACACACAACATCAGCCATCCTTGTAGGTGTGAGGTAGTATCTCATTGTGGTTTTGATTTGCTCTTTCCCAATTTTTTTTCCCCCAATGGCTAATATTGAACAGTTTTTCATGTGCTCATTATCCATTTCTTTGGAGAAATGCCTATTTAGAGCCTTTATCCATTTTGAATTGGGTTACTTATCTTTTTATTACTGAGTTGTAATACATTGTATTTTTATATTCCATATAAGTCCTTTCTCAGATACATGATTTGCAAAAATTTTCCCCCATTCTAAGAGTTGTCTTTTCACTTTCTCAACGGTGAAAACATTTGAAACACAGACATTTTTAATTTAAAACTGATGAATTTTATAACATGTAAATTATACCTCAAAAAAGCTATTCAAAAAGGTAAAAAAAATTGGACACTTATCAACAAAGAAGATATACGGATGGAAAATAAACACATGAAAAATTGCTCAATATCATTAGGCATCCCAAACCCAAACCAAATCTGCTGCATCGATTCCAACACACAGTGACCCTATAAAACTAAAATAGGACAGCAGAATTGCCCCAGAGGATTTCCAAGGAACGGCTGATGGATTCAAACTGCAGACCTTTTGGTTATCAGCCAAATACTTAACTGCTGCGCCACCTGGGCCCCCATTTGGCATTGGAGAAATGTAAATTAAAACCACAATGAGAAACAAAAAAATAAATGAGATACTATAATTCTTAGAACAACTAAAATTTTAAAAACTTAAAAAACTGGCAGTACCAAGTACTAACAAGGTAATAGTTACTGGAACTCTTATACATTGTAGGAGGGGATGTAAAATGGTACAGCCACTCTGGCAAATAGTTAAGCAGTTTCTTGTAATGTTAACATAGAGTTACCATATGACCCAGTAATCTACCCAAGAGAAAAGAAAATTTACCTTCACGCAAAACCCTGCATGTAAATGTTTACAGCAGCTTTATTTATAATCATGATCCCCCCAAACCAAGAACAAACCAAACATCCTTCAAATAATAATGGACAAACTGCAGTACAACCATACAACACTACTCAGCAATAAAAAAGATGAACTACTGATATATACAAAAACATGTATAAATCTGAAATCCATCGTGCTAAATGAAAGACAGATTCAAAAGGCTGTATAGTGTATGAATGCATTTATACGATGTTCTGGAAAAGGCAAAGCTACAGAAAGGGAAAACAAATCAGTTGTTGCCAATGGTTAGGCTTGTCTTAAAGGGCTGACTACAGAGGGATCGCAGGAAGAAGTGTATGCAGGTCATGAAATTGTTCTGTTATCTTGATTGTGGTAGTAGTTACACAACCACGTATTTGTCAAAATTTATAGAACTGTACAAGAAAAAACACCAATTTTACTATATGTAAATTAAAAAATAAATAAAACCAAAAAAGGAGAATAGAATAAGAATTTAGAGTTGTGGTGCTCACAGAACACACAAGAAGACTGGAGAGAAAAAAATAAGACAATTAGAGGCTCAATCCAGTAATGCCAACTCTAACCAAGAGGCCCAAAAACGAGAATGAAGAAAATGGAGAGAAAGAAATAATTTTCATGATCATATAAGGAAAATGCTAGTATTGTAGGATACAAATGTTCAAATCGAGATTTAAAGGGTCCATGAAGTAGCTAGAATAAAAGCAAAAAAGATCAGCAGCAATGCCCCTAACAATGAAATTTCTTTAGTAAGGATAAAGAGATGATGCTAAAGCTCTGAGAGAGGAAAAACAGGTCATATATAAAAATCACAAATATAAATAACAATAAACTTCTCAAAAAGAAAAGAAGTAGAAGCTAGAAAACAATAGATTTCAAGAACTGAGGGCAAATTATTTCCAACCTGGTGTTTTAAACCAGTCTGTCAGTCTGATGAGTCGAAGGAGGCATTTTCAGACATGCAAGATCTCAAAAAAAAAAAGTACTGCCCTTTCTTTGGATGCTGAGGACCAAGGTGTGCCTGACCCAAGCCACGGTATTTTCAATAGCCTATTTTTTTTCATATACATGCAAAAGTTGAACAATGAATAAGGAAGACCAAATAACAGTGGATGCCTTTGAACTGTGGTGTTGGCGAAGAATATTGACTATATCACATGCTGCCATAAGAACAAACGAATCTGTCTTGGAAGAAGTACAGCCAGAATGCTCCTTAAAAGCAAGGACAGCGAGACTTCCTCTCACGTATTTTGGACATGTTATCAAGAGGGACCAGCCCTGGAGAAGAATATCACAGTTGGTAAAGTGAGAGGGCTAGCGAAAAAGTGGAAGTCCCTCAACAAGATGGACTGACACAGC